>NC_044569.1:23344446-23671321 GCF_007565055.1 Rhinopithecus roxellana
TTGATAATCCTTGCTGAAGAAGCAGCAAATCTATTTGGGATTACAAATCATATCTTGGCCGGGCACGGTGGCTCACGCCTGTAATCCCAGTACTTTGGGAGGTCGAGGCGGGTGGATCACCTGAGGTCAGGAGTTCAAGACCAGTCTCAGCAACACAGTGAGACCCCATCTCTACTAAAAATAAAAAAGTAGCTGGGTGTGGTGGCTCGTGCCTGTAATCCCAGATACTCGGGAGGCTGAGGCAGGAGAATTGATTGAGCCCGGGAGGCAGAGGTTGCAGTGAGCCGAGATTGTGTCACTGCACTCCAGCAGGGCGACAGATGACAGAGTGAGACTCCCTCTCAAAAAAAAAAAAAAAAAAAGAAAAAAGAAAAGAAATCATATCTTAACATTCTACCCCTTCTTTTATTTTATTTAGCTAACATTCTCCTATAAATTATAGCTTTTTTATCCCTCATTAATGTGTACCTTTCAAATTAATTCAATATATTATGTCCAAAAAATTTTTAGTTTTTTTTATCATGCACAAATTGCCCCAAATTTAGAAGCCCCTTCAAAAGACTGTGTTCTTTTGAAGCATCTCTATCATGCTTTGAGTGCTTCCTTACTGTCTTACCCAACAAGATATCCCAGGCTCATCCTGTCTCATTCTGGAATCAGCCAGTTTTCTGAGAAGCACTAGTTCCCTTTAATAGAGAATGGTATTATCTAAAAACAAGATTTGGGGTCCAGAATTGTTCCTTGTTTATTGGAGTCCTCATTTCTAAGCCTTTTGTTTGAACAGAGATAGGAAATTAACATGCCAGGATAGGCATGTTAGGATAGGATATCCACAACATAGGATAAAATGTGATATATAACACAATATATTAATGTATTTACACTATCTACAAATCAAATCCAATCCCACAGGGTTCATTCTCACCTTGCCCCTTTTCCTATATGTATCTCTGTTCTCCCATAGTGAAAAGCCTGATTGCTAACATCAATACGTTTACTTGTTTCCTATAATCCATACAAGAAAAGTTTTAGAATCAGTGTGGACTCTGACAGGTCGGAGAGTGCTTCGGAAGCAACATTTCATGACTTCGTACTGACCCCTAGTGTTTACTTTTTTACTTTTGTAGTTTTCAAGGTATTATCCTTAAAGAGGTTGCCTGTTCTATATCAGGTTTTCTAAACCTCGGCATGACTGACATTTTGTGCCAATGATTCTTTGTTGTGGTGGACTGTCCTGTGAACCGAAAGGTATTTGGCAATGCCCACTGTCTCCATCCACCAGATGCAAATGGCACCACTCCCTTTTCTGCCCTTCCAAGCTGGGACCATCAAAAAGTCCTCCAGACATTGCTATCACCCCCTTTGGGGTCAAAATCATCCCTGGTTGAGAACCACTGCTCTACCCAGACATGCAGTAGAGACAAATGCTATTACAAATACTTTCTAAATATGAATATCGAAATCTCTGATAAAGAAATTAGTCATTACTAGAATTTTTTGTTCGATTCATTTAATGGTGCTTCCCAAGGTGCTCAGGATTGTGGAATTTGTTAATGTTGAGTTTGGTCATTTGTTAGGCAGTTTTCAAGCAGAAGAATTTTAAAATAAAAACATTTGTGGATTGTGAATATGCCTTCAAAGTACCATTTAATCATCAAATAGACAAGTAAGCTAGGAAGGGTTCTTTTCTGCTGCATGGTCAATATGATCTCTCACTGATCATTTTCCCAGTGAGTGTCAGTTTGGCTAATCTCCAAAGGGCATGGATAAAAATTTGCTTTTTGGTTTGGAAGCACATCATACTTCATTATATTTTCACTGAACTTTGTTATGGCTATTCTGATATTATGGGCAGGGACCAAGCTACAGGAAATATAAATGTGTCATGCTATGAAGAACAAATTCAGGAGCAACTCACAGAATTACCTCTTTTCTTTTCTCCAGAATGGAATGACGTCACTTCTCAGAAAGACACAAACTACTAACGTGAACCAAAGGAGGTAAACAGGAATTCTGATGCCTACAGATAACAGATATGAGTAACAAGGGGACATAATGATCAAAAATAATAATCAAAACAATGATTGAATTGCAGCTGGGCATGAACCACAGCCCACTTTATCCATGCTGTAGCCCCTCAGTGTGTGATGAACACACAAACTCTCCTGTGTATTGTGGCAGAAGACATGACTAAAATAGCTATTTTAGATTTTCTAGTGACTTCCCACACTTAGTTCTAATTTTGAGTTACAGGACAAAGTAATCATACTTTTAAAGAGCTTAAAATAAGTGACTGAATAAAATAGAAGTGAAGAGAGGTGGTATTCAAATTGTTTAATTGAATTGTTTAATTATTTTGCCAGTGGGCATCAATCCATCAGAACGACTCCAGATGCAGCACTGGAGCATGATGGAAGCCCCTTCCTGTGACACGCAGTGAAATTACTGGGTGTAGAGGTGACCGGGACTCCCAAGGAAGGGACACGGGCAGGAACAGGTTGAGATTTGGAGAAATGGTGCATCAGCAATTTACTGCTATGAAGGTATTGCAAGACTTTTGCTTTGAGTCTGCTGTACAAACCAGTTGAATTTCAGCTCTGAGTACTTACATGATAAAAGAAATCCCCTAGTCCAGTCCTAAGAGGGGCATTCAATGAGTCCCAGAGGTGATGGACAGTTAGAGATATAATTAATCAGTTATTGACAAATAAATGCCTTTATCTGAAACTTATTCGTTTAGGTGGTCATTTCCTAGGTGCTTTGAGAGATAAGGGTTTTCCCCCAAACCATGTATCAGGGAAGCTTTATGGCAACCACTGTCCTTGCAGTTATATTTTTGGTCTTTGTTCCTACATTTTTAGTTAACCGTGATATCATCTTTGCCTCAGAGAAGATGGAATGAAACTACCAACAAAAATCTCTTTTTTGAGAGTTTAAAAAAATAATAATAAAGGAGATCAAGATTATTGAGGCCAAAACCCCAAGCTCAGGAATCAGGATTTTGGAGGCTTGGCTGACTCAGGTAGGAGCTATTCTTGACTAGAAAATCTGTTTATAGAGTGGCCAGGGAAGAATTAGACATTATAATCAGATTCCCTGGGCCCTGTGAACCTAAATTATGTGGAATATGCATGTCATTTTTACATTCTTGAGGTCCTTACAGATTTATAAAGCAAATCAGCAATTTAGCATCCTTCTGGCTTCATGCAGAACAAAGAAGCCGACATCCCAAAATCTGGGGATGTAGTTCTTGGTAAGTCTACCCTTTGGGTCTATCTGGGTGACACTGGAGTCTCAACATCACTTACCTTAGGCTTCCTAACCTCTTTACATCACTTACCTAAGGCTTCCTAACCTCTTTAGGATAGAAATCATAGAGACTTCTTGCTATCACTTAAGCCCTCCCCTTTCTCTAAGTAACCTGAATTGGAGCCATGGATAATCTCTTTCTAATCTGGGCCAGCAGTTCCCCTAGGGTGTAATCACACCCTCAAGTCTATGGCCCTATTTTTCTATGCTTACATTCTCTCTCTAAATCATCCGCACACAGTTCTGAAGGGTTCAAAAACATCCGTACCTATCAAATTTAACATTTCCAGATTTGGTATATCCTGAATGTGTGTTCCAAACTTTTCCTCTTAGATTCTTTTCATTCACAAATTCAAATAACTTGCCCTGACTGTCTCCAATGAAGTCATTAAATAACATAGCCAGTGACCGTTTGGCCCCGAGTGTGATACGAGTAGCCTTCAAAAACTCTGTGCAAAGATGATATTTTATGAACCGTTTCTATCTCTTAATGACGCATCCTAAATATTTTTGTAAGTAAAACATGTTGGAAATAATTGTGTCAAGAAGGGTAAAGGGGCTTAAAATGTTGTTCTTTCTTATCATGTCTGAATTTACAACTGAAAACAGCTTTACATGAAATATTCATGCCATTTTATGTTTTTGTTTTATTTATTTATTTTTACTAGCAAAGACCAAGAAAACAAGCAAATTACCCAAAACAAAAAGAGGAATATAGGTTAGTGAATTATGATGAATTGACAAGATGGAATATTATCATTCCACTGAAACAATTTTAGAAGAATTTATATCAATATGGGTAAATGCTTCTTTTCTAAAGTTTAGTGTAAAATTCAGGTTAAGATGTATCATTAGTACTGTCATGAGGGTTAGAAGTAAAAGAGATAACATTTTGAAGAGTGACAAAATGTAAATTAGTATGACATTTGGTCACTTAGATTTAAGTACAGCACATAAGAACAATGATAAAATATTATCTCTTGAGTTCCATTGAAAGAAGGTCTTTGGCCAAAATCTTCAGCCATGGCTGAAAATTGCTTATATTAATGAACTATACATTGCAGTTAGGGCTTAATCATGTTAAAATAAAAATGTAGCATCTCACAGTGGTGAATTAGGTTTTGGAGGCAGCAAGGCTCCACCGACTGGGAGCATGAATACGTTATTTGCCTCTCTGACCACTGCTTCCTCCCCATTAAAAGTAGTAAGGCTAGCGTTAGCCTCAGAGGGTTGTTGTAAGGATTAGTATGCTGACACGTGTAAGGCACCTACTACAAGCCTAGGCATTTAATAGACCCTTAATAAGTTATCGCTCGTTATTAAGTTGTTCCAAGATTCCCTTCTGGAAGAAAATAACCTGTATAGCTCAGGTACCTGTTTTTTGCTACAGTGCTTCTGGCTTAAAATCTGCATGGAACCCAGGGTTTCCTAATTTAAGGTCCTTTTCACACTCCTTGAACAGGTTGTCTTTCCATAAAATGTTAACTCTCATCATTGTTACTCTAGCGAAATGTGGATTTTTTTGTGGGAGGAAAGGGTCTCATACTAAACCACACCAATTTTTGATGCAAATTACACACACACACACACACACACACACACAAAGTATTTCCTCCAACATAGCGTAAGGCTACTTTGAAGTGAGCAAATTCCAGTTTCTGGAATTATTTTCCTGGACACGCCTGACCTCTAGAGGACAGGAGTTGCATGTTACCCACTAAGAGCCAACATGAGATACTAAGTTGTGGAGCATTAAGGTGCTATGGAGTCAGACAAGTGCTGGAGTTGGCATGATGTGAATGTAGGATCTTAATGCTGCACCAACTAGCTTGAGCAAAATTCTTTATCTCCTTGATCTTAAATGGGTTTTAAAAACTTTATTGAGATATGTTACATAAAATAAACTGCACATATTTATAGTAAGCCATTTTATTAGTTTGACAGTTGTAAACATAGCAATACAATCAAGATGCCAAACTTCCATTACCTCCTAAAGTTTCCTCATCCTCTTTTGAAGTCCACCCTGCCTCCATCCCCATCCACAGACAACCAACAATTAGCTTTCTGTCACTATGCATGAGTCTGTAGTTTCTAAAAGTTTTTATGAATGGAATTATACAGCATCTACTCTGTTGTGTCTGGCTTCTTTTACTCAGACTAATAATTTTGAGATTAAGTTGTGTGTGTCAGTAATTTGCTCCTTTTTATTGCTGAGTAGTATTCCACTGTCTGGATATGCCACATTTTGTTTAACTTGAAAGGGATCATAGTCCTAAATGTAAAAAGTCAGAACTGCTAGCAGAAAATACGGGAGAAAATCTTTGTGAGATCTGTCTGGGCAAGGATTCCTAAAATATGAATTGCACAGATAATAAATGAAAAAAAGAATAATTGGAGTTTATCAAAAGTAAAAACATTTGCTCTTCCAAGTAAACAGAAAGGCAAATCAGAAATTGGGAGAAAATATTTGTAAACATATAGCAGATTTTAGACAAAATAATATATTCAATATATTTAGACAAAACACTATATTCAAAATAATAAACTCAAAGACAAATATTCAGTTAAAATATATGCAAAATGTTCTAGCAGACACTTTACATAAGAAAATATACAGATGGCCAATAAGCACATGAAAAGATGGACAACAACATGAGTTATCAGATAAATGCTTAATATATTTTTAGTCTCCGAAATCGGGTTATGTCTTACTATTTAGGTGCTTGCAATTGGTGTGCTCCTTTTGATGTAAAGTTAATTTGATTTTTAGAAGCAATATTTATTGCGCACTAAGTTTTGGGCAATGTTTTAAACACTTTGTATGCATTAGGTCACTTAATTCTCACAAAACCTGTGAAGGGAGCACATAATTAAATCCGTCTTCATGGGTGAAGAAATTGAAGCTCACAGAGTGCTTATAACTTGCCCTAGTCCCACAGCTGACAGATGGCAACCCCAGGCCTGGAACCCTCTAGCTGCCATTCTAGCCCATGGGCTTAACTATTATGCTATTTTAAAAAGTATTACATTGGTGGTGAATAGTCAGTGGAGAATACCTGAGAAACTGAGAAAACAGGTCCTTCTCTGGAGTCCTGATGTTAAGTTATTTCATTACACGTTGTGGATCATTAAACAAATCACTGTAAGGTAAGTTGCTAGTGCCTAGTGGGTATAATCTATCAATGCTACTTGCCTTTCTTCCATCTATTTTGAGGCTTTTGGAAATTGCCAAAATAAATGTTTGAAAATTACATGATTCAACCAATTTAAGTCAGATTTTTATTTATCACTACTGTCATTCAACTTTAAACAATCATCTTTTTTGTGAAAGAAGTTTGAATGGTGCAGTATTCTTTATTTTTTAACCTGAAAGCATTTTGAATGCTGCAATCTTCTTGATCATGGTTCTCTACTAAGGGTGATTTTGCCCCTGGGTGACATTTGGCTACGTCTACAGACATCTTTGATGGTCAGAATTGTGGGGAAGGGCTGCTACTGCCATCCAGTGGTTAGAAGTCAGAGATGTTGCTGAACATGCTATAGTGTAAAGGACAGCCGCACGACACATAATTACCCAGCCCAAAATGTCAACAGCGCTGATGTTGAGAAATTCTGCTTTATACAGTATGCGGGACTTCATTATTTACTGACATCAGTTGGGAATACCGAGATGCTGCAGGAAATGAAAGAAGAAGACTTGGTCTCTGATAGCATATAGTTCCCAAGCCAATGAGGGAAATAAAGAAAATAACACCATGAACTCTGCCACTATTATTATAACAAATATTACAATAGAAAATCATAGAATATTTTAAGGTTTTAAATAAGGGGACTATAGTCAGATAACACAATGAAAAAAATCAGAAAATGCTCTTTGAGAATCAGGTATGGAAGTACTGTACTTCCTTAATCAAAATAAAATTTGGCTTTTTTAGGGTTGATAATAGAAAATTATTCTTGTTTGCCAAAGTTCACTTTCCTTTTAATTATCTGAGGTATGATGAGACAAAATAGAAATTGTTTAAGGAGACTTAACTAAGGGATGTGGAGTCAACCAAACAGAACAATGTAAAACTGGATGATGTCTTACAAAATATGCTTGCACTCTGGAGCATGAACACATCCCATCCTGAGCTCGGGCCCTCCTCCACAGTCATGGTGTCACTTAATACCTACTACACACAATCACAAATCCAGGCATTTAAAAGTCTTCAACGCTGGGCCTAGAGAGAAATACAGTTCCCTCCCCCCTCACTCATAGTTACCTCTGAACTGTATTTTCTGTTTTAGCACCTCCTTCATCTTGCAGTGATTGACATGTTCATTGAAATTGCTTCCCCTCTTACAGTAGTGTGGCCTTAATCTGGGGGCTGAACAGGATGACTCTCTTAGATTGTAATACTGAGGCCCGCACAGTCACGTCATAGATTCAGACGTGGATTAGCAGAGGCAGTGGACTGTGGCCGCATTGATGGTAAGATTTCAGACATCATCTAGTCTATATAGGAGATTGACAGTGTATTTAGGTGAAATCCATTTCTAATGCAGTCTTTCAAGAATAATGCAAGGTGTGCACTAATCATATATAGATTGTCAGAAACGTTTGTATCTAATGGAGAGAAGCCACTGTTAGCACCGGGGAAGCACCAATAGCAGACAAGGTCAGAGGGTGAGCTAGGAATCCAAAGATAGGGAAGAATTGGGCAAACGGTTGCTGTATGTTGATTGTGAGTGATAAAACAGGGCTTGTGATGGGAGTCTGAGATATTTGATAACACGTTTCTTCTTTTTATACAAATAATAGGTCTTGTCTGGGCATGGTAGCTCAGGTCTATAGTCTCAGCACTTTGAAAGGCTGAGGCAGGCAGATCACCTGAGGTCAGGAGTTTGAGACCAGCCTCACCAAATGGTGAAACCCCATCTCTACTAAAAACAAAACAAAACAAAACAAAACCACGAAAATTAGCCAGATGTGGTGGCGGGCGTCTGTAATCCCAGCTACTCGGGAGGCTGAGGCAGGGAAGGGAGAATCGCTTGAACCGAGAGGCAGAAGATGCAGTGAGTTGAGATCGCATCACTGCACTCCGGCCTGGGAGACAGAGTGAGACTCCGTCTCAAAAAATAAATAAATGATAAAACATAATATATATAATCTTCATTGTATAAAACTTGCAAAATGCAAAACTTTATAAAGAAAAAAATAATAATTAACTATAATTCCTTAATGCTAATGGTTTAGTATGTTTTATTCCAGACTCTGTGTGTGTGTGTGTGTGTGTGTGTGTGTGTGTGTGTATCTACTTCCCTTAAGGGTTCATATTTATCAGGCACAGTAGGAGATGGTCAGTTAGAAGGTGAAGAATAAGGCTAGATCAAGTAGAGCAGCATTTTTGAATATCTAAATACCTCCTACAGTAAAGGAGATCTCGTTACTTGACCAGGCAGAACATTCTAGTATTAGAAAGTTCTTCTTCATATTTATCTAAAATCTGCCTTCTGTAACTTCTACTCATTTGCCTTTATTGCTCTCTGCTTTCTTCTTGGTGTTAAATACTTCACGTATTTAATGACAGCTATTCCTATCTCTCTGAGTCTTCTCATCTCCAGACTAAATACAATATTACATGATGCGGGTTGCTTCCCTCTTGGTTCTGTCTAATTTCACCTTTATTCCTACCTGAGATGCCCCTTTTCTTGTGCCAACTAGAATGGAAGGTCACATCCAGATGTGGTCTGGCATCCCCCCTTGTCTGTTCATGGGGCCACCCAGTGATGGTGGACACCATCATCTTTGAACTTCTGGGTTTCCCCTGTTCACCACAATTCCTCAAAAATTATTCAACACCACTCCAAACACCAAGATAGTTGTCAGTCATTCACTTAATAAAAAGTAAATAAAAAAACAATTGGTGACTAAATATTTGATATTTGGAAGGAAGAGAAGTTTCTATGACTGGAGGAAATCTCAAAAGGAAGAAAATCCATACCTAAAAATAAGGGGAAAACTTGGAAATGTTTTTAATTTTTAATTTTTCGTGGGTATGTACTAGGTATATGTATTTATAGCATACATGAGATATTTTGATACAGGCATATGATGCATAATAATCACATCAACATGAATGGGCATCCATCTTTGTGTTACAAACAATCCAAATATACTCTTTTAGTTATTTTGTAATGTACAAGAAATTATTATTGAATGTAGTCACCCTGTTGTACTATCAAATACTAAATCTTATTTATTCTTTCTAACTATATTTTTGTACTGATTAACCATCTTTACTCCTCCAACCTCACTAACCTTCTCAGCCTCTGGTAACCTCTCTCTCTCTCTCTCTCTCTCTCTCTCTCTCTCTCTCTCTCTCTCTCTCTCTCATTCAATTGTTTTCATTGTTAGCTCCCACAAATAAAAGAGAACATGTAAAGTTTGTCTTTCTGTGCCTGGTTTATTTCACTTAATATAATGATCTCCAGTTCCACCCATGTTGTTGCAAATGACAGGCTCTCATTATTTCTTATGACTGTATAGTACTCCATTGTATGTATGTATCACATTTTCTTTTTCTTTTTCTTTCTTTTTTTTTTTTTGAGACAGAGTCTTGCTCTGATCTTGGCCTGAGAGTCCCCAGCCTGATCTCGTCTCACTGCAGCTTCCACCTCCTGGGCTTAAGTGATCCTCCCACCTCAACCTCCCTGGTTGCTAAGATTGCAGGTGCACGCCACCATGCTTAGCTAATTTTTGTATTTTCTTTTGTAGTGACAGAGTTATGCCATGTTGCCCAGGCTGGTCTCAAACACTTGGTTTCAAGTGATCCACCCACCTCAGCCTCCCAAAGTGCTGCAATAATAGGCATGAGTCAATGTGCTTGGCCACATTTTCTTTATTCATTCATCTGTTGATGGACTCTTAGGTGGTTTCCAAATCTTGACTATTGTGAATAGTGCTACAATAAACATGGCAGTGCAGATATCTCTTTGATATACTGATTTATTCTCTTTTGGTATACACCCAGCAGTGGGATTTCTGGATCATAGGGTAGCTCTATTTTTAATTTTTAAAGGAACCTCCACACTATTCTCCATAGTGGTTGTACTATTTTACACTCCCGCCAATAGTATATAAAGGCTCCCTTTTGTCCACATCGTCAACAGCATTTGTTGTTCCCTGTCTTTTGGATAAAAGTCCTTTTAACTGAGGTGAGATGGATATCTTATTTTACTTTTGATTTGCATTTCTATGATGATCATTAATGTTGAGTACATTTTCACATACCTATTTGCCATTTGTATGTCTTCTTTTCAGAAATATCTATTCGGATCTTTTGCCCATTTGTTCACTGGATTATTATATACTTTTTCACATAGAGTTGTTTGAGTTCCGCATAGACTCTGGTTATCAATCCTTTGTCAGGTGGATCACTTGCAAGTATTTCCTCCCATTCTGTGGATTGTCTCTGGATTTTGTTGATTGTTCCTTTCGCTGTGTAGAAGCTTTGAAATGTGATGTCATCTTGTTTGTCAATTTTTTGCTCTGGTTGCCAGTGCTATGGGGTTATTACTTAAGAAATCTTTGCCCAGTCCAGTGTCCTAGAGAATTTCCCCAAAGTTTTCTTTCAGTAGTTCCACAGTTTGAAGTCTTAGATTTCAATGTTTAATTCACTTTGAACTAATGTTTGTATATGGCAAGAGACAGGGGCCTAGTTTCTTTCTTCCACATATGGAGATCAAGGTTTTCCAGCACCATTTACTGAAGAGACTCTTTTCCCCAGTGTATATTCTTGGCACCTTTGTCAAGAATGAGTTCACTGTGTGTGGATTTGCTATACACTTTCAATGGATGTATAATCCCACCACTTGTAAACTGAAAACTTTACTAGTTCTGACCATTGCAACTTAGTCAACTGTTGAATCAGGAATCCATTTTTGGGGTACCTACAATGTTTCAAGTGCACTGAAAATACAGAGATAAATACAAAATTAACAATCTTTTCAGGAGATTAAGATAAGCAGGGAGAGGGTCACTTAAAAGTTTAATTAATGTCATAAATTATGATGATGATGGGGGAAATAGAGATAGACTGCATTCATGGAGCCACTTCCACGGGCCCAATACTAAATATGAATAAATGATTTATGTATTATGCATTTAATTTTCACACAAAAACTAAATGATAGATCATATTAAAGCCCATTTTACATATAAAGATATGAGAGAGCTTAATAAATTGGTCCAAAGTTATCCAGGTAAGTTGGAGCAGACATTTAAACTTGACTGGGATTTTGTTAAGATACGGTTGATAAGAATGGGGCCTTGACAGCCGGACTTACTAGCTGTGCAACCTTGAGCAAGTGCTCTAATATCTTTAGGCTCTGTTTTTCTCCTCTATAAAATGGGGTAATCATAGTACTAATACATATGGTTATTGTACAAAGTAAATTAGATAATATAGCTAAATTGCTTACTACCATGAATGCATATGGTAACGTGCTGTTTCAGAATTGTCATTATGCACGTAGAATGTTATTCATCACTAGGTTTTTATGAATTGACTCAAAGCTTGTGTTCTTTTCACTACTAAACACACCGTCTATATATAAGTACAAAAGTAAGAGCGTGCAAAGGGGGTGGTTACCTCAGCCCAGCATTGATAGAAGAGGGTTGTGGAGGAGAGGGAGGTGGAAGAGCTGGAGTGGATCCTGCAGAGTTCACAGCGATGGTGCAGAGAACGATGAGGATGGCATTGAGTAGGTGGGGAGGTCAGTTTCATACTGTGAAAGATAATTCCATTACATTTAATTCAGCCAACATCTGCAGAATACTTACATTGCTCAACGAAGAGAGAAATATGATTTAACTTCGACTGTAGAATTATAGTATAGTGAACAAATCAGACAGGTGTACCACTATCTCTTTGAATTTGGGGTGAGGGAACCAAGTGTATGTGGTGAGGGATTTTGTGAAGTTCTCATCCCAGGAAATGGTAATATCAAAACAAAGAAGCAAGACAAACTGAAAGCTAGATGGAAATGTCTATCAAAAAGAAAGAATAAAAGAAACAGAAAGAGAAATTTTAGAATTGTCAAAGCCATAGGATCTCGAAAGTAATCATTAAACCTGGGATATGAAACCAGAAACTGGGAGTCAGAAAGCTAGAAATGTGTTGAAACAAGTTAAGAGTAACTGGGTGGGGTAGGGAATTGGGAGAGGCAAATATTTTGCATAGCTGTTTGTGCTCATGCATGAGTTTTATGAAAATAACATGACACTTGTTAATATAATGTAAATATTTGTTTTAAATTGAATTAAAAATTATGAATGGCTTTTCATTAAGTTAAATGAATACATTAAATTAAGTTAATGAATAGGTGTTCACAATCTCCACCACAGGTCTGCTTCTATTCTCTTTGCTTCTATTATGTGGGGAGGTTTCTTGCTTCATGGATTAGTTTCCAGGCAGGAGAAACTGAGTAATGTGTATAACCCAGAGGGTGAGTTAACGGATCTAATTAAGAGCTAATAAAAAGGAGGGAAAGGAAGAGGCCTGAGCAATTTTTGTAGAGCAAGGGGTTTAGGTGTCTGAGAGGGTGTGTGAGAGTAGGGAGCAGAGAGAGACATTGAGGAGCAAAGACAAGAGGGAGAGGCAAAGGTCCTGGCACAGGACGGGTGTTGATAGAATTGGAAAAGAGTTGCAAAGGGATTTCTGACGTGGTGTTATGGAGGTGTCATATGCAGACTGATGTTTCCCAGCACCCAGTGAGTACCTGACACACAGTAAGTGATTCATCAACTTAGGCTGAATCATTGATTACATGATTGAATCAAATTTCTTGATACAGTTGACTTGAAACCTTACCTGGCTTTCTGATTATGGAGCTAGAGCAATACCTGAGCCCTCATCATACTCAAATACCAGGCTGGACAGGGCTGGCTCCTTTGCTCCCTTACTTTAGAACCACCCAAATACTATTTTCAGATCTCTAGGTGGAATAGAAGGTTCAGTAACAAATGTCCCCACTCCTCCTCCTTTAACCATAGGATCTGTGCTCAAGGCATCAGCTGCTGGCCCCCCAGCGCCTTCCCTTTGGCTTGCCATCTATCATCTGGGAAAGGTCTACCATATGGAGGAAGAAAGGTCCCTCTTTCTTCCGAGAGATGGAAGCAAAGATTGGAATTGCTTTTCGATTATTTCTAGTTTGCTAGACTATCCAGACAAGGTTCATTGTAACCTGCATGTTTCCACTGGGTTTAGCAGTAGAACTTAGATGGCTTCATCTCTTGGGGAATAGATATCAAAGAAAGATCCAGAGACAGAGACCTTTAGAAAAGGAAAGAATACATAACCTCAGAAGAAAACTATGTGCAAAATTACCAAGATTTCCAAATTTACATTAATCCATCAATAGTGGAAAAAACCATGACTTTCATGTACTTGTGTTGTATTCATAAGGGTCATGCCATAGCTTCGGATGTGACTAATTAGGGAGACCAGGTTTATTCAAGGTTTTCATTATTTGAGAGTGAAACTATAGCCAGATGTAATGACCATGTTATTAATGATCTCAAGATGCAATTTTTTTTCGCATGATCAAAGTGCTTTGTTATATTAGAAGCAAGGAAGAGTGTCAGTTTTCACCTCTACACTAACAAGATTTCATAATCTATTATAAAAGCCTGAAGCAGGCTGGGTGTGGTGGGTCACGCCTGTAATCCCAGCCCTTTAGGACGCCGAGGCGGGGGGATCACTTGTGGTCAGGAGTTCGAAACCAGCCTAGCCAACATGGTGAAACCTCGTCTCTACTAAAAAAATACAAAAATTAGCTGGGCTGTAGTGGGCTGTAGTGTACCTGTAGTCCCAGCTGCTCAGGAGTCTGAGGCAGGAGAATTGCTTGAACCTGGGAGGCGGAGGTTGCAGTGAGCCGAGATCGCACCATTTCACTCCATCCTGGGTGACAGAGCCAGGTGCCAGCAATAAATAAATAAATAAATAAATAAATAAATAAATAAATAAATACATAAAGTCTGAAACAATAAGCAGAAATGAACTAGAATGGGCCAATGCTACAAAAAACTAGGAAACAAAAGGAAACTGCAGAATCAGCAGAGGCAGACAGCAATGCAAGGTGTAGAAAATAGAACATAGAAACTCCCTTGCCACCCAAGTGGATAGAAAACAGTTTTAGACAAACATCCTTTGTCATTAATTTAACTCCTTTGAAAGCCAAAATAAGATGCCTCAGACGTCTCCTTGGGATTGGAAATTGCAAAACTTGAGCAAAACTTTTGTTTTCCCTTTTTATAGTTTATATTTGTGTGTGTCCAATATCAACTGCATTTATAATTCTGTTATTTTGTATTGTCTGTATGCACTGCAATGCACATTCACTTTCTTTTCCATTCCTTCTTATCCTTTGCAATCATTTGGAGGAAACCATAAAAAATAAGATTTTGTAAATGTTTTTTTCGAAATGCCCCATGTAAACGCATTGTTCTTAGAATGATGAAGCTTCCTACCACATGTGTACTTGCTGGGCCTGCATTCCAAAAATGTTGCAAGAATGCGTGCACTGCTGTTTTGACATGACACAGCAGCTGCATGATGTGCTGCCATGACAAATAGGCAGGAAATGCGGTTTGCGTGTGGAATGAGCATCCGGTCTTTCCCCATGGTTGGAAGGATATAGTATTAAAGAGGAGTCCAGGGTCAGCAGCTCTCTTTTGATGTAGCAATTACTGATGCTCTGCTGCCCTTTCCCAGATGGTAGACGGCAAGCCAAAGGGAAGGCACTGGGGGGCCAGCAGCTGATGCCTTGAGCACAGATCCTATGGTTAAAGGAGGAGGAGTGGGGACATTTGTTACTGAACCTTCTATTCCACCTAGAGATCCGAAAATAGTATTTGGGTGGTTCTAAAGTAAGGGAGCAAAGGAGCCAGCCCTGTCCAGCCTGGTATTTGAGTATGATGAGGGCTCAGGTATTGCTCTAGCTCCATAATCAGAAAGTCAGGTAAGGTTTCAAGTCAACTGTATCAAGAAATTTGATTCAATCATGTAATCAATGATTCAGCCTAAGTTGATGAATCACTTACTGTGTGTCAGGTACTCACTGGGTGCTGGGAAACATCACTCTGCAGTCTCTTAATTTAGAATTCTTCTGCAAGAGTTACTCTCTTATTAGGTTCCTTTAGATCCAAGAACAACTTAGGAGGAGGCTGTCTGTTTTAGGTTGAATTCTCCTGAAAGCCAGCTTAAGCCCAGGATTCATGTAGAAGTTCTTTACGAAGGAAGTGCCCCCAGGAGAAACCAGAAAGGGTGTAAAGGAAGCAGCACAGGGAAGGAAAAGAAGCCAAATGAGAGTGATTTCAGGTGAAGTCTCAGACTTGGACTGATCCCTCTGAGAGCTCTGGGGGTAACATCTTTGAGAGTTTATACCATACCAGAGTAAAAGTTGGGGTTTTGAATTCCCACACCAGTCAACTATTGGCTATGGGCTTACCATGGGAGATGTAATACACTCGGCACTTCCAACTCACATACCGGAGCAACAAAGCAGACAGAAGCACGTGGACAAGGCACCAAGTGTCCACTATACCCTGACAGTGTAGGAAGTTGTAGATAGGATGAAGAGAAAGAATACACACACACACACACACACACACACACACACACACACACACACACAAAAGGTAGAGACTTGCTACTCAAAGTGTGATCTTCAGACCAGCAGCATCTGGCCGAATGGTGATCTGTCACCTTCCAGAAACCTGTTAGAAATGCAGAATCTGGCTGGGTGCAGTAGCTCATGCTTGTAATCTCAGCACTTTGGGAAGCCAAGGAGGGCAAATCACTGGAGGTCAGGAGTTCAAGATCAGCCTGGCCAACATGGTGAAACCCTGTCTCCACTAAAAATGCAAAAATTAGCTGGGCGTGGGGGTGCACACCTGTAGTCTCAGCTACCCAGGAAGCTGAGGAAGGAGAATCGTTTGAACCTGGAAGGGCAGAGGTTGCTGGGAGCTGAGATCATGCCACTGTACTCCCATCTGGGTGACAAGAGTGAGACTCTTTCCAAACAACAACAACAAAATGCAGAATCTGAGGTCTTATGGAGACCTGGTTCATCAGAATCTCATATTAATAAGATCTCCCCAACATTTGTGTGCACATTAATGTTTAAGAAGCTCAGTCCCAAAGTATCAGAAAACATAATTTGCTGACTTTTTGCACTGCAGGAAGAATAAGCTTCCAAACCAGAGTTGCAATGTGGTGGCCTGAGAAAATTCTCAGTCCGAAGATTCCTTGGCCTAGCAAATGAAACCAGGAGGAAGAGAAAGCATTCCCAACTGAAAGCAGGGTGGTGGCCCCTTTCCTACTCAGTGCAATTGTTCCAGGTTTGCAGGTCCCACGTTCCAAGACTTTGTGGTCTCCTTTAGTTCACTTGGAACTGATATCTTTTGGAGGTAGTGAGGGTTGGGGGGCTTTGTGGAGAGAGGTTGAGGAGTAGGGGTTTGGGTGTGGGTGCAGGAAAGAGCAAATATAAAATAAGGCTAGAATTAGAGCTGACCCTAAATTTAAGCTTGAAAAGCATTTTGGAAAGTCACGAGTAAATCACTTGACTTAGATATGCATCATTAAGGAGTCATGACACAACTCATACAAGAAGGGACTGTGGTAAAATATGGTAGCCACCAAAAGGCCCCCAAATAGTAAAATATCTCTTCCACAACGTTGGAAATTCCTATTAGTCACAATGGGGGTCAGTCAAGTGGGATAGCATTGTCATGGGAGGGCCACTACAAGGAAATTTGAGAAACATCTGGCTAAAGATGGCAAATTAAATACACTCATTTAACTTCAGGTCCCTTCTAAAATGAGAAAATAATTAGCAAAGTTTTCTTATTGTTGCTACTGTTGTTTTAAAGCATTAACCTAGGAAGATAAAGGGAATTGAAGAGTATACGAGAGCCACCCCTTTTTGAATGCTGAAAAGCAGATTGGTTATTATGAATGGTAGAACCAAAAAAGTTTGATGCTGCAAAGGAAGCTATTTGGAAAGTAGAAAATAAATTCAATTTACCCATGGAATATTTTTAAAATTGAAGAATTAGTATCAAGTACCTCAGGAATGAAGGGTTGAAAACAAGCTAAAAACAAAAGGATTGGCATTCTGTTTGAGAAGCAGTTGGACTGTCAGGTCCCCTCGCACACTCCACACAGTCAGCTTAGTGGCCTTCCCCTGCAGGAAGGCAGGTGATGGAGCTTGATTCTCCAGGGAGAGTAAAATAGAGGGTGACACTCCAGATTGCAGTGCAACAGACAGAGATGGGATCAGGGTTGCCATACTGAAAAAGCAGGAGTAAACAAACGTTTAAATTCTAAATTCTTATATAGGCCTTACTGGGCTGCAGAAATCTGGCAGGCATCATTCTCCAGGGATAAGATTGGAACAACCTTCTCAGGGATCCAAAAATAAGAACAGTGGGAATGTCCCAAAGAAACAGCCCAGCTAGATCATCCTACATTCATCACTTTTCTCCCTTCTTCCTAGGTTCCTTTCCAAGCAGAACTTCCAATTTGCCGTTTTGGTGTCCCATTTTGAAATGAGTAGACTGCGGAAGCATTTAAGGAGCACATATAAAATGAAAGTATGGTATCAAGGTATTTTTTTAGGTTGAAGATGCTTCTCCCAGGCGCTGCCAGAGGGGCTAGGAAATAGCCCAGAAGGGTGGAAGAGTTAGCGTTCCACACAACAAATGTGGACCAGTGAGGGGCAGGACACTAGAATAAACTGGAAATAAAGTCTTCTTTTTACTGTAAAGGACTCTTCCAGTGTTCTCTATTTCCATGCTGCTTCTCTAAGATGTCCTGTGTGTGTGAACATTTGGCTGGTTTTTCAAGCTGTAGCCACCTAGGTAAGAACCACTTGATATCAGTTTTCCTTCTTTTGCATCACTTCTGTTCTTCTTTCACTCTTGACGCCATGGAATTGTACTCTAAAATAACCATCAGAATGACAGCTTTGCCTTAAACTCTTTTGTTGGGTAACACAAAATAATATACTTGGGGACCTGAATGAACGCATGGAGCAGACCACACATCCTCTGCCTACTGACTCCTATTAGACCATGGAGTAATTGAAAATGACATTTTATTCTATTAAAGGATAGGTCGTTTTTACTTTTTATTATGGAAACTTCCAAATGGAGACAAAGCAAGAGATAATAGTTTAATTAACCTCACAGTACTTCTTAACTAACCTCAGTAATTATTACCCCATAACCTCTCTTATTTTATCTATACGACCGTTTTCTTTCTCCCTCAACTTTGATTATTATGAGTCAAATCCTAGGAATCACTTCATTTTGTCCACAAATATTTCAATACACTCACTAAAGGTAAGGACTCTTTAAAATTATTACAAAAATTCTTTATTGTAACTAAAAAACAATCTATAGCATCAAAAAATTGTTCAAATTTGTCCACTTGATTTTTAATGATGTCTTTTTGTAGTTGGTTTATTCAAATCAGAATGCAAATAAGATCCACAAACTGCATTTTTATATAGGTTTTATATTTTTATCTAGATCTTCCCCCTTTCTTTTTGTCATTTCAATGTAATTTTTTGAAGAAAATGAATAGTTTGTTCTAATTTCCCACAAATCTAAATTCCCACAAATTTCCATTGTTTGTTGATTCCATCCTTGTGGTGTAATTTAACATATTCCTCTCTTCCCTTGCATTTCCTATAAAGTAGCAGTGAGGAAAAGATTTCATTAGATTCAGATCTCCTCTCTTCCTCCCTCCCTTCTTTCTTCTCTCCTTTCCTCCTTCCCTCCTTCCCTCCTTCCTTCCTTTCTTCCCTCCTTTCCTCCTTCCCTCCTTCCTTCCTTCCTTTCTTTCTTAAATTTATTCCTCTTTCCTTTCTTTCTCTCTCTCTTTCTTTTTTTCTTTCTTCCTCTCTTTCTTTCTTTCTTTTCTTTCATCAAAAATACTTCATGGGGGAGAGGGATTACACATGTCCATCAAGAGACATTAATATCTGGTTGACTTTCCTTTTGTGACATTAAGATTCAACATTGAAATCATGTGTGGTCAACCTGACATTACGAAATTTCTTTTTAGCCTTTTAACCTAATGGACTTAGCAGAAATTGAAGATATGATGTAGACCCTTTACTTTATTACAGATTGCAAAATGGTGATGGTTTAATTTTGTCAATTCTTCTTCATTTACTAGTTATATTTCTAGGAAGAAAAACTCTTCCTCCTCAAGGAAAGGTATGATGAATATTTTAATAATTTATATCATTTATCAGTTTTCAGAATAATAATCTGGTCTATAGTATCATCTGAATTTGACTAATGGAATTTTATATTTTTTCCCCTGTGTCATTTTTAAGTCATGGACTTTAATATATTTAAAAATTTAAAATTCACTACAGTTATTATTAACTTTCATACTCAAAGTTCCTCAATTTTGGCCACTGGGAACTTTTTAAATTGGCTCCTAGGTCCTTTTGACAAGATTTTAGTTGCCTTCCATGGCCTCTTTGCTTTCTGGTGTGACAGAATGATCCCAACTTATCTTCTATATTGCCTATGCGGGACCTTGAATTTATAATTTTTTCGAGTATCCCTCATCCTCTATTTTAAATTTAATTTTTTTATTGTTTTAACTTTTAAGTTCAGGGGTACAAGTACAGGTTTGTTACATAGGTAAACTAGTGTCATGGGGGTTTACTGTACAGATTATTTCATCACCCAGTATTAAGCCTAGTACCCATTAGTTATTTTTTCTGATCCTCTCCCTCCTCCCACTTTCCATCCTCTGAGAGGCTCCAGTGTGTGTTGTTCCCTTCTATGTGTCCATGTGATCTCATCGTTTAACTCCCACTTACAAGTGACAATATGAAGTATTTGTTTTTCTGTTCCTGTGTTAGTTTGCTAAGGATAATGGCCTCCAGCTCTGTCCATGTCCCTGCAAAAGACATGATCTCATTCTTCTTTTATGGCTGCATTGTATACCATGGTGTATTATATACCACATTTTCTTTACCCAGTCTATTGTTGATAAGCACCCCTACTCCTCTTTAGAGGCAAATGTTTTATAACTTAATACAGAATATTTTTCTGAGTTTGGGATAGAAAAGATTATTTTATTAGGATGGAGTCTCTCTCTGTTGCCCAGGCTAGAGTCCAGTGGCCCGATGTCAGCTCACTGCAACCTCTGCCTCCTGGGTTCAAGTGATTCTTCCACCTCAGCCTCCCAAGTAGCTTGGATTACAGGTGCCTGCCACCATGTTCTAACTTTCGTATTTTTAGTAGAGACATGGTTTCACCATGTTGGCCAGGCTCATGTCGAATCCTGACCTCAAGTGATCCATCAACCTTGATCTCCCAAATTGCTAGGATTATAGGCATGAGCCATCACACCTGGCCAAAAAGACTTTTTTTAAGACATAAAATGCTAAGCAAGATTAATGTGACAGCATCAAAAGTCATCTTAAATGAAAATTAAAAATGGCAAATTAGAATATTTTTGCAACCTATATAGCTAGCAAAGGTTAAATATCCCGTACATATAAAGAAGTCCCATATGTCAATAAAAAGACAAATAACAACAACAAAAAAAGCCTCTCAAATCTCCCCCAAAAACTTTAAAGCAAAAATTTCGCAGAAGAGGAAATACACACCATCATAATATTATGAAATAGTAAGAGCTGTTCAGTCTCTTCAGCAGTATGAAAATTGCAAGTCAGGACATACCACCTTATACATACTATAATAGCTTGTCAAAAATTAAGACATTTGATAAAATTAAGTGCTGGAGAGGTGTGTATTAAAGATGTCTGTATATTGTTGATGGGAATATATATTTTAAAAAGCATATCAGAAAACAATAACTAGAAACAGCCTAAATATGTATTGACAGGAAAAAATGAATGAATAACTTATGATACTTTAATTATTTCAATGGAGTAGCAATGAAAAACATGAAATATACCTACAAGAAACAACTGGCTGAATTTTGAAAATATAATGTAGAATGCTCCAGAGGACTTGTAACATTTTAGTAAACAATATGGCATTGTTTTCTATATATGCTGGAGAAACTCTTGCATTTCCTGTGCACATGTTCAGAGTTTCTCTAGAGGAGTCCGTATCCTGTAGCATACGGCCCACCACATGTTTTTTGTACGTGAAATTGTGTTGGAACACAGTCATATCCACTTGTTTGTGTCTGCTTGCCTATCATAGGGCAGAGATGAGCAGTGGCAACAAAGACTAAGATATTTACTATCTGACCCTTTTACCAAACAAGTTGGCTGGAACCCTTTCTAGAACATTTATAAGGTAATGCCAATTTTTATAAAGTTCACACACAAGCAATACTAAACAATATACTATCTGGGCAGACTTTCATGGATAAAGATATAAAAATAAAACTAGGGAATAATAATGAATATAAATTCAGAAAAGTGTTTACTGCAGGTAACGATGGAAAGGCTGATTTCTTTCTTTGGGAGAAATCCATAGTAAATGGAAGTTAATAGAAATATTCCCTTCTGTGCATTAAATAGTATATTAGAAACATAGACAAATTAAAAAGACAAAAGGAAATAATTCGAGAAAGTTCCCTGAGACTAAATGACACGAGCTTCCAGGCTAAAAGGGCTTACTAAGTGCGAGTAGAGTGGATAAATGTAAGTCTATCCCAAGGCACATCACTGTGAAATTTCAGGACGTTGGAAACAGGGAGTCCATAAGCTTCCAGAGACCAAAATTAAGTCACAGATCAAAGATCAGAAATTAGAATGACGTTGGACTTCTAACAGCAAGACTAGAGGTTAGAGTATGATGGTAAAGGTCTTCAAATTTGGAGCAATAATATTTTTAAATTTAGAATTCTGTACATCACCAAATTACCAATTTGGTAAAAGAGGGAGATGAAGCATTTTCAGACATTTATGATCTCAGAAAGCTTTCTCCCCATGCCTTTTTTTTCCCCCCGCAAGCAGGTCCTAGAGCATGCGCTGCTTAAAAATGAGTCAGGGAACCATGAAGAGAATGATAAAAGATGTAGGAAAAAGAGAAGCCAATCCAAGAGAGAAGTAAAGGGATCCACCTCGGGATTCTGCATTTTCTTTAGCCGTCAGAACTTCAAAGGCCTAAAGAGCAACACCGTTCAGTCTGGAGCCGGTCAGAGGCTCAGAGTGTGATTATTTTAAGAAAATGAAATTTATTAGATATTTCAAGTGTCTGAATACATTAAAATAAGACTTGTCCAGCTAGGAGAGGCTTTGTAGTCAAGTTGGTGATAAGTATATATAACACTAAGCAAATTTTTAAAAAATCTGAGATAATGCTATGAAAACAAAACGTGCAGAAAGTAAAATTATATAATATGGCCCAGCAGTGAATTCCATGCACATACTCATGAAATGTAAACCATAAATATTGACTGAAGTTTAGTATTACTATAGGCATATTTGAAATATGGCAAGATGGGAAATGTTCACATGTGTACGAGGAATAGTCAACGCCTAGAGCTCTTTAAGAAGTAGCAATATAATCATGTTCTTTAGAGATAGAGAGTTAAATACCAAACAAACAAACAAAAACATTAACCGAAGTAGTTTTAAAAATTGTCTTTTTAAAGGAGTGAGAAATGAGAAGAAAAATAATATGCATATCTGGTTTTAATTAAAATTTAAAAACAAATTGCAACAATAACAGAGTAGAACAAAAGTTCGTGTGTTAAACATGATCGTCTTCCTCCAGTCTAACCAACCAACCAACCAACCAAATATAGTAATATCTGGAGTTGACCTTTTCCTTAATAAAAATTAATTAAACAAGACTGCTTGAACCCACGAAGATGAGATACCATCTTTTGTAATCTCTTCAGCACATTATGCAATCTTTGAATTCTGGTGAAGTTTGTTGCTCCAGAAAAAAAATGCTGTTTGTCAGTTGAGAGAAAAGAAAAAGAACAGCATCTGCTGATATTTGTAAGCTGAACTGACACAGGTAGACCATGGTACTTTCCTGGAAGACGTAAACCACATAAACAGAATACCAGCCTCAGACAAATTGCAAACCTCAGACAAGGTTACTCCGGGAGCATGATAAAATGAGATCATTTCATAATTTTGTCTATGTGCAAAACATCACTGCACCACCCATGAAATACCAAATATCCACTGTCTCACCCAAAATGATTGACTACTACTTCTTTAACATTTATAATCTTATCCTCTTTCTAGTTTCTCCTTCCTGTATATGAGATTTACTGAGATACCAGTCAAAGACTTAACTCCACTTTCTGGCAGCACCCAATTTCAGGCAAAACCCAGGCACAAGTAGGGGTGGGATGTCAGACAATGCCTGATCAGAGGCAACGTGACTAAGAGAAGATTCAATTTAGCAAATTTCTTGAGGACTTACCGTTTGCTAATGACAACGCTAGGCCTTGGGGAAATCAGGATCAAAATCAAAATCAGGAAGAGCGATTATCTCTGTCTTTGAGATTCTAACAGCTCCTTAAGCAATCACAGAAATGGAATCACGCATAGTAAAATTGGAATGAGCAAGCAAGGTATTGTCAGTGGAAAGAGCATTGGCCTAAAACATCTGGGTCGAATATACTCTGTCACAATTCCTTAATAATGAGGCAACTCCCTTGACCACTCTACATGTCTTCTTCCTCAGCTGTACAACATTTATCTTATTCAAACAATTGTTGAAATGATTAAATAAGATAATATGCATTGAAGGACATTATAATGGGACCATTACAATGTAAAGAAGGGGAAGCCCGAAGAAGTTAAGTGACTCATCTAAGATTACACGGGTATTATCAGATTTCAGTTTAACACTCACGTGGAGGTAATTATCAACAGTACCTCTATTATAATAATAATATCAAGTGCTTATTGTGATTACACTTTCTGCCCAACACTTCACCTACATTATTTCATTTATGACAACAATGTTTTAGTTTTATATACATAGTGTATGACTTTTTTCAAATATCTCCTACTTCATTATTTTAATCAGAGGAACAGGAACTCATAAGCGTGGTTATATTTTAAGTAACTATATAAGAAATTTTGGACATGCAGGATTTGTGCTTATCTTTCCACATTAAGAAGAAGAAACAGGATCTTACTTCAAGATTATGATGCCATACCAAAAATCACACAATGTGTGAGTCAGAGATAAGGGCCAAGGAGTCATGACTCTTCATTAGGAAAAGTGATGACTAAATGTTCTTTATGGATGCTGAAATCTTCCAAAAAATGTTTCAAATGGGCTTTATGTGCTCAAGTCCAGCAAAACAGGAATTTGTCATGGAGTTAAGAGTACTCACACATTTGTAACTCTAGATGATCACAAAGATACGCATACTTGAGTGCTGGGGAAAAGTCTATCACCCTTTTTGAGTAAATGGTATGCATTTATTACCTACCTCTCCATGTGTTTGAGTTTCTTAGCAGAGCTTGATGAGGCATGAGACTAGTATAATATGTAGTCAGTTCTGAGTCAAAGAGACATTGAACACTAAGAAGACAGTGCTATAGAAACGTTAAATGATTATACTCTTTTGAGCTTTGCCCATAGAATAGTGAGCAATGCTTTCATGCTAAAGAAACAAGCATACGGGTGTGAATATTGAAATTATCAAGAAATGTGATTGATATAGTGTTGGAAGGGCAATAAAACATCACTGAGAAATCATATGCTTTGAGAGGTACTAATTCCTTTGACTCGGGCTTCATCTAAGCAAAAGCTTTGAAGGCATAGATTCACTATCTAGAAGCAAATGTCAGGAAAAAAGAAAATAGGCCGTCACAAGTCCTGACCTGAAGGAAATCCAGTATATTCTTGATCTTTGTTTGATTTCATTAACCTACTTACTTACATGTCAAATAAATCATTTAAATTATCTGTTACTCTGAAGCCAATGTTGTTGCAGACCATATGCAATCTATGAGCTAGAGCACAGTGTTTAGCAGCACCTTCCAAAATTGAGATTTTTTTTGTCATTAAAAGTTTTATTTACTTCTGTTTATAACCAAGTATCCAATATAAAACTTAGAACATTAGGATAAGTGGAGTAGCCTTCCTCCCTTGTGACCTCTCCTTTTGTTGCTTTTAGCCCTTACCATCTTCTCTTTTCTCTTTGTCTTCTTCCTTACTACTTAATATGTACTCACAGCTTAGAACTTTTGGAGTCCTGTCTCCGGTGAGGCCTTACCCTAATCCAGGAGTAGGGACAGAGTTCTCTTGCTGCTGGTCTGATGCACTCTGTGCCTATTGCAATCAGTCAAGTTCAAGGTTTCTGTTTCGTTGCCTATGGATCCACCCAAAGCACCTGCCGTTAAAGTCCCCTAAGCTCCTAGTCCCAGGTTCCCAACATTCACCTAAAATCCAGTTCATGAGACTCAGCCTTAACTGCTCCCTGTCCTGGAAGATAGTTTTCTATCCTCATAGCAAAGCAGGGAAAGCAGGAAGGCCATACTTTGAGGGTGTCTCAGTAGTGCTGGGGAGGATCAAAATTGAAGTACAAAAGTTTATTTTCATTTGAGTTCAAACAATATTAAGTGGGGCATCCCCAAGTGAGCACATAATCTACTAAGTACTGTGTATATAAAAAGTAAAATGTACATTTTCTGCCCTCAATGAGGAAACAAATAGTAAAAGCACGAATTGCACACAATTTCCTAAGTATATTAATAAAGGTAAAGAAATAGTATTCATTGATGCTAGCAATTTTTGTGTACCTGTGTGCCAGATATTATGATAAAAACTTTATCTAGAGTGGTTATTGTGATTAGAGAGGCACCAGATCACTGATGGCCTTGGACACATA
This sequence comes from Rhinopithecus roxellana, assembly GCF_007565055.1. Taxonomy (NCBI): domain Eukaryota; kingdom Metazoa; phylum Chordata; class Mammalia; order Primates; family Cercopithecidae; genus Rhinopithecus; species Rhinopithecus roxellana. Next base: position 23,370,627 of record NC_044569.1, read on the forward strand.
TGAACCTAGCTAATCTATATCCTGTATTTAATGGAGACTCATTGAAAGATTTTAAGAAGAGTTATTGCTGGATCAGATTAAATTTATGGATTAAGGGACAAGACACTAGAAACACAGAACCCAAGGCTAAGATGATGAAGACCAGAGCCAGGGCAATAATTTTAGAGAAAAAAGAGGAGCACACTGACTCAAAAAATATTTTGAAGCTAAAATTATTGTTAAATGGTAGATGTGGAAATGGATAAGAAGAAAAGACTCAAGGATGTTTCTTCGATATTAGCTTGAAAAAATAACAGGCAAAAGGGAAGTAAATGAAGACAAACAGGTCTGGGAAAATGATGGAAGCATGATGTGTTCAGCTTCGGACCACGGACATGGGTGCAGCCATGATGAGGGGAGGGGTCATGGCTGGAGATAGAGTTGCAGGAATCTTTGTTGTCTCTTTCTTTCTTCCCCCACCCACCACTCACGTCCGATTCACATTCTCATCTTCCTGCCCATACACTCAGTGTACTATGACTAATCAACAGGGGAAGAACTGAGCAATAATTTTTTCTGCCTCCTCCTCATTTTTCTACAAGTCTAAATAAGGCAGTCATGATTAGAACGCAATGCAAATTCTATGGTCCAACCCTAAGATAAAATGCCTGACTACCACAAAGTTCCTTTAGTTTCTCCTTGCCATTTCCTTCCTAGAAATCAAGGGATTCCCCACATTATTTTATATAGGATCAAATGAAATCTGTCTGCAGGGCATGCATATATGTATTTTAGTAGCAAGTGTCCATCTGTTTCTGCTTTTATCCTCCCTTAATAAAAAAAGATACAAAAAAGCAAAAAGTCATAAGAAGATAAAACAAAAATAATTGTCATCTGAATTTAGAATGTACTTTTTTCTTTTTCTTTTTTTGAGATGGGGTCTTGTTCTGTCGCCCAGGCTGGAGTGCAGTGGCACCATCTCGGCTCACTGCAAGCTCCGCCTCCCGGGTTCACACCATTCTCCTGCCTCAGCCTCCCGAGTAGCTGGGACTACAGATGCCCGCCACCACGCCCGGCTACTTTTTTGTATTTTTAGTAGAGATGGGGTTTCACTGTGTTAGCCAGGATGGTCTCGATCTCCTGACCTCGTGATCCTCCCACCTCGGCCTCCCAAAGTGCTGGGATTACAGGCGTGAGCCACCGTGCCCAGCCTAGAATGTATCTTATAGTTATTTAGTTATGTGTTTATCATCTGAGTACATATGTGCTATGGCAATTAACACTGAAATAGGCTACTTCCCCTAGGCCTAGAACATTGGCTGAGATCCACTAGGAACATGCTAGATAAGAGAGAGACTAAATTAAGACTTGTTAAGTAATATGAATAATTCATTTAATCATATTTAATCCATAAGGATAATGGAGAGGTGAGTGATGCATGGAATCAAGGTTATATGAGTCTAATATTATATCATTAGACCCTCCAAGGAAACACACCATTGTAAGCACAGAGTTTCACTGGTGTGTACAAGGAGTGAATTCATGACTCACAGTGTTCTGAGGCTGCTCTGGACATACAATCTTGCATGCTTTTGTCATGACAGGTCTTAAGAAGTTTATCGGCTTTCTCAAATAGCTGAATGACAGAACACTGGATTTTTGCTCAGATAGCCTAACAACCTGGCATCTGTGTTGAGGTTGTCACTTGGTAACAAGATAAATACTCCAACAGAGGTGTTACACTCCCTAACAAAGCTAACTTCATTTGCAAACTTTCTCACACTCATAGCTGGACCAGGGCCACATCTTAAAATAGGTGAGGTTTGCTTGCTTTGCCCTGGATCTCGGGAACTTGCCTCTCTGTGGTCTAGGCCTATCCTTGTTCAAAGCCTTCTCATTCTCCTATCCTCTTCACATGCCCCGAAACTCCTTCCTGGACCACCCCTTTCTCTGTAAAACCCGCTTCACAAGAATTTAGATACATGTAATATTTCTCCCAAAGCCGTTAACACACAAAGTGTTGTTGCTAATTTATTATCTGATAAAGAGATTTCAAAAAGTGTATATTGGAGAATATTCTAGCCAAGATGTCCCAAATTCACACCATGGAGGTGACTGCCTTCACCTCCATTTGGTTCTGCTCACAGCAACAACTACTTAAATTTCTGGAATAAACCATGCTATCTAACTACTAAGGCTAATTAATACTAATGATCTTTGTTATAAATTAACATTGTTTCAATATGTCTAAATGGAAGTAGTTAAAAATAAGGTTATTATATGGAATTTTATATCAAAATAGGACTTCCTTTTTGACCTGCATTCATGTCGTGTTTGAGATAATTTCAGCAGTGATATTTTTGCTGATACAGAAATGATGCATTTTCCTAATTTGTACATTCCCCATATATCCATGAATCATGTAAAATAGTTAATTACAGAAGTATCACTGGTTGCTCTTCAAAGTGGAGAGGATAGAAATGCATTACAATGTGCCAAACATGAGTAAGTCATTCAGCAAACACTAAGTGAACACCTAATATGAGCCAAATGCCTGTCCTAGCCATTGGGGAAGACCATTATAGTCTTGGAATTCATGGTTGTTACCATCTGACAGGGAAGATAGGCACTGAATTGTAAACTACACAGGTTATGCAATCACAGTTGTTTAGGTGTTTCAAAGAAAAAGCACAGTGTATGCAAGTCTCAAATCAGATATTAGAACTTTATTACTTATAAAGTTATGGTCTTCTTTTGGATCTTATTTCTCCTTTAAACATGATTCATTGTAGTGATAGTGGGGAGATAAAAAACACCTCAATATAGAAACTTTGGTAAATTATTTCTGATTTTAAAAGTAATGCTGCCTATTATGGAAAATGTGGGATATTTTTCAAGGTACAAAGAAAGACAATGATAAATCTATAAAGTTACCACTTAGACATAAACCCTGTTTATGTTTTGAAGAAATGTTATGTTAAGTAATATTTCTTCTGCATGTATTTTATTTGTATAATTAATATCATACAGCCCATATAATTTTATTCCCTTCCATTTCCCACTTATGATGATCTCATACACATTTTCCTAGAAAATAAGACACTTTCTGTTTCAGTAATCTCATACTCCATAGGAGTGACCTGCTCTGCAATTGTTGCATGTACTATTTCAGGTTATTTGAGAAAACTTAATCTTATGTATTTTCTAATGGTAAGGAGTACTCTAGTGACTGTGCTTTTTTTCTAGTTGACCTGCTGACTGGGTTCTGCTATAGTCTCCTAATACATTTCCCACCCCTTAGGTTCTTTCTCTTCTGAATTTTCAGATTTTTCTTCTTAAGACACCACTTTTTACAAGTCACTTCCCTTCTCGAGAGTTTACAGTAGACTGCCTTTAGCTTAGATCCTAACTCAGCCTGGTATCAAAGGCTGCTCCATCAGATCTGTTCCTTTTCTCCTTTCCTCCTCTGTAACACCAGCTGGGATCTAGACAGACCTCAGAAAGCTATTCAATGATCTTTGCTTCCCACTTCTATAATATTAGTGCCTTCCTCTCTCTATTGTCTATTTTTTTCATTTATCTCAACTCTTTGCTCAAGGCTCTAACACACATTATCGATCCTTTTCCTTCTTTCTATTATACTATTAGCACCACTCAATTTGACTTTAAGTTACATATTATCTTTTACAAGTCTCTCTAGTTGTTTGAGGTGTGAAAACCTAGTCTTCTTATACTGAACTCATAAATTGCTCTAATCTAGACAGAAAGGCAGCTCCCAAACCTGACACCAACGGTCACCCTGTTATATATCAGCTAACATTATGCAGCACTCACTACCAAGAAGAATCTGCTAAGGACTTGGCAGGCATTATCTCATTGATTATTCACAGCAGCCTGTATTATTTAGAATGCTTTTGGCTGCAAATGACAGAGAACCCATAGTGTTGAATGATGCTGAAACAATACAGACTTACTTATTATAACATCTCGGATAACAGCAGCAAGAGCAAAAACTAGAGGTAGGTGGTTTCTGGCATTGGCAGATGTCAGGGCTCTTGTGTGGGATCACTGCAAATTTCTCAGTCTTCCTACATGGTTGAAATATGACTGTGGCATCTTCTGGCATCACATCCTCGCACAACCATGCTCAAAGTTGGGTAGGAAGATATGGAGGTTCTTTCTTCATGCTTCCTTCTATCAAGGAAAGAAAACCTTTTCCCAAACATTCCCCAGTGGATTTCTCCCAAAACTCATTGTCCAGAATTGGGTTTATATGTCCACCTATCCCCCCGCACATCCACCCTACAAGACCGGCAGCTAGGCTTTCCTTTCCTGAGATCAAGGGCTCTCTGGATAATACCTGATGAAAATCAGGAACAAGGGTAGCAGAAAGGCATTGGTTGGGGTAGGCAATCAACAGTACCAGCTGTATAGAATTATTAGGAAATTGAAAGTGAGTAGTTGAGAAATATGTGCAAGATTATACAACTAGTAAGTGGCAAAAAGAAGATTCTGAGTCTTAGACTTTTCAGAATCTCTCAGAATTCATATCCTTGTTCACCACAGTATAGGGCCTCTCTAGAGAGTTTTAGCATGTTACCCTACCCATTAAAAATATTTGGTAAGAATTTGCTTGATGCTCACTACTGTTCTTGCTGCTCAAGGGAAACCAAGTATATATTTATGGATAGATCCTAAGTGAGATGATATTGTCAGAATATACACGATTATTATACTACATCCTCAACTCTGAAAGTTGCAGTTCTACGTAGAAGTTCACTGAGGGTTGTAGGAGTCAGAATGGACTACATGGAAGTTATGGGGTGTGAATCAAACCTCATAGGTGAGTCAGTGGGGAGAAAGAAGCATGACGTTCCTCTTGAGAATAACTGGAATGAAAATAATACGGTGAGAAAGAGTAGCACCTGAAAAGTGAGTGAAGGAAAGGGTGGCGGAAGTTCTAGGTACGTTGATATCTGTCCCAACTTGTTGAGCTGTCAATGTGTGGTTAAAAAACAGTTAAACAGGCCTGGCACGGTGGCTCACACCTGTAATCCCAGCACTTTGGGAGGCCGAGGTGGGCGGATTGCCTGAGGTCAGGAATTTGAGACCAGCCTGGCCAACATGGTGAAACCCCATCTCTACTAAAAATTAACTAGGTGCAGTGGCGGGCACCTGTAATCCCAGCTATTCAGGAGGCTGAGACAGGAGGATCACTTGAACCCAGGAGGCGGGAGTTGCAGTGAGCAGAGATCGCGCCATTGCACTCCAGCCTGGGCAACAAGAGTGAAACTCGGTCTCAAAAAAATAAAAACAAAAAAGAGTTAAACAGATTATTGGTCACATAGACATTTCCAGAGGGGTCTTCTTGGACTGAGGCTGAAAAGAAAGAAGGGACTTAGCTCACCACCAGACTCCTGAGCACTCACGGGAGAAGAGCATTGAGGACCAAGGGGCATTAACACATGTAAAAGGGTCAATGGCTCCTAATAAAAGTTAAGATCTGTTTTTATTTTATTTTATTTTATTGCTTTTGAGATGGAGTCTTACTCTGTCACCCAGGCTGGAGTGCAGTGGCACAATCTGAGCTCACTGCAACCTCTGCCTCCCAGGTTCAAGTGATTCTTCTGCCTCAGCCTCCCAAGTAGCTGGGACTGGAGACATGCGCCACCACGCGCAGCTAATTTTTGTATTTTTAGTAGAGACAGGGTTTCACTGTGCTGGCCAGGCTGGTCTCAAACTCCTGACCTCAAGTGATCCTCCTGCCTCAGCCTCCTAAAGTGCTGGGATTACAGGCATGAGCCACCGCACCCGGCCATAAGATCTATTTTATAATCAAGAGAACATGAAAAATTATTCTTGTGTCAGGATATTAGGGTAGAAACAGAGTTATTTAGAAAATTACAGCTTGAGACAATGTAAGACAATTTAAAATAGAGAATTTCTAAGAAAGACAATGGTGGATTTTTTCTTCCCTCCCATGCCCTAAGCATCACTTGGGTCTCCCTAGGCTCAAAAGAGAGAGTAAATCTCATGATATGTATATATTGGAAGAAGCCCAATTATTTGGAAGGCCATGGCTGTCCAAAGCTAAAAGGAGTATTGTAGAATTTGATACTATCCTTGAGCACAAGTATAGTGGGGGAAATCTTGAAACGGGGGCTGACAGATTTTAGCTAATTTTGACAGGCATGTGTAGATATTGACAAATTCTTAAGTTTCAGAGTGACCTCATCCTCTCCCAAAATTTCTTAAACTATGCCTTTACAAACAAGTATTTCTATTCTAATGATGTCTTCCTGAGTAAAATGTTGAATCACTCAAAGGACACAGATTAAAAGAGAGAGAGAGAAAAAAAATGCCATGTGGGAGGGGCAGAGCTGTATAAAACCAGTCATTACCATGTCTGAACTGTAACAACTCTCAGAGGAGCATTGCCCGTCAGACAGCAACTCAGAGAATAACCAGAGAACAACCAGGTATTTCAATGATTTTCATGCCATCTCTATGGGAAATAGGATTTCATGTTTTCTCTTCCTTCATGCTGGTATTAATAGATTGAAAATTTGGATGTGGGGTGTTTGCAGAGGGGGAGTAAAATTTAAGTGGTGTTTTCTTGTTTAGTTGTTTAATTGAAAATAGTTTCTTTCAAGATTTAAATTAAGTTTATAAGGTTTAATTTTGAATCTCAGAAGCCAACAAATACATATGTAGCATTAACCAAAACAAAATGTACATTCAGATTGTGATGTCAATTTTATTGAACAGGTTAGAATATATATGTTCTCTGCTAGCTACTGTTTTGACACTAAATTTGATGGAAACAGCTAGATACATTAAAATATTTTCATTTAAGCAATTGAATGTAATCTCTACATTGTATATAAATAATAGGAAAAGAAGACTTCATTTGCATCTTAAATGAAAAAGCAGGAATTGCAAAAATTAAGCAGCAATAATATGTTTATTGAGTTTAGTTCAATCATGGGTCAATTTAGTGAAAGAAAATAATCAGCCAAACTAGTTGCAGGGTTGACTGAAGTATGGTTCAGTAAATAACTTAATACCCTATAAAAAGATACTTATTCATTACAAAAGCCATCTTAATTCTGTTGGGGGAAATGTAGCAGTGTCTGATGAGATGTTCCCCTGAAACTGGTGTTTTCTGTCAGTTCTCATTAATTTTTGTGGTCAATTTCAAAATATTTCCACTGTCTAATTGTAAACAAAATTTATTTTAAATGCTACAACAAACTCTAATCTAACGTCCAGGGCCAATAGGGTGAGAGACAATGTCCATGTGCCCGGTGACTCCTCCCAAATTCTTCCTTCCCTGTGCCAAGTTTCAGTGGTGCATTTGTCAACTTGTGTTGCAGGAACCAACACAAGCACCGCCAGGAAGCCCAGCCCTGCATATTATTCCCATTAATTCATCCTGGTAATACTATTAAACCTTAATTAAAAGAATAATATTTGGAAGTTAATGAGATCATATAAATTATTATAGAAAAATTCACAACAGATATACCTGTTCCAGGAGGCTGTGGGATTTCACAATACTCCATTACTTCAATTTTACATTGTTTTGAAAGATTTTCATTCAAACATAAAGTATGGCCTTATCTGAGAGTCAGGAAACACTGCATATGGGTGCCTTCATAGATTTCTAAAAGTATGAAGCTCTCAGACCTTACTTGAAAAGTTTGTAGGAAAGCATTAGACTTGGAATCAGAAGTCTGTGATCCAGTCTAGGCTTCTGAAATGGACCAGCTGTGCAATCTCTATTTTCATATTTTCATTCATATTACAGAAATTGCTGAGCCTTACTGGACAGGTAATTATGCAAATTGAAAAGGGAGCTGAAGGAATTTGGTAACTGCCGTATAGACATCAAATATTATTTTTACATTAAATGTAATTAATTACATCTTATTTATAAATATCATTGAAACTATTTTTTGAAAGAAGTAAATGCATCCAGGGCAATTTGATTCTGTTCTTATTAACTTTTTTTCTTTATCAAGTTACCTTAAATTCTAACTTAGTATTAACAGAACTTTCTGATAGTTTGTCTTTAGAGTTAAATATTTTTACTATCAAAGTTACTATGTGGATTGTTACAAAGAATCATGTATTTAGGTATGGGAGAAGTCTAAATTTACTTTTCTGGCTCTGATCTCTTATTTACATTTTTCACATGGGGATCGAGAAATATTTTATTCATGTTATTAATACTGAGTTTGTTTCCAAAAGATATTGAGATAATTAATTTTAGAAATCTATACAATAAATCTAATTATTTAGACAATTTTAAATTTTAAGAGGAAGAGGAACAAATTTTTGAGCTATCCAATGTAATCTAGTATCTATGATGAAGCAAGAGAAAAATAAAAGTGACTTTTTTTTTTTCGTAATAAGCCTTCTAGTAGAATTACAGGGTTACTACTTTTTCCTTTTGACTTCCTCTTTCTAGCATTTCTTGCACTACAACTTGCTTAAGCTCTTACACTTCATAGTGAAGCTATGCATCCCCAAACGAAGCAATGTGGAACACTGGAAAGGGTGGGCTTCCTTAGGCAGACCTGGGCTTGAATCCCTGCTCCACTACCTACCAGCTGTGTGACATTATACAAGTTACTTAATGTCTCTGGGCATCAGGATATAATCTATAAAATAGGGAGAATCACCTCTACCTCATACAGATTCTGTAAAGATTAAATGAGGAGAGGAGGTGAGAGAGTTTTATTTAATTTACTATTTTTGTCTTGATAAAGTAGTCTGGTTGTATTCCAAATGAGACATTTTAATACAAACAAATTCCAAACACTTTCTTAAAAAAAAGAAAAAAGCATTCATGAACCAAAGGTTCACACAAGAAAGAAGTGATCACTGGTCCTTGTTGGAGAGCCCTGCCGTGTGAGACCACAGGTGTAGACAGCCAAGACCAGAGCCAGAGGACATGCTTCCTCCTGGGTACTTGTACCAACCCCTCCCCAGTTCTGGGAAGGCACTGTCATAAGAAGGTTTCCTGAGGGATGATGAATATCAGCATTGTTTGGTATACTGATATATTTTGATAATTACAGGGTAAGTTTCAAGCTACAATGAAAGCAAAACATACAGCTGGAAAGACGATCATTGGTCAGGACCAAAAAACACACACACCTTGGGTGTGGGCATGCATTCAGTTGCCTGCAAAGCCTGAGGTCAGGGAAGGTCTCAGATGGTTCATACCTTGGTGTATATACAAGTTTCATAGGCCTGGGATTAAGGATTATCCCTGCAATCTTGCCTGGCATTGACTTTCTACCTGGTGAGGTGGCAGAAGAAGGGGGTCTTCTAGTCCTCTCAGTAATGAACTCCCCAGTATAGGAAGTCTTTTTTAGTAAGGCTGTGGTATGTGTGGTGCTATAGGGAAGGGGTGTTGGAATAGGGGCTGGGTGAAAGTCCAAACCTTCAAACAATGAGTCCAAGCCACTTTAGGAGCAAGAAAGTAGAAAGAAGATTGACCATCTTACCAGATGCAACAAGGTATGTATGCAGGTGACATGCATTTCAATACGTGTGTGTCTTCCTGTGTGGCAGTGTGTGTGGTATGGATGTGTGCAGTGTGCTTGTGGGGGCAGCACAGAAGTTGAGAGCATGACCCTAGGGTCTGCCAACCTGGCTTCAATTCCTACTCCTGTCCCTGTCATTGTTATTCTATGGAATGGCACCAGGTGTCACTGCTCATCATACAAAACACTTCATGTATCTCAGGAGTGGCTATGTAATTTACAGGGTCTGGTGCACAGTGAAAATGTGGGCCTTTTGTTTAAAATTATCAAGAATTTCAAGATGGCGATAGGAGGGCATTTGGCCAAACAAGGGGCTTTTTACAGCTGCACAGGTGGCATGTCCAAGAAGCTGTCCCTGCCCTGCCTCATGTTGTTCCATGAGGAAGAACAGAGAGGGAATCTGTCCCTACACAGAGTGCAGCCTGTCCTACTGTGCTGACCTCACCCAAAATGTTACCTCGTGTTTCAGAGCTGTTTTTTTCTTCCTCTCTTTGCTTCTAGATTGAAACAATGGAGGACCTTTGTGTGGCAAACACACTCTTTGCCCTCAATTTATTCAAGCATCTGGCAAAAGCAAGCCCCACCCAGAACCTCTTCTTCTCCCCATGGAGCATCTCGTCCACCATGGCCATGGTCTACATGGGCTCCAGGGGCAGCACCCAAGACCAGATGGCCAAGGTGAGTTTGAGCTGAAGCTCCACATTTGGGCCGAGTGGTTCCTGAATGGAATTGGAGAACTGCTCTTGTTTTATGCTAAAGACATGTGACTCAGGAGGTCAGCAATCATCACAGGTAATGCAGGACTGATCTTTACAACACGAGTTCCTTAGATTCAAATCTATAAGACAGCCAAACCCCAAAATCCCTCAGTTGTAGCTGTTGAAGGCATATCAGAGTTGAATAGCCTGCAGGGCTGGAAACAGTTATGTTTCCAGATATGCAGTTAAGTGGCTGCATCTTATATTTTAATAATTTAATATTCTTGTTTTTCAAAGTGAGTGCGTCGTACCCATTATCTCATCCAGTTTTAAGACAGATATCATTTTACAGATGAGAGTCCTGGTGGTATCAATGAAGCCCCACTGTCTCCTAACTCCTAGCTTGGGTTCCTTCCCATTGCTCTGCCACTGTGGTGTTTGTTCCCTATTCCTATGAAGAATTCCTCCCAATAATGTTAGGAGGGTATCACAAAGGGAAGAAAAACATACCACGGTGGTGCTCACTATACCCACAGAGATGCATGGATAGTGTTGTAGCTGCAGAAGATCATGCCTGTGAGGTCACGGTAGCACAATGAGACCTGACATTATGCATGGCCAACCCTGAAAACCAAGGTGGATGGGATGCACAACATCATCATGAGGGATTTCTGCAAGGCCACTGCCTGCCTTCCTTGGTGAATGGACATGGACTCAGTCAGGAAACTCTTTCCACTGAGTCTGGGCCCTTGAAATTATGCTGGACTACTTCAATTATACACGGCAATCACCATGCAGTAGTCAGTCACTCAGCACATATAAAGTTCTTGCGATCATGTTATTTCCCAGGTTAGTGACCTCGATGTGGCCATCATATCATTAAAATTCTCTTGCATTCACAAACACAAACATTAAGATTAAATGCTTTAAGGATAAGTATGCATTGTGCATGCAGTCACACCAAGATGCTGCCGGCTGGTTTCCAGTTTCCCACAAGAAGGTACCTGAGTGTAAATACATTCTTTCCATGCACATGGTGACCCGTGTAAGGTGGGCCTCATTTGAAGTTTGAAGTTTCACAGAGAGAGCATTGGCCAATCTTGCTGCAGGAAGACAAGGGATGGGTGAATCACTCTCTGTGTTTGTGACAGTTTAAACATTGAGACTTACAACAAAACTCAATTGCTCAACTCCCTGACACAAGTAGTCTTTTGCAATATTCTTTCCCCATTGTGTTTTCTTTTTTGCCTTGAAAGAATAAAGATAGTAAATTGGCACAAAAACTTTAGAAACACCAGGTCTTAGGTTTTTTTCTTTTTTCCTTTTTTTTTTTTTTTTTTTTTTTTGAGATGGAGTCTCACTCTGTCACCCAGGTTGGAGGGCAGTGGCGTGATCTTGGCTCACTGCAACCTCCACCTCCCAGGTTCAAGCCATTCTCCTGCCTCAGCCTCCCAAAGTAGTTGGGATTACAGGTGCCTGCCACGATGCCCGGCTAGTTTTTGTATTAGTAGAGACCAGTGTATTAGTCACTCTGGTCTCAAACTGCTGACCTTATGATCCACCTGCCTCGGCCTCCCAAAGTGCTGGGATTACAGGCGTGAGTCACCGCACCCGGCCTAGGTTTTTTTTGTTTGTTTGTTTTGTTTTGGTTTTAAATGTAAAGGAATTAGTAGCAATGTATTTTGGGAGCAAATGCTAAATGAAGTGCTCTGGGCTTTTAAAGTAAAAATCTTGATTTCGGTACTAGGGGAAAATAAACCGGTCACTCTGGACACATGACAGCTTTCCTCTATCTAAGAAGTGCTTTAAGCCTTTGGGACTGTGCAAGGATTCTACATAGTTTTTGTTTGTTTGTTTGTTTTTGGTTTTTTGAGACTCTCTATAGTCTTTTTACAACTCTGTTGCATGTGTAGATTTTGAAACTCAAATGTTAATATGATTGCTTCCCAAAGAAAAAGAAAAAGACATTGATTGGCTTGGAGAAAGAAACAGACTGTGGGGACAGACGTATCTGTGTTTGAGTCATGGCTTTGTTCCTTCATACGTGTGTGTGAGGACATTGAAACCATTTGCATCTCAGCTTTCTCATCTACAGAATGAGAATAAAAATGTGTAGCATGCAAGACCGTTGTGAAGTTTAGAGATACTACGTAAGACACTTAGTAGCCGTCATTGTAATAACAACCAATACTTATTAGTGCCTTAGCCAGGCATCTTTCTAAGAACTTCTCATAAATTTACTCACATAAGACAAAATACTATGAGGTAGGTACGATGATTACCATACTCATTTTACAGATGAGGGAATCGGGGCAAGAAGAGGCCACACATTTGAGAATTGCTGTAGCTGTTAGAAGTGGTATATTTGTAGTGAAAGAAAAGAATAAATAAAAGGCATAAGCTCCTGGACACGTACGTCAGTGGGAATTAGGGTACAAGCTCTTTTCCTTAGAGTGAGGAAACAGACCCATCCAGGCCAAACTGCCTCACTATTTTCTCCGTGGCCTTGGCATGGACTAGGGGCAGCTCACAGTCCCACTTTTGCAGGGACATCTCCCTGAGTGACTTTAAGGCTGATTCAGGAAGGCTTTAGTGCTAGCCCAGAGAACCCTGATTCAAGGGTCAATTTCCTTGGAAGGGAGGAAAACTAGCCAAGCTGTGGCAGGAAATATTCTTCTTTTATGTGAGGGCGGAGTTGCACCACTTCTTTTCAGAGAATACTAGGAGTTACGATGTATGACTCAAAGAGCAGAGAAAGACCTCACAAACTGTAACAGCTTTCCCTCTAGCCCAGAAATTCACCAACTTGCTGGACAAGGCTGCCTTCATTAACTTTATTAGCAGAACCCCAACCATCAAGCCACTTACCAGATCGGCTTCTCCTCAGGGACCCCATAGGGAGGTGCTGCAGGACCATGGGTTCCCAAGAAGGTTGGAAGGGGTGGGTGGCTGGAAGGCAGGGCCAGCTTGCAGGTATTAAGACTGGCAGACCAAGGCGGGCAGGCAGCAGTGTTGTGGGAAGGGGATCTGAGGCAGCTTCAGAGGGGACAGTCCTTGCTGCCAGCTTCCCTGTGTCAGCTGAAACGGCCTACTTACCATACAAAGAGATTCACGTGTCACCAGACCAACTTGTCCCTCACATGGACATTAATTTCTCTGTGTATGAATGTGGTATGTGTAAATATTTTAGGTGAATCCTGTTACTATTCGTGACCTGTTTTTATGCTTTAGCTGACTCTGGCTTGTAGTTTTTGACAGGTTGAAAGGATTCTGTGTATAAGGCCACTGAAAAGAGAGAGACACACAAGGTTCTGAGTTAACCTTGTGACTTTCTTCAAAATACTGGCATTTTTTTCAAGGCCATTTATTGGTTGGATATAATTTAGATAATTTGGGTAAGAGGTTTTAAATCATCTCATAATAACAATTTGTTTTCCAAAATGGCCAGGATATAAATTAATCTAAAACACCTCATGCTGTTTTCTATAAAGGAAATTTAGGTTGGCTGATACTTTTATATTACACAGAAAGAGTATTGAGTATCTATGCTTGTTCCCCACGTATAAGGGCAGGGAAAAGATCTAGGACCATTTTAGAGCCACCTGATAGCCATCCGTTTTAAAAGTTCAGTAAATCCGCGGGCAAGTGTAACCATTTTCTCTAATTCTGGTTGTAGGTGCTTCAGTTTAATGAAGTGGGAGCCAATGCAGTTACCCCTGTGACTCCAGAGAACTTGACCAGCTGTGGGTTCATGCAGCAGATCCAGAAGGGCACTTATCCTGACGCGATTTTGCAGGTATCTGACTTATTGGTCCATATTTCTTTTGTGGTTTATTTTTGCAATCTTCTTGTCTTAAATTCACAATGTTAGACTGGGAAGGAAGCGAATATACCCTCCCCCATTCACAGAAAGAAAACTAAGACTCAGAGTCATTAAGAAAAACATATCCTAAGGTGATATGCATAACAAGAGCCAGGAAAGAATCCAGACTTTATGAGTTTTAGGTCAAGCCTATTTATTTCTAAATTCTCTCACACCCCTCTGTCATTGGTGAGGTATGTGTTATTTATTATAAATCCACAGCAGAGACTCCTAGAATACATGTGTATGCATGAGGATTTCCAGAGGAGAGAGGGTAGGGACTGACAATTAATTGAGAAATGGTGGAAGGTCAGGCCCAATGATTGCATGAGAAATCACTGACCTTCAGATATCTTTCCTCTATATATCTAACTTATCATCTGTCATTGATCTCTCTCATCTATCTTATCTGTCATACATCTATCAATCCTATCTATCTGTTATCTATCATCTATGATCTGTCTTCTCTCTCATTTAATCTACTAATCAATCAGCTATCTCTGGGAGTAATACATTTCCTCAATACTCCATTTCCTTAAATGTCAGCTATCCAGTTAAGTTATAGAACCTGAGTATAGACTGCTCCTGTTGGTAACCAACTTCCACAGTCATGCTTATGAGGTAGATTATGAAGAGGTATCTCCCACAGCTCTCTTCCTGGGCACTCTGACACTCCTTCTACCCATTGCCCAGGGAATTATGGGCTAGAGGAGGTGGACAGGACCCTGATCATGTGGAGATTCCGCCAGGTGTCCTGCAGTACCTGGCAGTCCATCAGGAGGGCTCTGTCCCCTGCCCTAGGACAGGCTGCTACTGTGACCAACCCCTGTGTCTGACATGGTGCTTACAAACTTCAGGTTGAGGACTGAAATTACCATTCACTTTTGTGGTTTACTAAAACCCGTATTTCCCACTGCATAGGTTGCCCCATAAAATAGGTAACTAGAGAAGCTATATGAACTTTGTAAGATCATTACTAAGGCAACATTTCCTTCCTGTCAGCTTTATTGAGGTATAATGGACAAATAAAAATTATACAGGTTCAAGATGTACAGTGTGATGACTTGCTGTACCTATACATTGCGAAATTATTACAGTCAAATTAATGAACACATCCATCACTACAATTAACTACCATTTGTATGTATGTGTGTATGTATAGTGAGGACACTTAAAAATACATTCTTCACAAATTTCAAGTAAACAGTTTTATTAACTATAACTATTAATGAACACAGTCTTCTTAACTATAGCCATTATACTGTACATTAGATCCCCAGAGCTTATCCATCTTATAAATATAACAAAAATTCCTTAGAGACCTTGACGTTTAGGAAACTGAAAAGGGGCCTTTCTTCTAGGCTGTTGGTCATCTCCTGGTTAAATCCAATCCATAGACACAGCAAAATGTGAAAGAAATTAAAATTCACCTTATTAGTTTTAATGCACCACATCCTTATCGAAATAATTTTCTCAAAGATTCCTCTAAAGTACCGAAATAAAGTATGTATCAATATAGCATTTCATGATTGTATTCAAAAACTATTATCACGGCTTAAGAACGGTCTTGTTTAGTAGTCCTGTGTTATATATAGAGAATCCCTTCTTTCTGTTCAAGGCACAAGCTGCAGATAAAATCCATTCATCCTTCCGCTCTCTCAGCTCTGCAATCAATGCATCCACAGGAGATTATTTACTGGAAAGTGTCAATAAACTGTTTGGTGAGAAGTCTGCGAGCTTCAGAGAAGTAAGTGAAACCTGTAATTGAAATGGCTGGATCCCAAACAAGTAATGAAGTCACTTTCAAAGCAGTTCTCTACAATTCTACAGTTCATAAAAGCAGAACTGGAATTCCACACCAGCTCCCTAGGGCTGGTCTGGCATAACAGCTGCCCCTCCTGTACCCTCTGGGGCTTCCTCCTCTTCCTGTTGCAAATGTCCCAATTGCAGAGTCATAAATCAGGAAAACAAATACAACTGTTTTCCAGAGACACTATCCCCCAAGCCAAACCTCTTTCCTTTTTTTCTGTCTCTATAATGCAAAGAGTTCAAGAAGGTAGATAGAGTTGGGGTGGAAGTGTGGACAAGGGGTCTGCACTCTTTCCCCCTTCAGCACCTGCCTTCCATAGCCAACCTCCACTCCCACCCTACCCCAGGTATCCTAATCTCAATAGGAAGACCGTAATTCACAATTATGCCATGGCTTGTTTGTTATGCATTTTATATAACTTTTGTCATTTTCTTGCTTTAAAGGAATATATTCGACTCTGTCAGAAATATTACTCCTCAGAACCCCAAGCAGTAGACTTCCTAGAATATGCAGAAGAAGCCAGAAAAAAGATTAATTCCTGGGTCAAGACTCAAACCCAAGGTAAAACCAAGAAAATATTTTCTTTTCTTCTTTCCAGTTAGAAAACTCTGATCTATCTTTTCCCATCCATGAACTTAGCCCTCATCCCTTTACAATTTGTCTAACTTTAGTTACTTTGGTGGATGCAATGTTATTCCTGATTAGCTCAGTTGTGTTTTAACTGAGAGGAAATAATTGAGACCTACTAATAGAAGATATATGTTTAGTACTTAAATATTTGATTTTGGATATTGCTTGAGGATAGAATATGAAAGGAAGCAGAAGCTTTCAAAATAGGAAATATGAGCATTGAAATAATTGTGAGTCTACGCCCACTGTGGACAAAAAGAAAACAAGGCTCGACCCTGAGCTTAGTAAATGGTATGAGCTGTAAAGAATACAGGCAGTGGAGGAGGGAAGAATCATAAAATTATTTTCACTGTTTCTTCTCTTTCACCATTCAAAGCCAATCCACTGGCAAGGTTTTTTGGTCTCTGCTTCATCCCTCCTTGATTATCTAAGTCGAGTCTACCATTTTAACTCATGCTCTTAATTCTTTCACAGGCTCCTACCTCCCTTTGTATATTTTTAATTCAATCATCTATTCATTGTAATTTAGTTCATTGCATCATTTATTCATTAAATTCGTTCATTCATTAAGTTCAATGAAGTTCATTCACTTAGTCAACAAATATTTATCCACCACACACCATGTGCCAGAAACTATATGTGGAGATAAAGATAAAAATGGTAAATCCTGCCACCATAGAGCTTACAGAGGAGGAGTTCAATCATGTTGGAAATTGCTATACAGTAGTAGTCAGTGCTTTTATTGAGAAGTACAGGTGCTATGTGGGAGTACACAGGAAAGGCATCTGACTCGATTTAAAAATGTTTAAACTGTAATTGGGAAGACAGACTGGAGCTGGCCAGGTGGAGGGCACGTGCCTGGGGGGAGATTTCCAGACCGAGTGCACAGAATATGCAAAGGTCCAGAGGTAACCCTAAGGAGAAGAATAGAGTCTGGTCTCACTGGAGTGTGGAGGGCCAAGGGAAGGAGGTAAAATTAAAGAGGTGATGCAACACACTTATTATGATATTCCCACACTAGAAACTGTCAGTGACCTTCTACTGTCCTCAGGAGAAGGTCTTGTTCTTTACCTTGACTTTCAAGTTCTCAGTAATCCAGTTGACTGTCCTTGGCTACCACTGGCCCCTGGAGCTCCCATAAACACTCATTGCTGCCTCTAGACTTTGCTTCTGAGGATGCCTCAACTACAGGATTAAAGCTGCAGTTTAAGTTGCAGCCAAAGTCTTACTCTTTCCTGGAAGTGTCTCCTAATCACTTCCTGATCTTTTCTTCTTCTCGTCTCCTCATCCGCTTTTTCAGCTTCACAAGTCATGTTAATGTTAGCCATATACGGCCTTAAGCAATTATGGAACTGATTTTTGTTAGTTTGCTTTGCTTTTCCTCTCAGGCTCTAATTATTTTTGGGTAGGGCCAGTATGTCACGCTTGTCCTGTGTCCCCACAAAAATTTGCACAATTTTTTGCTGACGGTGAAAATCCTTCATTCTTCTGAATTTCCAGATAGAATTGTAGGCCTTCAGTAAACAATCGTTGAATAATAACATATAAATGTATTTCTAAGAAATAGAGATGATTATGAATTCAGAATTGTGTAAGTATTTCATTCATTTATGATCTGTTAGGATTGGAAATGTCCTAAGAGAGCTCCTATCCTTCTTATCAATTTGTGTTTGCAGCACCATGTCCCCAAGAGGACATGGTGCTCCCCTAAGAGCCAGTTAGGTGCTCCCCTAACTGGCTCCCCTAAGATGCCACTGGCAGCGGTAAAGCCAGGGTTGCTTCTTCTTCTGATCCTTAGTCTAACTCCAGAATTCCCCAGTTGGATGTTTAAAGATTTTAATAACTTATTTTTTTAAGGATTTTCGTTTAACTCTTATGTTTAAGACATTGTTTCAAGAAATAGTTTGGTGTCTTGGTTTATTACTTACCACAATGGAAAATGCACATAAACTAAGTTCTATGGGATTTTAAAAATATATATTTTTTTGTTTATCTGAAAATAATTGATTTCCTTTTAGTTCTTCATTTTCACTGTGGATTTTGAAATACTGTTCTAAAATATTGACAGACCATTGACATAAAGGAAGCAGAGAAAGATGATTTAAATCAACAAAAGTTCAGTCAAAATGGAGAACAAAATTAAAGAGACAAATGGAAGTTTTGCTTTCTTTAAAGACCGGCATGAGTTGTTTTTCTCTTTAAACATTGTGCTAAATGGCTGTAAGTCAATCAGTTATTTTGCCAAGATGCTAAGCAGCTATTTTGGCAGATTGTTTTACCAGCTTTTGTAAGAATTGGAGAGAATTGTCTGTTTCATCATGTTATGATCGAATACTAGTTTTATCATACACATCACACATTACGATACCCCAATACTAACCAAAAATTTTAATAGCTTGGGAAATATATTGAATGTATCTATTAAATGAATACATTGAAGGTGAAACTGATGCAAGGCAGGCAAGCTCCAAAGTGGGGCTTAGCCTTCAAGGGTTCTTGGCTTCACCCAGGAAAGTATTCAAGGGTGAGCTGGAGGTAGGGTAGAAGAAAACAGTTTTATTGAAGTGGCAATGTTAGAGCTCCATGATTGCTCCTGCTGAGAGGCACAGCTCAGGGCAGTTTTGCAGTCATATTTATACCTACTTTTAATTACATGTAGATTAAGGGGCAGTTTATGTAGAAATTTCTAGGGAAGGGAGAGTAACTTTTGAGTCATCAGGTCATTGCCACGGACACGGAAAGAGGTGGTAACTCCAAGGTGTTGCCACCACAATGGTAAATTGACATGGCACACTCTTCCACCCTGTCCCTGGTCCCTGTTTTAGCTAGCCCTCAGTTTGGTCTGGTGTCTAAACCATGCCTCCAGAGTCAGGTCCCACCTCCTACTTCAAAACCACATTGACCTATTAATCTGTTAAGAGTCTTGTATTTGTCGGTAGTTTTGACTGTGGAGGCAGAATTTTTACAAGCTTACCAGCATCATAACCTTGGGAAGACTGCTAACCTAGTGGTGTCCTTTGGTATAAAATGACACTAATAAAACCCACCTAAGAGAATAGCACAATAATATATTTTGATGCTTGGAATACTGCAGAGCAAGTACTAACTATGAGCAGACTGCTTCTTAAGCCAATTTCATTTTTTTAAATGATCACACTCAGTTGTCAATGTTTCTGTCAATCTTCTCAGGCTCACTCCTTCACTCCCTTCTCTGTATGGTCATAGTAGTTATATTATTTAGCTCAATTACAGAATTTATTACACAGCATTCCACAACTGATTTTGAATGTCTTTCCCAGTGTTCTAGGCTCATCCAGGATAATTATTCCTTTCTCATCTCTTTTATCTGCACTATTCTTAATTAAGGTCTAGCATATTTTTTTAAAAATGTTTTTGAATAAATGAGTGACAGATCCTCAAACTGTCTAGACCAGATTTTGCAGTACATGATATATTTTGGAAAGGCACTATAATATTCCTTAAGAGCCTCTTTTTCACTTCCTTCTTACTTGAATAACTTTCAACTGCAAAGATTTGAGTAAACATTATAAAAGGAAGTGAAAATCTCCTTTCCAAATTTGATAGGAGGTCTAAATTTTAAAAACGTTATTTCTTCATTTTTCTTGGATTTTGCAAGCCTTTTGAGAAATTTGTTTCAATTTTAATTTTGCTTTAAATAAATCTAAAGAAAAACTTTAGCTTGAAGATCAACATCTCTGCAATTTGATGAATTTAGTTTGATGGCTACTCAGAAGATTCAGTAAGTAAATTTCACAGTTCTTGATTATGAAACCTAAATATATGTTATGTTTTCTGTAGGCAAAATCCTAAACTTGTTACCTGAAGGTTCTGTAGATGGGGATACCAGGATGGTCCTGGTGAATGCTGTCTACTTCAAAGGAAAGTGGAAAACTCCATTTGAGAAGAAACTAAATGGGCTTTATCCTTTCCGTGTGAACTCGGTATGAGACAACAAAATATATCTTCCTAGTATATATTTTAGGGCCTTTGACGAGATACAGACAGAAAAATTAGACACCGCTCATTCATTTTCCTACATGACTTGCTAATTAGAAGTATCTGACTCTTTCAAGAAACAGTATAGGTAGAGGGGAAGACCATGGCTTTTTAATTATACATGCCCAGACTCAAACTTTGACTCTACCACTTAGTTCAGAGGGCTGTAAATATTGAGACATGAGTTCCTGGCCCATAGTAACAACTAAACAAGTGTTTTATAATTATGGTGGTCATTACCATTGTTGTCCATCTTACTAAATAAAGGGCATAAAGTTGAACAAGCTAATAACATCAGAGTACCCACTAAGGATGTACAAATATTTTATTTTGTTGATAAAAAAACCACATTTATCCAACACTAAAGTAGAACCCATCCTCCTTTATGTCTAATTTTAAATCTCTTGATACCTTATAACCAACTTCCATATTTTACTTTTTAATAATATTAGACTCAGCACACACCTGTACAGATGATGTACTTGCGTGAAAAGCTAAACATTGGATACATAGAAGACCTGAAGGCTCAGATTCTAGAACTCCCATATGCTGGAGATGTTAGCATGTTTCTGTTGCTTCCAGATGAAATTGCCGATGTGTCCACTGGCTTGGAACTGGTAAGACATTGAGATATTCAAGTTTCTGGGGCTAAACCTACCTTTCGTGAGATGAATATATACTCCTTACAAATGGTGTGGTAATTTCTCACGGAAATATATGAAACAGTTGATAGTAAATATGGCATACCTCTACATTTCACTCAAAGCCTTAACTATATCATACATATTACCTTCTTGTAAAAACCTGACCAATCTGTTAACTTTTTATATCACCCACAATAAAGTCACTGATTTTTAATATTAGACTTAAAGTTGTTTTCCTTCTGTTCTAATACTTGCTGTATTTTCTTTGCTTTGTTTTGTTTTGCTTTGCAGCTGGAAAGTGAAATAACCTATGACAAACTCAACAAGTGGACCAGCAAAGACACAATGGCTGAAGATGATGTTGAGGTGTACATACCCCAGTTCAAATTAGAAGAGCATTATGAACTCAAATCCATTCTGAGAAGCATGGGCATGGAGGATGCCTTCGACAAGGGACAGGCCAATTTCTCAGGGATGTCGGAGAGGAACGACCTGTTTCTTTCTGAAGTGTTCCACCAAGCCATGGTAGACGTGAATGAGGAGGGCACTGAAGCGGCCGCTGGCACAGGAGGCGTTATGTCAGGGAGAACCGGTCACGGAGGCCCACAGTTTGTGGCAGATCATCCTTTCCTTTTCCTTATTATGCATAAAATAACCAAGTGCATTTTATTTTTTGGCAAATTTTCCTCACCCTAAAACCAAAACGTGCTGTTTCTGCAAAAGATTTTTGTGGATGAGCTGTGTGCCTCAGAATTGCTATTTCAAATTGCCAAAAATTGAGAGATGCTTTCTGCGTATTTCTGTTCTTCTGAACAACTTCTGCTACACACTAAATAAAAACACAGAAATAATTAGACAATTGTCTATTATAACATGACAACCCCATTAATCATTTGGTCTTCTAAAATGGGATGAAGCCCTTTTAGATTTTCCTTACTCTCAGTTTATTTTTATAACATTAACTTTTACTTTGTTATTTATTATTTTATATAATGGTGAGTTTTTAAATTATTGCTCACTGTCTATTGAATGTAGCTAATAAAGTTATAGAAGCAGATGATCAGTTAATTTCCTATCTAAAAAATGCCTTTACTTGTTCTCATAATGAAGAATAAGTAGGTATCCCTCCATGTCTTTCTATAGAATAAATATCTAGAAAAAACATTAAACAATAGGCAAATATATGTTATATGCATTTCTAGCAATACATACCACATACATATGTCTGTATCTTATATTCAATTGCAAGTATATAATAAATAAACCTGCTTCCAAACAACAATACGTTTGTTGTCATTTCATTAGGTCTGCAGATCATAGACCTATTATACTTTGACGCCTAGGAGTTGAGCACCATGACTCACTTGTGAGAACTCAGAAAAAATAGACAGGATGAAGGATCCAAGGCATAACTACCTTCATTCAAAAAGACCCAATGTTGAGGGTGAGTGGGATGGGGTTGTATGAAAAATGGATTAGAGCTGCTTTCTCACAACAGCAAAGACATAGCAATTCAGAATAGTCTAAGTTACAGTCCTTTGGGGAAACCAGTGTCTAAACATTAAGGACACCAGGATTAATGACCAAGTCCAGTGGTCCAGACACAGAAGAAGGCCTCAGTCATTGAGCTGAGAGTTGCAAGCAGTGAAGATGGGAGATGGACTGGGTGCAAGAGCAGGAGGGGAAACATAAGATGGCTCCTTCTACGGGTGCTTGTTTCTAATAGCAGTGAATGCTTCTGAGTGAGTCAGAGGCGGAGAAGAACGTAATTGAAGACTTGAGAAATAAGGCAAGTTGTAGGCTGGGGGTCTGAACAACAGAGTCTGGCTGCAGGAGTGTGGCTGGAAACTGGAAATGTACCACAGTCCCTTCGATGGCAGGCAGGGATGCTTGACCCACGAGAACATGATAGCTAAAGACATGGCCTCAAGACAGACTCTCTGCCTCCAAATCCCAGTTGACACTTACAAGGAGCTTACCCAGAGGCCAACCATGGTGCTTCTTTTTGCTTCAGTTTTCTCTTGTGAAAATTAAAGAAAAAACTACTTTTACCATATTGCTATAATGACTGAGTTCATATATATCAAGCAATTAAAAGAATACTTGGCATATATAATATTTAATAAATACTAGTGATTACGATCTTTCTTATCTTTGTCAGCGATAAAACTGTCTCACTGTGAGCTGGTCAAACATGAATCCCAGAAAATTACTCAGTTAACTTTTTAAGGCTTGCATAATGGTGTATATTTCTTCTAATCAGACATCCCTGAAAATTAAGAGTTGCTGTTTCTTGCATTCTTCTCCTTACTTTTAATTTCATTTTTCTATGTGCTTTCATAATTCTGCAAGGTGATAGGTGGTAACTTTGTGAATTATCATGAGTCTTAAAATATCCATATCCATATTTAACTCTCATTATTGAATTAGAGTAGGGATATACAATTCTCGGTTCAGCACTTTGAGGGTATGATATTATTGTCTTTTTGGTACCCAAAATTGTTGATAGGAAAGTTGATGTTAAGATAATTCTTACTCCTTATAATTTTAATATTTTTGTTTTTGTTTTTTTGATACTTCATCACATTAAGGATATTTTTAAAAATTATATTTTAAAAAGTTTATCTTGTTCATCAGCAGATTTTTCTATCTGGAAACTTATATGTCGTTTCAGTTCTGGGAAACCTCAACCATCACAATGGACTCAGTATATCTTCCCAAAATTCATATGTTGAAACTTTAATCCCAAACGTGATGGTACTTGGAGGTGGTTCCTTTGGAAGAAAATTAGGGTTAGATGAGGTCATGAAGGCAGAATCCATGATGGAATTACTGCCCTTATAAGGAGCTCTAGGCACCAGATCCTTTTCTGTCTATCATGTGAGGATACAAGAAGAAGACAGTCATCTGTGAATCAGGAAGAGGCCCTCACTAGAACCTGATCATGTGGGAATACCCTTCTCAGACTACCAGTCTCCAGAACTATGAAAAATAAATGTTTGTTGTTTAAGCCACACAATCTATGGTACTCTGTCATAGCAACCTGAACTGACTAAGACAGCCATTATCTACTCAATTGCTTGGAGCCATTTGATTTACTTTCTTCTTCTGGATTCCTACTAAGATAATATTGATGCATCTGATGCTCCTCTCTGTTTCCAAATTTTTTGAATACCTAATAAATTCACATGACCCAAACATCAAATATCATAAAAAAGACTAGAGTGAAAAGTCTTCCTTCCACTCTTGTTCCCTATTCATTTAGTTCCTATTACTCTGTCTTTACTAGTAATATATGTGCATGTTGCAATAGACACACAGGGTCATAAATAAAAACAACAAACAAATAAAATTGTTCTAATAATACTGTATTATTAACTGAGTATATGATTACCCCTTTCTCTTTCCTAGTCCCCCAACAGGCAACAAAATAATGTACAACTATGATTTTACTGTTGCAGGCAGTATACCTATATGTAGGGTGATATAGTTTGGATATTTGTCCCTGGCCAAATCTCATATTGAATTGTAATCCCCAATACTGGAAGTAGGGCTTGGTGGGAGGTGTTTGGGTCCTAGGGGCTGATCCCTTACGGCTTGGTGCTGTCTTCATGATAGTGAGTTCTCATGAGATCTGGTCACTTAAAGGTGTGTGGTAACTCCCCCAACTCTCTCTCTCTCTTGCTCCTGCTTCTATCATATGATGTGCCTGCCCCCCTCCCTGGCTTTGCCTTTTGCCATGATTGTAAGCTTCCTGAGGCCTCCCCAGAAGCTGAGTAGATGCCATCACTGTGTTTCCTGTACAGCCTGCAGAATTGTGAGCCGGCTAAATCTCTTTTCTTTACAAATTAGTCTCGGGCATTTCCTTATAGCAATGCAAGAATGGCATAATACATAGGGGGTTTAATCAAGAAGTGAGGAAGAAATCTGGAAAAGGTTTTGAGGGAAAAAAATGAACAAAACTTAATCTTTGACTTTAAGGAAGATGAACCCATTTGTTGCACAAATCCACAAAATCTTCATTGATGCCTTTACTATAACACAAGCAACACAAGAAAGTCTTCATGCTGTGTGGTGTTGCAGCCCAAGTCACTGTGGTGGACTGCTGTCAGTCAAGGTGAGCAGTCCTTCTTTCTGGAGGCTCTATATGATGCTTTTGTCTAACAGTAGTCCTGGAGGAATCCTTGGATAATCATATCTGCTCAGTGCAAAGTTGGGCAGGCATCATGGAACTTTCCAGCACACGTCTCATTCCCTAGTGAAATCCAGAGTAACATTCTGCCCTGGGTTCCACATCAACATTCAAATATTAAACTCTGAGCCACCTTACTAGAAAATAAGTGTGCTTCTGTGAAGAGAAAAACAGGAACTACGTGAAGAAAAATATACCAAGTACTTTATAAATAGAGAGGCTCTTTCTTTCTCTTAATCCCTCCTGGAGATGTCCTCCTGTTCCAATCCCTCTCCCCATGACCCCCCTACCCCTTCCTCCATACACATACAAATGAAACAAATGGCCTGTTATTTTTCTTTTGTAATAAATAAGGAGTGAAAAAGCATTCCTAGGGAAAAATAAAAGAGAACTGGAAAATGATGAACTAACATCCGACCCAATAATGGTATCTAAAATTTTGATCCAAAACCCTTGTCCCTGCTAGTGGGGAGAACAGACATCCCACTCATTTGAGTTATGCTCTGGGTTCTACACCAATGCTACAAATGAGAACAGAAAATCTTCCGGGGTGCCTTTCACATAATAACTGAGAGCCATTTTTAACAGGTTTACAATAAAGGCCAGGCATGATGGGTCATGCCTGAAATCCTAGCACTTTGAGAGGCCAGAGGTGGGAGGATCAGTTGAGCCCAGGAGTTAGAAGCTGCTGTGAAATATGATTGCACCACTGCACTTCAGCCTGGGTGACAGAGTGAGACCCTATTTCTAGAAAAAACAAAACAAACACAATAAAAATAAACAAATAATTCAGTAATATTTTCAATTTCATTGATCATTATTATTCCACTAATTTGAAGCTTTCTATTTTTGTTTTATATAAAAAAAATACTACCAGGGAAAACCATGCCAAATATTCTCTGTGGCAGACTAGAGAAAGGATTAAGCCAAGAAAAGATGAGTTATAATTTGTCAGAATCCAGGTCTCTACATGTGTACAGAGATGGAAAGTGTGAGTAATTAAATAATTCAGGCAAACCCTTAACTGTCTCTGTCTTTTTATTGAAACTTCTGGCTAAAATAAGCCTGAAAGAGAGAGTATACATGCTTGTGAAACTGAATCAAAGGGCGGAACTAAGAACAGGGAGGTGCTAACATTTTTTTTTTTTTTTTTTAATTTCTTCAGTTGAAAGTTTCCCAACTCTTCAGCCACAATCTCTTACTACAGGAGCAAATAGCCAATTCTGCTCCAGTGGAAGAAAACCAGGTATTGTAAATATTTCTTTGGCTAATGATTTTATTTATGTTTTTCTTCTTGGTTGAAGTGCTTAGCTAAGTAACAAATAATGAAGACCCTTTCTCCCAAAAAAGTCCAGAAATAATAGATAAGGCCCAATCCCTTAAGAATTTTTCTGTATAAGTCGTAGAGTAACCTGAGCTAGTTTGAAGTTTGTACTAGAAAGAGGGATACGGGAGAAAGAACATTCATTCCCCAAAAAAGTTAGAGAAATTGTTTTTCTAGGAATCGTGGAGTGGAATTTGCTCCTTGTTTTACCTGGAATTGTGAAATCAGGAGTGGAGTTTCCTCCAGTCGCTTTTCTGTATCTGTCAAAATAGGCAGAGAGAAATAGAATATTCTCTCAGGACAGTTGAGCCAAAACCCTTCAACCCTTTAGCAAATGTGAGCTTGGCACCCTGAATTTGGATCCTAGTCATTAATATATGGAACTCATGGTTTGACTCTTTAACTGTTCCCCCTCAAACCCAAAACCCCACTCTCCTCTCCTGGCCACCATTTCATGGGCCATTAGCTTTCTTCTCTTCTGTGGAATAACCAATGTTCCGAATCCCCCATATTACACTAGGCGCTCTTCATAAACCACCCCGAACTATTACCTATCTCTAAAAAAGGCCTTAGGTGAATAGAGAGGTGCTGGAGATTGAGGGAAGCTGTCATTCTCTGATACGCACAACTCCATGAGGAGGTAATATTATCATTGTCATCAGAAAGGCAAGAGGCCCTAGGGAGTGTCTCATGGAAAATGGGACAAGAATCCTTCTCCTTACTCTCCAGATCTTCTTTCTCCTCCTGATGGTTCTCCATCACATAATCTCTCTCTTTAGCCACTAAAATCTTAAACACAATGAGATACAATAGCAAAAGCAACTGTATTCAGAGTCAAGAGAATGAAGTTGCAGTTTTGACTCTGCTGTGCATCCTCTGCTCAATCAGCCTCTCTCAGCTTCAGTTTCTTAGCAGACAAAATGGGGGAATTGGGTTAGGGAGATTCCAAGGGTCTTTCCAACTCTGATATGATAGGGGCATGTGATGATGAAATGTCTACGATGAGACGTTTTGATGAATGACACTATCTTTTTCTTGCTTTTTTCATTCTCTTTGGCTTCTCCTCCAAGGCTGTCTACAGGTTAAGCTCATAGATGATCAGTTTACAGCTCTTAAAAACTGAAAAGAGCAATTAATTTTGAAAATGACATGGTAGACTTCTGACCTACACATTTGCAGTCTTCTCTGAAAATATAATTGTCCAACATTTGTATGGAATAATTATTTCCTGTAAAATTTCATCTCACAATTCTACACCCTTCAGAAAGTATTTTTCATTGTTGGGTTAAATATCACTAATGGATGGCTTAGTACTTCATTAGATTTCTTTAAAAAAAGAAAACAAATAATTGTTTCTCTTGTATGTTCTGGGTAACATCTGATATATAAATAATGATATTAATAAGGGAATTAATGAAGACGAATACAACTAAATATTAAGTTTACATGAGAAATTAGCCTTTATAATAGAGAATTATTGTTTTCCGGAACATGTTACAAGTAAATAAACACTAGAATAACCATAAACTGAGGTAGAAAAACCCCAGCCTCTAAAATGGTACTTTCTCCCCACTTCATGAAGAGTGTGGTTTGGCCAAGAACCAAATGCTTTCCATGTGAATTTAATTCATGAGTTTTAAAAATACAAAGCTTGATATATACTGTATGCAGGTAACAAAATGTTAGTTGAATGAATAAGAGCCTTAAAGGAAGTATAGTGTTATTTTGAAGATGACATTTGATCTGTTGAGGAAGAAATAGTCACGGGCAAATATTCAATATTTTATGAGGGTGTAGAATTTCTACAGAACTACAGTCTTTTTTGTTTACTGTTTAATCAAATCATGTCAGCCTGGGATTATCATAAGCTTTTGGAGTAGGCAGGAGCCACACCTAGGGCATGATTTAGAGGTGGGGAAGCTGTTTGGGTAAGTGTAAGTTTATGGCTAGGAGGGATTCCCACAGTATCACTATTAACTCCGAGTTATGATGAAACCAAAACTTTGTCTACACATGTCTCTCTCATGATTAAGTTATTTGAGTATAGAGAATTCCTAATG
Source organism: Rhinopithecus roxellana (assembly GCF_007565055.1). NCBI lineage: Eukaryota > Metazoa > Chordata > Mammalia > Primates > Cercopithecidae > Rhinopithecus > Rhinopithecus roxellana. The sequence continues at coordinate 23,399,400 of NC_044569.1, forward strand.
TCTTCCAAAGCTCTCATTCTAGGTTTCTCAGAAGGCCAGGTGATGTGCATGCAAGGCCTAACTCTATACAACCTTGGCATTAATGAGATTTCCTAGGCCTAATAATTGGAATTATTTTATTTTTTAAATAATTTCAGTTTTTATTTTTGACTCAGAGGGTACATATGCAGGTTTGTTAGAAGGGTATAAAGTATGATGTTGAGGTTGAGGTTTGATTGATTCCATCACCTAAGTAGTGAGCATAGTATCCAAGAGTTAGTTTTTCAATCTTTTCTCCTTTCTCTGTCTCCCCACTCTAGTAGTCCCCAGTGTCTATTTTTGCCATCTTTATGTCTATGAGTACCCAATGTTTATCTCCCACTTATAAGTGAGAACATGTGGTATTTGGTTCCTGTCGTAATTTGCTTAGGATAACAGCCTCTAGGGCATCCAAGATGCAGAAAGGTACATGATTTAATTCCTTCTTTTGGTTGCACAGTATTCCGTGGTGTGTAGGTACCATGTATTCCTTATCCAGTCCAACACTAATGGGCACCTAGGTTGATTTCATGTCTTTGCTATTGTGAATAGTGCTGTGATGAACACATATGTGTGTGTTTCTTTGGTAGAATGATTTATTTTCTTTTTAATGTATACCCAGTGACGGAATTGCTGATTTGAAGAGTAGTTCTAAGTTCCTTGGGAAACCTCCAAACTGCTTTCTATAGTGGCTGATCTAATTTACATTTCCATCAACAGTGTACCCTTTTCTCCACAGCCTCACCAGCGTCTCTTGTTTTTTGACTTCTTAATAATAGCCATTCTGACATATATGAGGTAGTATTCATTATGGTTTTGACTTGCACTTCTACAATGATTAACGATGTTGAGCATTTTTTCATGTTTGTTGCCCACTTGTATGTCTTCTTTTGAGAAGTGTCTGTTCATGTCCTTTGGCATTTTTTAATGCGGTTGTTTTTTGCTTGTTGAATTAAGTTTCTTATACATAATGGATATTACACTATTTTCAGTGGAATAGTTTGCAAATATTTTCTTCCATTCTGTAGTTGTCTGTTTACTCTGTTGATAGTTTATTTTACTGTGCAGAAGCTCTTCAGTTTAATTAGGTCCCACTTTGTTTTTTGTTGTAATTGCTTTTGAATACTTAGTCATGAATACTTTCCCCAACACTGATATCCAAAATGGTGTTTCCTAGATTTTTTTCTAGGGTTCTGATAGTCTGAGATCTGACATTCAAGTCTTTAGTCCATCTTTAATTCATTTTTGTACATGTTGAAAAGTGGGGTCTACTTTCATTTTTCTAGATATGGTTAACCAGCTATGCCAGCACCATTTATTGAATAGAGAGTCCTTTCCCAATTGCTTGTTTTTGTTTACTTTGTTAAAGATAAGATGTCTGTAGGTGTGCAACTTTATTTCTGGGTTCTCTATTCTGTTCCATTGGCCTATGTGTCTGTTTTTGTGCCAGCATCAGGCTGTTTTGGTTACTGTAGGCTTACAGTATAGTTTGAAATTGGGTAATGTTATGCTTCCAGCTTTGTTCTTTTTTTCTTAGGGCTGCTTTGGATATTGGGGCTCTTTTCTGGTTCCAAATGAAATTTAGAATAGTTTTTTCCAATTCTGTGGGAAAAATGATGTTGGTAGTTTGACAGAAATAGCATTTAATCTGAGGTTTGCCTTGGGCAGTACGGTCATTTTAACAATATTGATTTTTCCTGTCCACGAGCATGGAATGTTTTTCCATTTGTTTGTATTATTTATGATTTTTTTAGCAGTGTATTTTTAGCTCACTTTGTAGAGATCTTTCCATTTCTTCATCAGGTATATTCCTGGGTATTTAATTAATTTATTTATTTTTGACTATTGTAAATGGAATTGTAGTCTTGAGTTGGCTCCCTGTTTGAATGTTACTGGTGTATAGAAATGCTACTGATTTTTGTGCATTGGTTTTGTGTTCTGAAACTTTACTGAAGCCATTTTTCGGTTCCAGGAGGCTTTTGGTGGAGTCTTTAGGGTTTTGTAAGTATAGAATTACATTGTCAATGAAGAGAGATAGTTTGACTTCCTCTTTTCCTATTTGGGTGCCTTTTATGTCTTTCTTTGTCTCATTGCTCTGGCCAGGACTTCTAGTACTATGTTGAATAGGAGTGGTAAGAGTAGACATCCTTGTCTTGTTCCAGTTCTCAAGGGAAATGCTTCCAGCTTTTGCCTGCTCAGGATGATATTGGCTGTGGGTTTGTTACAGATAGCTCTTACTATTTTGAGGTATATTCCTTCAACACCTAGTTTGTTGAGGGTTTTTATCATGAATGGATATTGGATTTTATTGAAAGCTTTCTCCACCTCTATTGAGATGATCAGATGTTTTTTGTTTTTAATTGTGTGGTGAATCACATTTATTGACTTGTTCATGTTGAACCAATATAGTACTCCAGGAACAAAGCCTACTTGATGGTGGTAAATTAACTTTTTGATATACTACTGGATTCAGTTTGCTAGGATTTTGTTGAGCATTTTGGCATCTATGCTCATCACAGATATTTGCCTATAGATTTCTTCTTCTGTTGTGTCTTTGCCAGGTTTTGGTATCAGGATGATGCTGGCTTTGTAAAATGAGTTAGAGAGGAGTCCCTCTTCTTCAATTTTTTGAAATTATTTCATCAGGATTGATGTCAGCTTGTCTTTGTACACCTGGTAGAATTCAGCTGTGAATCTACTTGTTCTGGGGCATTTTTTCGTTGGTAGGATTTTATCATTGATTCAATTTTGAAATTTGATATTGATCTGTTCAGGGTCTAAATGTTTTCCTAATTCAATTTTGAGAGGTTGTGTGTTTTCAGGAATTTATTCCTTTTCTCTAGATTTTCTAGTTTATGCGCATACCAGTAGTCATAGTAGTCTCTGAGGATCATTTGCATTTCTGTGGGATCTGTTGTAATGTCACTTTTGTTATTTCTGATTGTGCTTATTTATATCTCCTCTTTTTTTCTTTGTTAACCTAGCCTGCAGTCTATCAATCATGTTTATACTTTCAAAAAACCAACTTTTTGTTTTGTTGATTCTTTGTATGGATTTTTGGGTCTCAATTTCATTCAGTTTTGTTTTGATTTTACTTGTGATTTTTTCCTTTGGAAGCTTTAGGGTTAATTTGTTTTTCTTTCTCTAGTTTGTCTAGGTCTGATGTTTGATAATATGAAATATTTCTAACTTTTTAAGGTAGGCATTTAGTGCTATAAATTTTCCACCTAACACTGCTTTTTGCTGCATCTTAGAGACTTTGGTGTGTTATGTCTCTGTGTCTATTTCAAAGATGTTGATTTCTGCCATAATTTCATTGTTTACCAAAAAGTAATTCAGTAGCAAGTTGTTTAATTTCCAAGTAATTCTGTGGTTTTGAGAAATCTTCTTGGCATTGATTTCTATTTTTATTGCACTGTGGTCTGAGAGTATAGTTGGTATATTATTATTTTGAGGTATATTCCTTCAACACCTAGTTTGTTGAAGGTTTTTATCATGAATGAATATTGGATTTTATTGAAACCTTTCTCCACCTCTATTGAGATGATCAGATGTTTTTTGTTTTTAAGTGTGTGGTGAATCACATTTATTGACTTGTGTATGTTGAACTAATATAGTACTCCAGGAACAAAGCCTACTTGATGGTGGTAAATTAACTTTTTGATGTGCTACTGGATTCAGTTTTTAAAAATTTGTTGAGACTTGCTTTATGGCTGAGCATGTGATCAATCCTGGAGTATATTCCATACGCAGATGAGAAGAATGCATATTCTGTGGTTGATGGTGGGAGTATTTTGTAGATGTTTATTAATAAGTCCAATTGCTCAAGTTTTTCTTTGTTAGTTTTCTGACTCAACAATCTGTCTAATGCTGCCAATGGGGTGTTAAAGTCCCCCACTATTATCGTGTGTCTATCTAAGTCTTTTTGTAGGTTGAAGAGTACTTGTCTTATGAATCTGGGAGCTCCAATGTTGGGTGCATATACATTTAGTAAAGTTTTCTTGTTGAATTGAACCCTTTGCCATTATATAATACCCTTCTTTGTCACTTTTTACTTTTCTTGGCTTAAAGCCTGTTGCATCTGGTATAAGAATAGCACCCACTGCTCTATTTTGTTTTCAATTTGTGTGATAGCTCTTCCTCCAACCATTTACATTGAGCCTATGGGTGTTATTACATGTAAGATGGGTCTCTTAAAGACAGCAGATTAATGGGTCTTGTTTTTTAACCCAACTTGACACTCTGTGTTTTTTACATATGGTGTTTAGCCCACTTACATTCAAGGTTAATATTGATATGTGAGGTGTCAATCCTATTATGAAGTTACTAGCTGGTTGCTTTGTGGTTTCCATTGTGTGGTTGCTTTATAAAGTGTGTGCACTATGTACTTAAGTAACAGGTATCATTCTTTTGTTTCCATGTTTAAAACTTCCTTAAGGATTTCTTGTAAGGCTGGTCTAGCAGTAACAGATTCTCTTAGCACTTGGTTAAATCATTTAACCTATTTGAGAAATTATTTTGCCATAAAATCAAAATAGATGGAATTAACTATAGAAACCTAGTTTTAAAAGGCTTTTAAATTAAAATATTGTTGTATCGGTTGGGTATGGTATGTTGGCTTTGGTTTAGAGTGGACTCAGTAGCATAATATCCATGCAGTATCCTCAGTTATAATCATAATCAATGATGTCTGCAGTTGCCTCAGTGGTCTAGGCTGTGAGTGTTTGTGATGGAGGGGAGGTGGTGCACATTTGCTGTGGATTGGGGCACCTGTCATTTTCAGGCCAGGTACATGCAGGTGTGGTAGGCTGGCCAGCTGTTTGGTTGCTTCCATTAGAGATGACATTTAAATGCTGAGTATAATATCAAAAAAGATAAGGAAACCTGAGTACTCTTGTTCCAGAAGACCAGTTTCAGAGGGTCTCAAATGAGTGAGAATAAAGACAAACGGTCTTAACTTCTCAACTTCTCTACAAGCATTTTCCAATTAATTGTGCATGATTCCATGTTTACATAAATTAAAAATGGTAGTTACAGCCCAAACCATGAATATTGTAAATGAGTAATAAAAAGCACCCATTTTGTGCAAAATCCTTAGCTAGGTGTTTCTGGGTGCATGAAGCAGCGTAAGAAGAATATATTGCTCTCAAGAAGCTTATGCTGGAGTTGGAAAAAATAGAGACAAACACATGGAAACAAAACTAGTGGTGTGAAAAATGTCAAAAGAGTTGCAAAAACTATGTTATGGGACTCAGCTTTTAACTGACCAGAATCCATTTATTCTCTAATGCATATTGCGCTAAAATTTGAGACAATTCCCTTAAATTCTCTAAACTTCAGTGTTTTAATATATAAAATACTAATATCAGACTAGAATTTAGCTAAAGTCTATTCAGCTCTTATGACTACATATATGGATATGTATGCAAATATGAATACATATTTTTTCAAAGGTGAAGTGGAAAGAAATATTCATAAGCTGTCTAACTTTTGCTTTATTTTTCTTAGGTTTCCTCAATGGACACTCTAGCAACATCAATCAACCAGTTTGCCTTGGAGTTGAGCAAAAAGCTAGCTGAATCTGCTCAGGGTAAAAATATTTTCTTTTCTTCCTGGAGTATCTCAACTTCCTTGGCCATGGTGTATTTGGGCACAAAAGGCACCACTGCAGCCCAAATGGCCCAGGTGAGTGGAAGAGGTCAACCATCTTCTGTTTCTTGTAAATTAAGTGCTTTCATTGCCTTTTAACTTCAGTTTTCTCTTGACAACTCAATAATTTAAATTTCAAAATAGCATTCTCTAAAACAAGACAGACATTAAAAAATTCTATATCATAAAACAAATCCTGGTAAAGGGAATCAGTTTTCAAACTGTTGCTGGGAAAACCATTTGAGAACCTGTGTCCTTTAGCAAAATAAAACGGAGAAAGGATGGGTTATCAATTTTTGTTCAACACCGAAACCAATTTTATTTTGATGATATTATTTCAAAAAGTAATCGGTCAAACTTTAAATAACAGAATTATTCAGCATCTTTATAATCACGTAAGGATTTTCTTGGAGACACAAAAAAGAAAAATAGAAGAATTCTGTTTCTCACGCTTTGTTTGATTCTCTCTTTGTTTAGTCCCTGGTTATCTGAATGGAGTCCTGGTTATCTGAATGGAGCCCATTAAGATCATTAAAGTAACAATATAATACTATTGTACACAGAACTATTTTTGCAATAAGCATCCTCAAAACATTGTGCGTATATAAATATACATATATAGCCATAGATAGCAAAATAGCTGTATGTGTAAAAATATATATGAATGCATATACATATATGCAACAATATGTATATATAAATGTGTTTTTAAATAAAAATAAAAACAGAAAGAGTAAACTTGGCCCCAAATCTTGCAAAATCAAAAGGCCAAGTGACAGAATTTTCACCCAAGAAGGTGACTTCCTTGCAAAGTGTGGGTATGAACACAGCTGGTAATTCTGAAAGATGTGGGCAGGACACATGCTCTATTAGTCTGGACTTGAGATATCATCCTTACTCTTGTGGTTCACAAGATATCAGGTAGTTTAAAAAGTACAACAGCAACAACAAAATCCTTGTTCACAACCTGTTAATGATTGGTTCATTAGCTCAAAAGTCTTAATAATTAATGTGATAGACAATCTTAAGTGGATTCCAGTGTGAGTCTATTTCATGTAAATATATTGCTGGATGTTGCTTGTCCTTGTTTCAGATGTTAACACTTTCAGTTGCAAATGAGCCTCATGAATTAGCTGTGCACCCCTTTTATGGCAGGTGGCCCTTGTTTTATTACCATGGGTCAGTGCAACCCTTGATGCAATATACTGTATTTTTTATTGTCAGCCGGGTCCAGGACATGGGAGATAAAAGTATTTCCTTCTGTCCTTCTGTTCTACTGTTGCACAATTCCAAGGAAAGAAGGGTATCTACATCTTTCCTGTTAACTTTCCAATGAAATGCTGGGGTGAACACGAACATTGTGCCTATATATGTCAAGTGGTGGTAGACAATAGGAACTGAGCATTTAACTAGAAAAAAAACAACTAAAATTCCTTAATTTTCCACATAATTACGGCGTTTACTTAAACTGTCTAAATGATTATCTCAGTTGCACACCTAGCATTCTTCTTAAAACAACCATGAGTAAAAAGGAAATATGGAAAATAAGAGAATTTTACGTCAAGGTTTTCCCAACATCATTCTAGTTATAAAACATAGGAAAATAACGAGACTAGTAACTTAAATTGGACTTTAGAAAATGTGTTTAAAAGCAGTTCTTGACTTATTTTATTAAACACATTTTTTAAGTTAAGTCAGAGCCCCTTTTTAAATTAATTATATGTTCTGCAATTATAGGAATGACTGACTTGTATTTACAGATGATGTGTAATTTATATGATTAATTCTCTGCAGTCTATTCATTTGTCTTTTTATTGAAATTACAGGTGCTCCAATTTAACAGAGACCAGGGAGCCAAATCCAGCCCTGAAAGTGAAAAAAAAAGGAAAATGGTATATCTTATCCTTTAATACACATTTGATAATTAAGGAAAAAGTACTTTTAGCACATGTATTTTAGTGATAATTTAAGCAACTTTTATCAGGTAACTTTTCTTAGAAACATATATTAAAGTTATAGAAACTTTTTTTCGGAATACAAAATGTCTACACTTTTTGAAAGATCTCTTGTCCCCACGCCCTTTTAATCTCTCTAAAAATTTCTCCAGTTTCAAAATTTTTCTTGCCTGCTTTTGCAAACTAAATGTGAAGAAAATTATGGCCTCAATAACATTTCATTCTTTTGTACTAACACTAAGGAAAACATTTTTATCCACTTTAGGATCATTTTCAACTTTTGTTTGCAATTCACCAAATAATTTTATTTAGCTTTAGTTTGCTAACATGTACGTAACTCTTGTTCAACATTTTTATTTGACTAATTCCTTCTATTTTAAAGGAATTCAACTTGAGCAACTCGGAAGAAATACACTCTGATTTCCATACACTTATCTCAGAAATCCTCAAGCCCAACGATGACTACCTACTTAAAACAGCCAATGCGATATATGGTGAGAAAACGTATCCATTTCACAATGTAAGTGCAAATGTCTTATTTTAAGCTAATGGAAAAGAAAGCAATATGAGACCTATCAGTAAACTCTGTATATTTCTTTCTATACAAATAAATGTACTCTGTACATTTATTTCTATTCATGTACATAATTTTTAGATTCACTGTTGAGTAATATGGCGAGTAATAAGTCTTGTCTAAAATACATAGGTCAAGCCATCACTTTACCAAATAGGCAAGAAAATTATCATCTCCCACTAATTTCAAAGAAGAGTCCAAGGGTAAAAAGCAGAAAAATGCAAAAAGGAAATTGAAAATATTGCTGCATGCATGGTTCTTAAGGAAAAATATCTACTAATAACAGAAATGTGGCATTAAATGTGCTATAGAATCTTAAATACTTTTGAAAATAAGTTCATGTTCAAGTATCAGGGACAATCTTAATGTGGTCAGTACCTCCCTGTGAACAATCAATTAGACCAATCAACGAGTGTCTAGTGGTAAAGGAAACCAATAACAGGTCTCAAACCAGATCTAGCACTCAGATATTTCTGTCTAGAAAAAAGAGGTAACCCCTGAGAATGGCCTACAAATACATATGGAGACTTGGCTGGAGACTGTCTACTTGGGAGCAAAACTGATCTTGGAATGAGAGAAGTAAACAGTTTTCACATCAAGACTTTACAGACTTTGGGAACATGAAATATGAAATAATATCAACTTCTCTTTGCTCATGGTTGAAATCCCACCAGTGTAGACCATGAAGACTCTGTCTTCAGTTAAGAGGGTCACATGACAACCAAGGTCAATAATTTACTTCTTTGTCCATCATCTCCTTGGGCAGGACAACCCACGTGTCCAGTGGGCAAAGAGTAAGGAAATTAGATAGGGTAGAAGAATAGCAATAAGATAAAATAAAGCTACCTTGTGATTTCAAGCAATGCTATCCTTGTTCAAATCTAGTGAATTCTGGGGAGTTCAGGACTTGAGCTTTGTTACCACTAAAGATATAAAACCAGCCAAATGGAATCTTAAAGACAGTTTCCTTTCTTGTAGGCTCATGGACTCCGGTTTGATTCAGAAGTAGGAGAAATGATTGACTTAGTGGGCACTTGGAAACAAAAGGGACACAGAGATAAAGACAAACATATTTTTATATGTCCACAAGCCCTGAGTTAAGACAGGCAGTGGTCCCTCATAAATATTTAAGTTTTCTTTTTACTAGATTTTAAATTCCACAGAATTTAGACTTCATAATCTTCAAGCCACTTCCTGGCAACAGAATTAACTCATCACTTTTTACTCCCTATAAGCCCTCCATAAAGTAAGCAAATTGAAGGAATACTTCATGGTCTTGAAGAAAAAATTATGTTCCCAAGGCAGGTGCCCCCATAAGAGCCACCTCAGTCATAGCCTACATGTGATGACTGCCACTGTGTGAACATCAGAGGACCAGGAGGAGTTAGAGGCCTCATTTCTTTTTTTTCCCTCAGAATGCCTAATATAACATTCGACTCTGCTTACAAATCCATTTTCATGGCAGAATATCATTTTCTTCAAGGGCCCTCCACAAGGTTCTTGATGTTTAGAATCCACAGAAGGAAGCTACCGGTATCACAACCCTCACTTTGGTTGCATCCCTACCATAGAAAGTCAAGTACAATGCTCAATACCTCTTGACCACTGGGGTCACTCTTTTTATTTGTAGTCCCTTTCCATTTTAGCCTCATTTCAAGGCATGGATAAAAATAGAAAGGAAGAGGATGTGGAAGCCCCAAAAATGTGGGCATCAGTACTTCCTTCCACAGCTGGAGCTTTGCATAGCTAGCCAGTGCCCTACTAAGTTTGGAGAGGGAGGTATTTAGCTTTTGACCAAAACTGGGAGTCAGGAAAGAGAGAATGGAGTGATGGTGTGGGAGTGTGCAATTGCCTGCCTACCTAGTTCTTTTGATAATCTAAATAGATTTGATTTCTCAGTTTTGAACAAACTCTACAAAAGAGGATTTTATCTATGTCTTTCAGAAATATTTAGAAGACATGAAAACATATTTTGGTGCAGAGCCTCAGTCTGTTAACTTTGTGGAAGCTTCTGACCAAATCAGAAAGGAGATCAACTCTTGGGTTGAAAGACAGACCGAGGGTAAGCTTTCCCCAAGGGGCTTGGCAGCGTGCTTTTCCCAAACATTCTTGTATTTATTTTAGTTAGTGTCATGTGTAAGTATGTATATTCCTTAAATAGAAGTGTGGACACATTGTAAATACTCAGAACATTATTTCTATTCATGTACATAATTTTTAGATTCACTGCCTAATAATAAGTTTTATTTAAAACACATAGGTCATCACTTTACCAAATAGACAAGAAAATTATCATCTCCCACTAATTTCAAAGAAGAGTCCAAGGGTAACAAGCAGAAAAAATGCAAAAAGGAAATTGAAAATACTGCTGCGTGCATGGTTTTTAAGGAAAAATATCTACAGAAATGTGGCATTAAATGTGCTACAGAATCTTAAATACTTTTCAAAATAAGTTCATGTTCAAGTATCAGTTAGACTATGGATTAAACTACTCTAAAGAAGAGACCCAAAATATAGTGGCTTAATAAGACACAAGTTTGCCTTTCTCTCAAATAATAGTTCAAAGGGAGTTAGGCATCCTAGGTTAGAGAGAGCATTCTGTCTTGCAAGGCCATCCAGAGATCCAGGCTGGTGTTCAGCGCTGCCATCCTCAATACATGGCTTCCATCTCTAGGTGCAAGATGGTTCTTAAAATAGCCAGTTGTACTAGCAGCAGGAAGTGGGGAAAAGAAATTTCAACAAAAGCTAACTTGTCTTTAAGGGGATGCCCTGGAAGTTTCAGACGTCAATTCCACTCATATTCCACTGGCCTAGACGTAGTTCATGGCATACTTTCTGCTAGGGTGACCAATACATTCTGGTTTGCCTGTGACTTTCCTAGTTTTAGGATCAAAAAGCCCCTAATTGCAGGCAAGAGTGACCAACCACATTCCAGTCACTATACTTGCTGGAAGAAAGACCTGCGAAATGGAGTTTTCAGCTGGGTTGCCACTTGTCACCTAAATTTCAGGGTTTTATTTCTAAAAGGAAATAGTAGACGGATTCTCCCAGGCAATTTAACAGTCTTTTATTATTATCCTTAGTTTAGACATAAGGAAGCTGAGATTTTAGAGAAATTATCTATGATTACACAGTTTAAAGTTTCAGAAATAGGATTTCAAATATGTCAGTTTAGTTCCAAAGTCTGAACTGGTTTCTACACGTCATGCTGCCTTTTAAATCAACATTTCAATTGATATTCTATTCTATCTTAGGAAGAAATACAAAGGCATCATCATTAATGAAGATTAATTCATCATTCATGACTTAATGAAGATTAATTTATCATTTGTCATTAATGAATATTAATGATGATGCCTTTGCTTTGTGTTTAAGCACATGGAATGTTTCGCTGTCTTCTCCCCTGAACTTCAGGACTCATAACAAATACCTGCTAGACATAATTGTCAAGCGTCCCATGCCTTTCAAATTCAACATACCTGAAATCACATTCAGAATGGTTTTCCCAGACCTTGTCTTCCTCATGTATTCTGCATCTTGGTGAATGGGTACACCAACCATACACTTGCCCAGAATAGTAATCTGAGAGATAGTCTAAATTCTCCCCTTTCCTTTGCTTCCTCTTAAGTGTTTCTCAGAGTTCACTCTTCCTTTCAAATCCCTTCCTCCACAGTCTTTTTTCTTTGCTATCTTGTATCTGCACAGATGCAATAATTTGCCTCTAATCTTGTTCCCTTCAAATCTAACCTCCATTTACCACCCAAATTACCTGCCTAAAATGTAAATTAGACCAGATAGGTCATGTCACCCCTCTACTCAAAACTGATTCATGCTGCCCCATGACCTGCGGGATCAGCACAAAGCCCCTAACCAGACACATAAGGCCCAATGTGCCTGTGGAGCCTTGCTTGTCTCTCCACTTCAACTCTTGTCACTCCCTGGATTAAAATTTATATTTCAGGGATTCTACATGTCAGAGTGTCACGAACTCCCTATGCTACTTAATGGTCCTGTACTCATGCTATTTCTTCTATCTGAAATACCTTTCCCTGCCCTGCCACCCCAACCCCTCCTTTGCCCCCAAATAACTTATCAGGGCTTCATTCAGGCTAAACATCCTCCTCTTTGCTCCCATGACATTTGTGCAACCCTTTACTTTGACACTTACCACACTGTTATCAAAACTAACTGCTTATACATCTACGTCCCCTGCTAGACTCAAGGACTCCATGTGCGATAACTCTGCCTTCAGCTTTAGTCACCCATAACAGGCCTGCTCATAGCAGTTGTTCAGAACATTAACATTTATTGGAATGAACTGATAACATTGGCAGCCCTAAGTGTTCAGTTCCTTTTACATTGAACCCGTGACTCAAAAGCCGTGGTGAAGCAAGAGTGACCATGGTACTTAACTTGCATCCTCATTTGCATTCATCTGAAAATAAGTTTGTTTTGTTTAGAATTATAGATTAGCTAGCATTTACTAAGTACTTGCACTTTTGCAGCTTGTGTGAGACCACATTTGATTGCATAGGCAAAAGTATGTTGTGACCTGCAACACAAATTCAACATGGCAGGAGTAGGAGTAAGAATAGTGCTGGAGTTGGACAAAATGTTAGGTCTTAGATTCCTAGCCTGGCGACTGTTATGTTGTTTGGAAGTCAGGTGGGGATCCTACAGATAGGAAGGCTGGGGCAACTAATCTGCTAGTTTTGGATCCCAGCAAAGCCTTTTAGAGCCAAGAAGATAGCTGTTGTCTGATGCCACATAAGCACAGCTCTTAGGACTTGGTCCTTGCCTTGCTTCCCCAGCTTAGATTGATGCACTCAAGGTACATGACAAGATCCAAGTGTCTGGATTACAGAGCTGTCCAGAAGATCTTCCTATGAAGATGGAAATGTGCCGTAAATCTGCACTGTCCAGTGAAGTAGCTTCTATTCCCATGTGACCATAGGTGATTTGAAATGTGGCTAATGTGACTGAGGAACTGAATTTTCAACTTTATTTCGTTTCAATTAATTTAAATTTAAGTAGCCACATGCATCTAGTGGCCACCATATTAGGCAGCGTAAGTCTAGAAGTTTCGGTTTTGAAGAAGAACTGAGCAAATAATCTTTTACTTTATGGAAGAAAGGGCAGACTGCTGATTATAGTACTATATGGCCATGGTATGGGACATTCACACTTTAAAAAATTCTCTGTTATCATACCACTGGTCAAATGAGAGGCACCAAAAAATAAGCTCATGGTGGACATAGTCCGAATCTTTCACTGAGCCTTGTTTGCCACATCCCATGATTTCATTCCTCCAGCTGACCCTCCTCATTCTATTCCTCAGAAATGGAATTGTCCAGAGAGGGAGAAAGCTGTAATCCTTCTGTATTTTCTATCTTGGACACAAATATCTGCTCTTTGGAAGCATTCAACATCAAATAAAATAAGGAATTAATTAGCTATTCAGAAACTTAGACTTTGTCGAGGCAGAGTTCCATGTGTCCTTAAGGGAAAGTTGCTAGGATGTTTGGCATGACTAGGTTCTACCTGAATCATCTCAAAGAAACTTCTTTCCTCGAGCTTTCAACAGGTCTTCTCCAAGGTCTTCATTTTTCCTTTAGACAGCAGCATCCAGTATCATTAATAAAAACAACACACCTGCACCCTGAACCTTCCCTAGAAGATTTTAGAATATTTTTCTTTCTTTTTGGTGTTCTGAGGTTTCAACATTATGTTCTAGGCAGGGGTCTTTTTATTTTTATTTATTTAGTTTATAATTTTCCTGGCAATCATTTTAAATCTAAATATAAAGGTCTTCAGGTAAAGGAAATTATGTATATTACTTATTTCATGATTTTCTTCTTTTCATTCTGTCCCTTCTTGCCTTCAGTACTTCCAATAAACAAATTTGAAATTTCCCAATCTGTCCTATCTGTTTTGATTTTCCATTTATATTTACTTTTCATCCCTTTGCCCTTCTGTTATCCTTTTCCAGCTCATGGTTTTGCTCCAGCTGTGTTCATTCAACTGTTCAGTCAATCTATTCAAGAGTTTTATTCCACAGTTATGTATATTCAGCTTTGACAATTATTTCTTTTCCCTTCAAGACTTACGGTTATTGGTTATTCCTTTTTCATTAGTGAAATCAATCAGCTTTCTCTGAATATGTAAATTTTGCTTATTTTTAAGTTTTTTTGCTGTATTAATTCTGTTCCCGTTAGTATGTGTTGATGTTGGTGCTTCTCTCTCATAGGGTGGATTTTCTTAACTGTTTAATCCTTTTGGTTTTCTGTGTGTCTTTTTGAGTGAGGATCCCATTTCACCAGTCTTAGTTTATAATACAGATCACAATACCTTGTCTCTGGTGACTGTTGGGCTGACATTGATGTGCTGTGTTTATAACTTGCCTTCTGGGCATGGGAAGTTTCCAGTTTTTCTTGGGAGTTCCTAGCACCTTGGGAACACTGTTCTAACTCCCCTGTGACATAGGGTGCCCTCACTCATTACTCTAGCCTGTAAGCTAATTTGCAGCCCATTGCTGGTACCCAGGGAGGTATAGAAAGTCAATACACACAATTGCTCTAAACCAGTGACTCTCAATCGTGGCAACATATTAAATTGAATTTACTGATTAGTAAGCCTAACTCCAGGTGAACTAATTCAGATATCTGGCAGTGAGGTTCAAGAATCAGTATTTTTTTAATCATAGATACACACAATTTATATATTTTAAATTGGCAAATATAAATTATATATATTTATGGTGTACAAGGGGATGTTTTGATAAATAAATACATTTTGGAATGACATATTCATCACTTCACATTCTTATCATTTTTTGTGGTGAGAACATCTAAAAGCTCCCTTAACAGTTTCAAGTAAACGATATATTGTTACCAACTGCAGTTATGATTCTCTACTAGTGCACATGTACCCTAGAACTTAAAGTATAATAATAAAAAAATTAAAAAATAGATAAAAATAATAATAAAATAAAATAATAATAAACGTTGCCTTAGTGAAGTTAGAAAAAATTGAAAATTGAACAGCCACATAATCCAGAAATTCCATTTCTGGGAATACATTTAAAGGAAATGAAATCAGTATTTCATAGATGTCTGTATTCCCATGTTAATTCAGCATTATTCACAATCACCAAGATATGTATTCAACCCAATTGCCCATCAATCGATGAACAAATAAAGAAAATGTGTTATACACACACAATAAAATACTATTCAGCTTTTAAAAACAAGGAGATTCTATCATTGGTGGCAATATAGAAGCATCAGTATTTTTAAGTCCTTAGAGATTCTAATTTGCAGTCAAAGTTAGGAACCACTACAATAAATGGAATTATTTCATTAATCTCACTGATGTTCCCTGCCCCCAACAAGTTCCATGAATGCATGGCTTTGAGTTTCTAACTCCCTGTGAGCAACACCCCAACCTCCCAAGAAGTCATCTGTGATGCCTTTCCAGTCCTTTAATGGCATCTTGGCTTGTAGCACTATTCCAGATGCATTCTTTTTAACAAACATATGTTCTAAAACATTAAATACTTTTGTAAAATAGCATTTTTGAGTATAAATCCAAAGGTTAAAACAATGTAAGCATACATCGACTATGTATTTTAAGGTGGAAAAAAAGTATACAAATATTATACCCTAGTTTTTAAATTTGTTTTTAATAGAAGAATGGATTTACAATCCTGAAACTAATTTATGTTTGTTCTAGGATTAAGCAAATAAGGAAATATATTGGAAATCATGAGAGCCAGAAAAAGAAATTATAAATAAGGCAAAGACAAAGGCTACAATGAACCCTGTGTTATTAGATTGGAATTGAAAGTATCAATATGACCCCCTACTCTTCAATATATATGCAGAAAGATAATTCAATAGATAGATGTAAAAATAGATACAGATGTGTGTATAATATGTACATTTTCTACCCCATTTGCTGAGAGGATCGAGAAGCAATGACATCCCAGCAGTAATCAGCATATCTGACACCCAGATCTTGATTTCTAAACCCCTTCTTTCAAAAACGGAAAGCAGGGCTCCTGGACAAAACAACAGTAACAGAGCTGTGACAAGGGAAGTACAAGATAAGGACATTTTGTGGTGACAGAATATAAGGAAATGCTCAAAATACTTGGGAATACATCAGAAGGACACAGGAGCCAACAAGGGAGGCTTCCAATGACAAAATCTGGAGCAATTTGTGCAACAAAATAAATAATGATAGTAATGGATTATAACCCAGAGAATAAAGCAAATACCCCTGAGTCTATACTGATATAAACAAATAATTGAAGATCCAAATAAAAGAAGGGAAGGCTCTTTCTCATAGTAGAATTCTAGTTAATAAACACAGAAGAATGATGGAAATAGAAAACCACCATCTGCAATAGTAACTACAGTAGTAATTGTTTTAGATAGGAATCATAATTGGATACTAAAATTAGTGGACAAAAGCCCGATGAGAAACAGAATATTACACACTCTCAAAGTATCTTCCCACATGATACCAAAAAATTAAAAAAAAAAACACCCAGTCCTTTTACATTGGAAAAATCAGTGTTCAAATTGATAGCACCAGTAATAGGACATATGAGCATCAAGCACTTCCTTATATGATTCATTGAGAAGAATACAGCATGACTTCGGTGGTTGTATTAGTTTCCTGGGGCTGTCATAGCACATTAAGGTAAATGGGGTGGTTCAAAACAACAAACATGTATTCTCTTACAGTTCTGGAGGCTAGGTGTCAAAATCAGGCTGTCAGCAAGGCCGTGCTCTCTCTGAAGTCTCTAGAGAAGAAACTTGCATGAGCTTCTCATAGCTTCTGGTGGTTGTTAACAATCCTTGGCATTTGTTTGCTCGTGGATGCATCACTCCAATCTTTGCCTGCATTGGCACATGGCTTCTTCCTGTTGTCTGTATCTCTCTTTTGTCTCTGCATCTTCACATGGCATTCTCCTCTCTCTGTACCTATGTCCAAACTCCCCCCTCCTTACAGAGAGACTAGTTATTGGATTGGGTCTCACCTTAATCCAATATGACATCATCTTAACTTGACTTCATCTGCAGGACTCTATTTCCAAATAAGGTCACATTCTTAGGTACTATGGGTTAGAACTGGGACACGTCTTTTTGGGGGACACAATTCAACCCACCACGGTGATACTCTCACAAAAATGCATAACTTGAGTATTATCTTGATTCAACATCAGACAAACCTAAACTGGGAATTCAGAGGAATTCTACAAAACAAATGGAAGTCTTTCTTAAAGGTGTCAAGCTCATGAAAGACAATGAATGAGAGAGAAGCTGTTCCAGATTAAAGGTCAATAAGAAGAAATTGTAACTAAATGCAGTGCAAGGTCTTGTATTGATTTGTAACCCAGAATAACTGATGAAATTTAAATATGACTGTCAATAATATTCTATTAATGTTAACTTCCTGGTTTGGATGATTGGTATATATAAGATGTTATCATTTAACAATATTTTATAATCACAATTATTATAAATGTGGTGTATCACTAGAATGTAAATTTATCATTTGCTAATTGTTTATTGTTAGAAGATAAGAAAATAATTTTTAGTGTAATAGTGTAACAATACCTAGAAGAACTTCTTACTAGTTTTCATCATTTTTTAGTTGATTCTCCTTGCTTTCCTTATCATTTGCAAATAATAATTTTGTCTCTTCCTTTTATATAATATCTCATCTAATTTTTTTTTTGCTTTACTTAGTATTTTGAGAAAAATGCTAAATAATGGTAGTCATAGCAGACCATAAATACCACTAATGTTTCTGGGTTAGTATTATTATGGGTTTGTTGAATAAAAATATAATTTTTAACATTACAGAAGTACTCTTCATTTTAATTTACAAAGTCATAATTTTAAAACTAGAAATGAATGTTGAAGATCAAAAGTATTTTCGCAGATGATGACATGATTATTTTTCTCCTATCAATCATCAAAGCAATTGTCTCAGTCCCTTATGGCTGCTATAATAAAACATCTTAGACTGGGTAATTTATAAGTAATAGAAACGTATTGCTCACAGTTCTGGATGCTGGGAAGTCTGAAATCTAGGTGCCAGGAGATTCAGCCTGTGGCTAGGGCTTGCTCCATAGTTCCAAGATGACGCCTTCTCATTGCCATTGCATAGTGGAGGGGGCAAACAGGCTCCCTCCGTCCATTTATAAGGACACTAATCCCATTCATGAGGGCAGAGCCCTCCTGATCTAATCCTTTCCCACATTGAACATTAGGTTCCAATACATGAATTTTGGAGGGACACAAATATTCAGGCCATATCAGCAACATGTTACCTTAATAGATTTCCTGATATATGTTTCTTGCGTTCCTAACGTATGTTAATTAGATTTATTTACTAAAATGTAATTTAGGGTTTATTTGTTTATATTCACAAGAGAAATGGGTTTACAGATGGGAATTTTGTGCTTTCTTGTCGTGTTTTTATACTAGGATATGCTAGCTTGATAAAAGTAATCAGAGAATTTTCTATTTTGTGCCTTGAAACTGTGCTAATAGTGTAGAGATTTATAATTTACCTGGAGGTTGAAAAGAATTTACCTGTCTACGTGACTGGGGTTGATGCTGTTTCCACAGGAGGTAATCACTTAACAGTTGTGAAATTTCAATCGTGCTTAATTTTTTTTCATATTTTCTACTATTTCTTGAGATTCTATTAATATTTTCCTGGAAAATTATTTTTTAAATTAAGTGCCACAAGCTGTCTTTTATAATTTTAACAGCTTTTCCATGTCTGTATTTTGGCAGTTTAAAAGATCATCCCTTTATTCTGAGTAGTGTCTGTTGCAGAGTGAAGCTGGGTTGGCCAAGATGTTCTCAATCCAGTTCTATCTACCTCAGTTATCAAACGTGTGCCTCTAGAGCAAACCTATAATACTTGCTTTGAGAGATTTATATTTGACATATTTTTATAAATCGTTCAAGGTGCTTTAGTAGAGAGTTTGGAGAGAATGTATTCGGGGTTGATAGTCAAATATCAGTTTAAGTTGTAACTACAACAATCTGATCAAAGCAATTGCACACAGCAGTATTTTGGGCAACAGGAAAACATTGGCACAACCTTTCAGATGTTAATCAGAACAGCTTACCGCTTGTGGCTACAAACAGAAGTGAAAAAGAAGGAAGCGTTTCAGTCCCCTCAAAATAGGGGTACAAATGAACTCATATTAGAGGGAACTTTCTATAATTAAACTGCAAATTTGTATTTTATGTGGAATAACGCTTACTGACCATTCAGCATATTGTTTCTTCAGTGTTTCTCCCTTTATTCACAGCACCTATTCTGGACAGGAATAGTAATTGTCCATTTCTGGAAAATCAAAAACAAGGACTTTTAAAGGAAACTTGTATAGTTCCAGAAAAAATAGAAGCCTGGTTGTCTTTAGTTAAAATATACATATTTCTACAAGTCATTTGCAACCTGCCTTTTGTTCTTACAGGTAAAATCCAGAATCTCCTACCTGATGACTCTGTGGATTCCACAACCAGGATGATTCTGGTGAATGCCCTGTACTTTAAAGGAATCTGGGAACATCAATTCTTAGTGCAAAACACCACAGAAAAGCCTTTTTGGATAAACGAGGTAGGAACCTTATAAAGATCAGTTTGGATTTTCACACGGCATTGTAAAAGTGATTCTCTTATAAATTCATTCTTCTTTTAGATTTTATGTTCTTGTGAACTATGGCTCTTACTAGGGAAGTGATGGCTGGGCTAAAAGCCTCCAGTTCCATGGGGAATTCAATGAAATTCCCCTGTCCTTGTTCTTCTCTGAATATACCATCACTCAGTCCTTGCTACCCATGTGAGCTGGGTAGGGTAGTTTTCACATTTATTTCCTAGGTGAGAAAAATACAGTGTAGCCAAGTGACTGGAGGCAAGCCTGAGTTAGAAGCAGTCCAGAACAAGAACCTAAGAGTCCTCACTGTAAGTTCTGTACCTGCCCTGCTGAACCAGTACTAACTTCTACCAAATTCTTACCCTTACATAATAAAAGCAATAAAAAGGGAGACTAACGTAAGGTTATAGATCTGACTCTCATGAATGGGCTGGAGTGTGGCTGGGCCTTGGGACCTGATTGGAAACAAGGACTCAAATGTTGTCAGGATTTTTTTCCTATATTTTTTCCGACTCTGTTTCTACCATAATTCTTCTCTCAGGTTGAAGTCTAACTTTCTCTGCTTCCCCATTCACAATGACGGAACATAGCTACCCATAGGACCTTCTCCATTCTAGAGACCAGTTGGAAAATCCCATTCCAAATTCCTAGGAAAGGAACTAGTGGACCAAGGTTTGTTACAGTTGTTTAGTCTAGGGATAGGCCACAAACAGTGCTGCTGTGGAACTATGGCTGTAATGAATGTGTGTAATAGGCATTTCTCAGTGGGGTGAGGATGGGGAAGGAACTCAACACGTAATCCAATAGGTTGACAAGAAGTGAGCTGGATAGTTACCTGGGTTTGTATATTCACTGGAAATTTTCAGTTGCAAGTGATAGAAAAGTATTCCAAACTAGCTCTGGCAAAATGGGAATTGCATTGGAATTAGCTTAGTTAACAAAAAAACTGGGAAGTCCAGGAGTGAGTGATTGGGGGTATTTAGAGTCTCAACACATAATCCCAGTTCATTCTCATGCTGTCTCTTTCTCTTTTTCTCTCTAGTTGCTACTCTCATTCTCTAATAATGATCAGGGAATATAGTTGCCTCATATTCAGGCTTCAAGCTTCACAACTCTAGTAGACAGAGAAAGTGTTTGCCATTAGCTCTAAAACAGTGATCACAAGGAGGGCTCTGGCTGGGGCCATTCATGGGCTCTCTCTGGAAACAACCACAGTATGCTGGAGTACACCCAGTAAACAGCCCTTGTCATATGGCCACCACTTTAGCATATGGTGGGGCTTTGTGACTGACAGTTCCACACATAGAATGGAAAAGTAACATATGTCTACAACATCTAAGTTGCACGGGTGTTTGTTTTGCTTTTATTTGGCAATTGGTCTTATTTTTAAATTAGCTTATTTTTAGAGCATTTTTAGGTTTACAGAAAAAAATATGCAGAAAGTGCAGGGCTCTCATATGTCCCCCCTTCAACATACACAGTTTCCCTTATTATTAATATCTTGCATTAGTGTGGCATATTTGTTTTAATTAATGATCTAATATTGATACATCATTATTAACTAAAATCCATAGTTTACATATGTGTCCACTCTTGACGTCGTACAGTTCTACGGGTTTCGAAAATGCCCAGTGTCATGTAGCCAGCATTACAATAGCATTCTGAATAGTTTCACTGCCCTAAAAGTGCCCTGTGCTTCACCTGTTCATCCATTCCCCCTAAATTCCTGACAACAACTGATCTTTGATTGTACAGTTTTGGCTTTTCTGGAACGTCACATAGTTGGAATCATACAGCATGTAGCCTTTTCAGGCTGGCTCCATTCACTATGAATTTAAGGTTCCTCCATGTCTTTCCAGGGCTTCGTAGATCTTTTTGTTTTATTGCTGAATAATATTTCACGGTACAATTGTACCACAGTTTGTTATCCATTCACCTATCGAAGTACATCTTAGTTCCTTCCAATTTTTTGGCAATAATAAATAAATCTGCTATAAACACTACACTGTGGGCAAGTTTTTCTGTGGACACTGTTTTTAACACATTTGAGTAAATACCTAGGAGTACAATTGCTGTATTGTATGGTAAGACTAGGTTAACTTAGTAAGAAACTGCCCAACTAACTGTTTTCCAAAGTGACTGTGCTACTGTGCATTCCCACTAGCAGTAAATGACAGTTCCTGTTGCTCCATATCTTTATCAGCATTTGGTGTTGTCAGTGTTTCATGTTTTAGCCTTTCTAATAACCTTGTGCAATTTGCAATTTCCTAATGACATATGACTGAGCATTTTTCATGTGTTGTATCTCTTCCTGGTGAGGCGTTTCTTAGATATTTTGCCCATTTAAAAAAAAACTGACTTGTTTGTTTTACTATTGTTGAGTTTTGTATTATTTGTTGAGTTTTTATTATTGTCTCTGATAAGCATATGTTTTGCAAATATTTTCTGCTCATCTATTGCTTGTCTTTGCATTCTCTTAGTGAATGTCAGTTTTTATAATACTAAAATACTTTCTCAAATATTTTCATGTAAAATATGCCTTACTCAGTTTCTGGACTATTGGCATTTCCATAACTTACACAGGGTCATATATTAAGAATTTGATTTAATACATGTTACTATGATTTATAGGGGATACCATAGTCGTGTTAGAAACAGAAACTCACATATCTGCTATTGGCGATACTTTTCAGGGGGATAGATATTTCCATAAAGGAAGGTCTGGATAGCTTTATTCAGCATTTAGCAGAGGATCACCAGTTTCACCAACTGGGAGCCAATGATGGTAGAGAATTGAGTTGGTGGAATACTTCTTCAATGACCTTGTTACCTTTTTGTTTTTTGTTTTTTTTAGACCACAAGCAAACCAGTGCAAATGATGTTTATGAAAAAAAAGCTTCAAATTTTTCACATAGAAAAGCCACAAGCAGTGGGCCTTCAACTCTACTACAAAAGCCGTGACCTCAGCATGCTTATCCTACTGCCAGAAGACATTAATGGGCTGGTACAGGTAAATAGCATCAGTGTGCCCGATGTGAGGGTGCTTCCAGTGTTTACTAAAAGAACTGGTTGGCCAAGGTTTCTCCCAATTGTCCTCAGGAAGAATGGTCTCCCTATTATTTAATCCCTATAGAGAAAAGTCACCAATGTATCTTGAGTTCTAGGCACTTCACTTTCACAATATTATTTAAACCTTACAACACTCTATAAAGTTAATATTACTGTTCCTCAGAAAGGCTAAGCAATGTATAGACAACTCCAGCCCGGGGTCATCACACACATAGCCACATGTACAACAGGTACAAATATACCTTGTCAGTCACAGAACTGTGTGGATTGATCATAACCATCTTTCAGTCAGTCTAGGTTTCCCTCTGGTAGGACCTATGTAATTTGAGACTAATATTTTAATCATTTGCATTAGTATACACACACATCAAGCTGTCTTCCAAAACTTATTTTTTGAACATTTTAATCAAGTAAACAACCTTCAGGAGAAAAAGTCTATATCAATACTGTCTTCAAGAATTATTTAAGCTGTTTACCAGCCAAATTTCTATTAATCTGGACACAACTTTGGTCAGACCATGCTTCTGAGCAATTTGCATGTCTAAACGGAACATGAGTCTCATGCAACAGATGGCCTATCTTTCTTTGCACCATGTCTAATTTTTCACATGTGTCAGACTCTTAATACTTATAAGTTTCCATGATCCTACTAGTATGTAGAAAATATTTCCAAATTATGTCATAAAATTTGTGAAACTGGAGAGAATAGTAAAAATAAAACCAGTGTGGACAAATAACCATTACAGTCAGCTCTTTTAAGATAAAAACCTAGAAGTGCAATTTCCTGAGCTGAAGGTATTGTCATGTTATTAATGTAAATGGTTTACAAGTATGCCATTGACAGCCAAAACTTCAGTCTAGAAAGTGCATGTGCATTAAAACAAACATGTCATTTAAAAAATCAAATATATACATATATACATATGGAGTATATACACACATATATTTATTATTTAAAAAATTTTAAATATAAAGAAGAGGGAAAGCATCCTTAAACTCAATATAAAATAATTACTTTTGAGATTTGGAGGATTTTCTTATTTTTTCTTTCTTTTTTGACTTAGTTGATAATTATTAATCTCATGTTGTTTTGATTAGAGTATAGACATGTTATTTTATTCCAAATTTTGCTTTCAAAGAGCTGTCTCCCATGTTGACAAACAGGTTTTTTTGTGCCTTGGCTTACATCTTGAACTAGAGTATATGCTTTTGTATAGATAACATCTAAATGTATATTTACATTGATGTATTTGAGTGTATAGTTGATGTCTTGCATACTATAGCCGAAGTACTTCCATTTTGAATTAAACTCTAATTCTCCTATATCTGGATAGCAATTAATCTGCAGAACAAAGATTTTGAAGGTCAACATTATACAACCAAAGGATATCCAGATGTGTGTGTGTTGTCACCCTGAGTAATGGGAGTGATCATAATTCATCTATGTAATTCCTAGGGAGCTCTCTCAACTACTGGTTTTCATTCCAGTTTGGAATTACTAATTCTTTCTTTCTTGGTTCCAAATGGGCAGCTGGAAAAGGCCATCACCTATGAGAAGCTGAATGAGTGGACCAGTGCAGACATGATGGAGTTGTATGAAGTGCAGCTACACCTTCCCAAGTTCAAGCTGGAAGACAGTTATGATCTCAAGCCAACCCTGAGCAGTATGGGGATGAGTGATGCTTTCAGCCAGAGCAAAGCTGATTTCTCAGGAATGTCTTCAGCGAGAAACCTATTTTTATCCAATGTTTTCCATAAGGCTTTTGTGGAAATAAATGAACAAGGTACTGAAGCCGCAGCTGGCACTGGGAGTGAGATAGATTCACGAATTAGAGTCCCATCCATTGAATTCAATGCAAATCACCCATTCCTCTTCTTCATCAGGCACAATAAAACCAATAACATTCTTTTTTATGGAAGACTATGCTCCCCCTAAATCCCGCATATCTCTCAACAAACAAGGCCATCTTACAGTGTGAAAAATGTACCATGAGATGGAAAAGCACAATTTTCACAAAAATGAGTTTGTAGTCTAAACCTTTTTCATATTTGAATATAAGTAAATAGATCTTGAAATAATGCATTCTAATGATCCTGTCATATCTGTACAGCTGGAGAGAATAACGAGTTTTATTTTTACCACGTTAACATTTTGTCTCAGTTGACTTTCATTTACATTTCAGAAGAGCTATGCTATTCAACTGAATGCCTTGCAATTCTTGATCACTTGCAATATCCATGATACTTGTTATCATTATATATTTCGTATACATCATTAAATGAAAAAAATATTTATAAAGGTGATATGATATTGATAAATAAGAAGTTTCTCAAGAATATCATTTTGATCAAAATTTTAGCTGGGCATGGTGGTGCACACCTATGGTCCCAGCTACTCAGAAGGCTGAGGTAGGAGGATTGCTTGAGCCCAGGAGGTTGAGACTGCAGTGAGCCAAGATCACACCACTGCACTCCAACCTGGGCAACAGAGCAAGACCCTGTCTCAAAAAAATCATTTTGATGGTTCATAAATTACCATTGTAAAGCTAAATCCCCTTTTTCTGCTATTTAAAAATACTTATTTTTTAACTTTAACATTAACTTTAAAAACTAGTGAAATCCAAATGAAATCTGTAGTTCAGCTAGTAGCAATCTCTCAATGTTGGTGCCCTAGTTTTGACAAATGTACCCTGGTAATGTTAAGGTGTTAGCGCTTGGGGAAACTGTACTGGAGTATATGAGAATTCCCTGTATTATCTCTGCACCTCTTCTGCGAATCTAAAATTATTCCAAAATAAAAATTTTATTAAAAATAATCATTATGGATGGCTGAAATACTCAAAACCAACATCTCCCAGTAACCTTAGCCCCGGCGAGCGCAATGCAGCGCGATCCTCATCCTGGGCGCCCATCCTCGGCTGCTGCCTCTTCCTTTCCGGCCCCTGGGCCTGACCTTCCTTCCGGGTCCGCACGGAAGGCCTGAGCGCGTCGCCTCTAACACTGGTCCAGCGCGGGGAACGCGGTGTGCCTCGGCTGCCATCTCCTGGAGACTAATTCTAGTGGACGTCGAGAGTGAATCACAGCCTCAACAACATCTAATTCTAATTACAGCTGGTGATCGGTGAGGTGACAGAAATAAACAGGGCGCTGTGGCGGGAACTAATAGATGGTCTCCTTAGGGTGTATGAGGTGTCCCTTGACCCTTCTCTCCCCGAAGTGGACATCAAGGTGAATCCTCCCCCCAGGACCTCCTACCCGTGGCGTCCTGCGACCCCCACCCCTGCTGCCAGCCCAGTCCTCCCGGGAGCCCTCGGGTGGAGCACGGGTTTGGCTGAGGGGTTGGAGGAGCTTCTATGGACACAGTCAGCCCCGCAGGATGCAAGGGGCGCAGAATCCTTGAAAGAGCTTCCGAGTGAAACCCACGCCCGCCCGTGGGGCGGAGCCCTAGCGGGGAAGGGCGAGTTCCCGCCAGGCCAGTGCGGAAGGGAAGAACGCGGTGTGGGGAGGCAGGGGCGCAGGAGGGGCCCGCAGCTGGTGCTCAGAGCCGGGAGGAAGGAACTCCCCCGGGAGTGGAGGGGTGGCCCTCGGGACGCCTCACGGGCCCCATCTCTCAGCCGAGCTCCAGGCAGCCTCCCCCATCGCTCCTGCACCCCACGCGCCCTGGCCCAGAAATGGCGCTGGGCTCGGGCGGGGATCACCTCGAGGCCGGGGCTACCCCAATTTTAGGGCCTGGAGATACCTGTTGCTTTCAGGGACTCCAAGCCCTGTATTTCTCCGTCTGACTCAGCTCCTAGTCCGCACGGGAGCCTCTGCTCTTTTCCCGACATCTCCGGATTTCAACATCTGGCTCGGCTTCCTCGTCATCCGTACCTGCACCATCATCTAGCTGTCCACGTATCTACAGCTTTCGGTTCCTCCTAGATGCCCGGCTAACCCCCAGCCCATAAGATTCTACACCCGCTCGATTCTAGGCACTTTTACTGCCACTTAACTATGGCCACGCACTCCACGACCCCATATGAGCCTGTCATCTTCCCTAACTGCCCAACTTCCTCCTCAAAAGTCCTCCTCCTTTTATTCGTTGTTTTCAATAACTCTCTTATCTGGTTCTTTCTGTGCCTCTCTTGCCTCTCTAAGTGTCTTTCTCCGGCTCTTTTTTTCCTCTATTGACCGCTTATATTTTGGCGTTCTTAGGGCTCCGGTGCTCTTCACACATTCTGGAAAATCTCTCCATTCCCGTGACTTCAGCTATATCGATTTGCTAAGGACCCTCAAGTTTTTCTTTTTTGTGGAGACAGGGTCTCACTATGTTGCCCAGGCTGGTCTCGAACTCCTGAGCTCAAGTGACCCTCCCACCTTTGCCCCCCAAACTTCTCCTGAACTTTCCATGTAACCTTAGCATGTCAAAAACGAAATTCATTTTCTCCTCCAAATTCATTCAGTTTCCTCTTTCCTTGGTCTTGCTTATTGTCACTGCCAATCACCGACTTGTCCAAGTCAGTAAGTCTGGAAATCATGCCAGCTTTCTTCTTCCTCACCCTCCCATCCAACAATCCCCAGGTCCTGTCTATCCTCCTTCTTAAACAGCTCTTCCATCCACTTTTTAGTTTTAGGTTTTTCATTAAATGAAAGACATTTCCCTAATTTCCTGTATTTTACCTGCCGTTTCTGATTGTCACTGTTCAGAAGGCAAATGACATGGTAAATGCCATCTGTGCTTACAACACCGTCCTTGTTCCAGCTTCTGTCTCTAGACAGCATGCTCTCTCTTGTTCCTCAAGGCTAGGTTTCTTGAAAGAGTAGTCGAAAAGGGCTGTCTCCACATTTCCGTTTTATATCTCAATCTAATTCAATTTGATTTTTATCCCAACCACTCTCACTAAGGTAAGTAATGACCAGAATATTGAGAAGTGACCTCTCTTTAAGCTTAACACTCCTTTTCCTCTAGCATCAGCTGCTGATACTATTCACCTCCTTCCTTTCCTTTGTCCAGCTTTTTCTGTATCTTCTCCTTTTTCACATCCTCTTTGCTATGTCCTCTTTCTGAAGCCATATCTTAAATGTTGGCATTGCTGGGCATGGTGGCTTATGTCTGTAATCCCAGCACTTTGGGAGGCAAAGGTGGGAGGGTCACTTGGGCTCAGGAGTTCAAGACCAGCTTGGGCAACATAGTGAGACCCCGTCTCTACAAAAACGAAAAAAAAGTTAACTGGGCATGGTAGTGCATGTCTGTGGTCCCAGCTACTTGGGAGGCTGAGGGAGGATCACTTAGGCCTAGGAGGTCAAGGCTCCAGTGAGCCGTGATTGTGCCACTGCACTCCAACCTGGGAGACAGAGTAGAGACCTTGTCTCAAAATAAATAAATAAATAATACATAAATAAATAAATATTGACATCCTCTAGGCTTCTTTCATCAGACCAATGCCTTCTTGATATGCAAGCTCGCTGGGCCTATTTGTCTCCCGAAAGTTCACTTCGCGCCTATACACCATACCTCAGTCTTTACTTCTGTCTCCAGACATTTCTACCTGCTACTCCTTCCCCCCATGTTCTCTCTCTCTCTGTTAATAATGTCATCATGTATCTAACTATGTGTGTTAAAAAACGAAGACATACGGTACTCTGCTCTTTTCCTTGCCCTCTCCCCCAAAATCAACTTGGTCATTAGCTCCTGTGATTTCTGCCTTCTAATGAGTTCTTGACATCACCATTGCTATTGTCTGGGCTTAGGCCCAAATTACTTGTGTTCTGGTCTCCTCCTGCATCCTAAGTATTGACATTAGAGTAAATCAGACAGACAGAGAGAGAGAGAGAGATCAATAAATCATGCTGTCATGCCACTTCTCTGGTTTTAATTCTATAATGATTTTCCATTGCTCAAAGAATAAGCCCCAAATTTCTTAGAATGGCATGAAGAATCTTTTCCAGTTTAGCCTTGACCTACTGATTGGGTTTAACCTCATTCAGGGTCATCATGGGCCACTCCCCAGTATACACCTTCTATTCTACCCACAAAATATACCCATTCTTCACCTGCTACAAACCTTTTCACAATCACGTTTTTAGAAACATGTCATCTCTGCCTAATATATTCTTTCTCCACTCGCCATCTGTAAAATCGTTCATCCTACAAGACTCATCTCAACTGACGTTACTATGGAGTCATCCTGAGTCACCGGAGCTACTATTTCCATGATTCTGTTCTCATCCTGCTGTGTACCTGCTCCATTAGAGATGCTGTCCACTCTGTTGTAAATACAACCTGTCTTTCCTATTCATCTGAGATACAGAGAAAAAGAAGGTACATATTTTATTTAGTTTTGTTTCTGAACTTCCTTATGGCCTGTTACAGTGCTCAGTACACTAAAAGTCTAATAAATGAAGTTATGGGCAAGTAGTAAATGGTTTGTTTTATATCATTTCTCATATCTGTTATTTAGTAAAGAAGGGATTTCAAGGGATGAACAAATTTGATGTGGGAAGGGTTTAGAAAATATCTAAGCATCTAAATGTAAAAAATGGTCTGTGGTTCAAAAACTACAATCACTTTTTCTCTTTTTAAAAAATAGTACAATAGAAATCTAGAGTGGAGCAGGAGAGCATGGCCTTATTGCATCACTGAGTCCTTCTCCCTCAAAAATGAATTATTTTGATTTTTAACTGTGGGAACAAGAGAGGTAAATTTATACTGAATTTTTCTGTGAATCCCAGTAAGGGGGAGAAAAAAGCAATGTTGCATCTATATTGAAGGACTGTGAATTTACTTCAATTCCAGACCTATTATTTCAGTTTAGGGAATGGAAGCCACTAGGGATAAGGAATCTTCTTCAGCACTTGGTCATTACCAGTCTGTAAGCAGAGATGCAGTTTGTTGAGTGCCAGAAAAATATGTTTCAGCCTCAGTGCTTGACCCTCCACTAAGATATTTGAAGATATGGCCCGGCGCGGTGGCTCACGCCTGTAATCTGAGCGCTTTGGGAGGCTGAGGCAGGTGGATCATGAGGTCAAGAGACTGAGACTATCCTGGTCAACATGGTGAAATCTGTCTCTACTAAAAATACAAAAATTAGCCTTGCTTGGTGGTGTTCGCCTGTAATTCAAGCTACTTGGGAGGCAGAGGCAGGAGAATTGCTTGAACCTGAGAGGCAGAGGTTGCAGTGAGCCAAGATCGTGCCACTGTACCCCAGTATGGTGACAGAGTGGGTGACACAGTGAGACTCCATCTCAAAAAAAAAAAAAAAAAGAAAGAAAGAAAGAAAGATATTTGAGGATATTAGGCAGGTTCTTTGCTCCAATCCCAGAATACATCCGACATAAGCCAGCCCTTTGCAGTAAGTTCAGGATTCCAGTGGAAGAGCCAGCAGGACTGTTCTCACAAGTATAGAATAGCAGCTGGAGTTCAGAGATTAGAGTTTTAGCCAAATAGTCCTTAGAAAGGAAGCCTAGAGAACTCTGAGGTCCACATTCTAGCTGTGCTCACATGCCCAGTGAGAGGCAAAGAACAGCCTATTAGCTACCTTTTAAGTGTCTTTTTAGAAGAAGGTTTTCTGGGATAGAAAAATTAATGACCTCAATCTTCTAGATGCTTTTCTTCCAGGAAAGAGGGTTGCCAATTCCCTGAGGAAATGAGTGTGCATCCTTTATTTGCTCACTGCTTTCAATCTCGCCAGATCTCTGCTTCTTATATCTCCACCACTTTTGACTATCTCATTATAAATTGTCCTCTTTGACTCAAACAGCTTTCTTAGGTAAGTCACTGGGAATGTCTGCTATGATTTCTTTGGGGCAAGTGTTAAGACATTAAATGTGAAAATCTAAAAGTATTATAACATTACTGATTGGATATTGGTATATGTCACTGAATCATGTTTCTATTGTTCATTGAAAACATTGCAATGTTAACTAATCTATCATGGAAAACCAAATAAATAGGTGCAGATAGCTACCTGGGAACTTGTTTTATGTTTTCTCTTGGAGGGCAGATATTCCAGCTCCAGATCAATCCCAATGTTTTGCACTGTATGTATGTAGTAAATATTTGCTTAACTAAGGTAGTTGGGTTAGTTAAGCAATTGATCTAATCATGATGATTTAATCCATTAGGGTCAATTTTTTACTCATTTAAGGTTACAGTTTACAATTTAGACACTTAGCCTTACTTGGATAATTTGAAATTTGAGTTATCTATGCAGGAAAATTTGTAGCATTGAATGCCTATATTAGAAAAGAAGAATGTTTGGAAGTTCTAAAGTGACTCATGATAGCTTCCAACTTAGGATACCAGATAAAAAAGATTAAATTAATCCCAAAGTGAGCAAAACAAAATAAATGACAAAAATCAGGGCATAAATCAATGAAATTTAAAAAATGACGTCAAGAGAGAAAATCAAGAGAGAAACCAAATGCTGGCAGTTTGAAAAGATCAGTAAAGTTGATAAGACTGTAGCCAGGCTAATAAGAGATTATAGAACTAATAAGAGATTATAGCAAGGTTGCAGGATAGGAGTTAATATATAGAAGTGAATCTGTTCCCTATATACTATCCATGAACAAATGGAATTTGAAATTAAAAACACAATACTCACTACATTAGCTATCAAAAACTGAAATACTTAGGTCCAAATCTAACAAAATATGTATAAGATGTATTTAAGGAAAACTACAAAACTCTGTTGATAGAAATCAAATAGCTACATAAATGAACAGACATTCCATATTAATGAGTAGGAAGACTCAATATTGTCAAGACGTCAGTCCTTGCTAACCTGATGTATAGATTCGATGCAATCCCAATCAAAATTCTGGCAAGTTATTTTACAGATATTGACAAACTGGTTCTAAAGTTTATGTGGAAAGACAAAAACCTAAAGTAGTCAACATGACACTGAAGGAGAACAATGTTGGAGAATTGACACTGCCCAAATTCAAGGCTTGCTTTAAAGCTACAGTTAGCAAGACAGTGTGTTATTAGTGAAAGAATAAACAAATAGATCAACAGAACAGAATAGAGAATCTAAAAAGAGACCTATATAACTACAGTCAACTGATCTTTTATAAGAGGGGCAAAGAAAATGCAATGAAGTAAAAATAGTTTTTTCATCAAATGGCGCTGGAACAACTGGACACCACATGCAAAAATAAATGAATCTGGACACAGACTTTACACCCTTCACAAAAATTAACTCAAAATATGACACTATAAAAATGCCTAGAAGATAACTTAGGAAAAATCTAGATAATTCTGAGTTTGGTGATGACTTTTTAGACACAATTCCAAAGGCATGATTTATAAAAGAAAGAATTGATAAGCTGGACTTCATTAAAATTAAAATTTTCTGTTTCATGAAAGACGCTATCAAGGGAATACAAGACACACCACAGGCTCAGAGAATATATTTGCAAAAGATACATCTTATGAAGGACTGTTATTCAAAATATACAAAGAGCTCTTAAAAATCAACAGTAAAGAAATAATCAACCCAATGAAAAAAGTGGCCAAAACTTTCACAGACACCTCAGTAAAGAAGATATACAGAAGGCAAATAAGGTTAAGAAAATATTCTCCACATTATATATCATTATTGAATACATATATAATGGCCAAAATCTGGAATACTGACATCACCAAATGCTGGTGAAAATGTGGAGCAACAGGAGCTCTCATTCATTGTTAGTGGGAATGCAAAATGGTATATCCATTTTGGAAGACAGTTTGGCAGTTTCTTTCAAAGCTAAACATACTCTTACCACACACTCCAGCCATTATCCTCCTTGGTATTTACCCAAAGGACTTGAAACTTATGTTCACAGAAAAACCTGCACACAGATTTTATAGTAGCTTTATTCATAATTGCCAAAACTTTGAAGCAACCAAGATATGCTTCAGTAGGTGAATGGATAAAGAAACCTTGCTACATCCAGACAAATTGAATATTACTCATGCAATAAATAAATGAGTTATCAAGTCACAAAATGGAGGAAATATAAATGCATATTACTAAGTATAAAGAGCTAATATGAAAAAATTACATACTGTATGATTCTAATTACATGACATTCTGGAAAAGCTATTCAAGACAATAAAAAGATCACTGAACTATTGTTGTTCAACAGGGAATTGAACAAGAGCAAGGGGTAGAAAGTTTATTCAAATAAATTACAATAGAAAACTTTCCAAAACTTGAGAAAGAGATCAACATCCAGATGCAGGAAGGTTAGAGAAAGCCAGTTGCAAGTTAATGAAGACTACCCCAAGGCACATAATAAACTCTCAAAAGTGAAAGACAAAGAGAGGATCCCAAAAGCAGCAAGAAAAAAGCAAACAGTATTTATAGGAGCTCTAATTCATCTGGCAACAGACTTTTCAATGGAAAACTACAGACCAGGAAGGAGTGGGAAGACATTGTTCAAAATCCTGCCATTTAAGAATACTATATCCAGCAATGCTATCATTCAAAAATGAAGGAACGATAAAGTCTTTCCCAGAAAAACAAAAGCTGAGAGAATTCACCACCACACACACACACAAAGAAGCTAATGAGAATTCTTCAATCTGAAAACAAAAACAAAAACAAACAAAAAAAAACACTAACTTGCAAAAAGAAAACATTTGAAGATATAAAACCCACTGGTAAAATTAAGCACATGGACAAACTCAGAATACTCTAATACTGTAGTTGTGGTACGTAATTCATTCATAACTCTAGTATGAAGCCCAAAAGGTAAAACTATCAAAAACAACAATAGCTACAGCAGCCAGTTAAAAGATAGGCAATATAAAAATATGTAAATTGAGACAACATAAACTAAAAATTGGGGGATAGAATTAAAGTGTATTTTTTTTCATTTTCTTTGTATCTATTCTCTCATTTATAATCTGAGTTGTCACCTCTTTAAAATAATTTGTTATATGTATAAGGTTTTAATATTATAGGCCAATATCACTGATGAACATAGATCAAAATATCCTCAAAAAATTACTAGCAACCTAGACTTAACAACACATTAACAAGATTATTCACCATTATCAAAGGGAATTCATCCCAGGGATGCAAAGATGGTTCAATGTATAATATATAAATCAATAAATGCAATACACCACATTAACAGAACCAAGAACAAAAACCATATGATCATTTCAATGATGCTGAAAAAGCATATGATAAAATTCAACATTGCTTTGTGATTAAAAAAAATGAATTGGGTATAGAAGGAACATATTTCAAAGTAATAAAGGCCATGTGACAAACAGATAACTAATATTAAACTGAACAGGAAAAATTGAAAGCTTTTCCTACAAGATCTGGAAGAAGACAAATATGTCTAATGTCATCACTTTTATTCAATATAGTACCGGAAGTCCTGACCAGAGCAATTAGCAATTAGGCAAGAGAAAGAAATAAGGGGCACCCAGATTGGAATGGAAGAAGTGAAATTAGCCTTGTTTGACGATGACATGGTCTTATATTTAGAAAAACCTAAAGACTCCACTAAAACAGTAGTTAGAACTGATAAATGAATTTGGTAAGGTTGTAAGATATAAAATCAACATATAAAACACAATAGCATTTCTACACATCAACAATGAACAATCTGAAAAAATCAAGAAAATAATCTCATTTACAATAGCTACGAAGAATATAAAATGACTAGTAATCAATTTAATCAAATAAGTTAAAGATCTCTACAAGAAAAACCACAAAACAGTAATAAGAAAATGGAAAAGAACACACAAAAACTGGAAAGATATTCATGCTTATGTACTGGAAGAATTAATATTGTTAAAATATCCATTCTACTGAAAGCAATTTAAAGAGTCGATGCAATCCCTATCAAAATACCAATGAAATTCTTCACAGAAATAGAAAAAAAAAATTCTAAAATGTATATGGAACTACCAAAAAGCCAGAATAGGCAAAGTAATTCTGAGCAAAGAAAACAAAGCTGGATGCATACCACTATCTGATTTCAAAATTTACTGCAAAGCTATAATAAGCAGATCAGCATAGTTTGGCATAAAGACACACATACTAATGGAACATAACCTAGATATAAATAACCTAGATATAAACCTAGATATGAATCCACACATTTATAGCCCACCCATTTGTGTTTTTTTTTTTTTTCAAGATGGTGTCTCGCTCTTGCCCAGGCTGGAGTGCAGTGGCGCAATCATGCCTCAGTGCAGCCTCGACCTCCCCGGGATTAGGTGATCCTCCCACCTCAGTCTCCTGAGTAGCTGAAACTACAGGTGCACACCACCATGACCGGCTAATTTTTGTATTTTTTTGTTGAGATGGGCTTTCACCATGTTTCCCAGGTTAGTCTTGAACTCCTGGCCTCAAGAGATCCACCTGCCTTGGCCTCTCAAAGTGGTGGGATTACAGGTGTGAGCCACAGTGCCCAGCCCAGGCAACTCATTTTTTTTACAAAGGTGCCAAGAATACACAATGGAGAAAAGAGTGTCTTCAATAAATGGTGCTCGGGAAACTGGATAACCATAGGCAGGACAATGAAACTGGAGCCCTATCTCTCACTATACACAAAAATAAAATAAAAATGAATTAAGTTCTTTCATGTAAGACCTGAAACTATGAAACTAATAGAAGAAAACACTGGGGAAATGCTGGAGTACATTGGTCTGGGCAAAGGTATAAGACCTTAAAAGTACAGGCAACCAAAGCAAAAATGGACAAATGGGATTGTATCAAGCTGAAAAGCTTCTGCACAGCAGAAGAAACAATCAATAAAAGGAAGAGACAACCCACAGAATGAAAGTATTTGCAAATTATCCATCTGACAAGGGATTAATAACCAGAATATGTAAGGACTTTAAAAGACTTAATAGCAAAAATAATAATCATAATAATAATTTGATTTAAAAATCGGCAAAAGATCTGAACAGACATTTCTCAAAAGGACACATACAAACAGCCAATAGCTATATAAAAAAATGCTCAACATCACTAATCAAAGAAATGCAAATCAAAACCACAGTGAGCTATCATCTCCATCAAGTTAAAATGTCTTTTATCAAATAGACAGGGAATAGCAGATGCTACTCAGAATGTGGAGGAGGGGGAACCCTCTTATACTGTTGGTGGGAATGTCAATTAGTACAGTCACTATTGAAAACTGCACTGAGGTTCCTCAAAAATGGAACTACCATTATGAGCCAGCAATTCCACTACTTGGTATATATCCAAAAGAAAGGATATGAATATATTGAAAAGCTAACTGAACTTCCATGTTTATTTCAGCACTACTCACAATATCCAAAATATGGAATGAACCTAAGTGCCCATCAGTGGATGAGTGGGTAAAGAACATGTGGTGTATACAGACACAAGGGAATATTATTCAGCCATAAATATTCTAAACATTCTTTTAAAAGAGTGAAACGAAATCCTGTCATTTGCAGCAACATGGATGGAACTGGAGGCCATTATGTTAAGCGAAATAAGTTAGGTTCAGAAAGAAAAACATTATCAGATGTTCTCACTCATATGTGAGAAGTGAAAAAGTGTATCTCATTAAAATAGAGAGTATATTAGTGGTTATCAGAGACTGGGAAGGAAGATTAATGGTAGAAATATGCAGTTTGATAGAGTAATAAGACCTAGCGTTTGATAGGTCAGTGGGGTGAATATGGTTTACAATAGTCTATTGTATATTTCAAAATAGCTAGAAGATAATTATTTAAATGTTTCTAGCCTAAAGAAAAGACAAATATTTAAAGTGGTGGACATCCCAGTATCACTGATTTGATCTTTGT
Organism: Rhinopithecus roxellana; assembly: GCF_007565055.1. Taxonomy (NCBI): domain Eukaryota; kingdom Metazoa; phylum Chordata; class Mammalia; order Primates; family Cercopithecidae; genus Rhinopithecus; species Rhinopithecus roxellana. The sequence goes on from NC_044569.1 coordinate 23,436,127, forward strand.
AAATTGTATGAATGTATTAAATTATCACATGTACCTGAAAGTATATACAGCTTTTATCTATCAATAAAAAATAAAAACAAAAAGTAAAATCCAGCTATTATTCTTCCTACCCCCAGTCATCTGAACCCTTTCTGTTCTCCATGCCTGCTCCAAAAAGGTAAACAGGGTTTTCACAGTCATTTGTATAATTTGTCAATGCCCTGAAGTCCAATTCATATCACTAGACGACTGCATAGATTTGTCTATTTTTGATTTTTGTTCTGCAACGTGCAGCTTATTCATATCACTAGACGGCTGCATAGATTCGTTTATTTTTAATTGTCGTTCTGCAATGTGCTGCTTACTTCCACGTACCAAGAATTGGCACTTTTCTGGTCACTGAAGTAATAATTCACAGTTACTTTCAAAGACACATTAACTCGGGGTGAGAATCGGGGGGGTGGGAGTAATACTGCTTCCTGATTGAAAACTCCCAGAGAGCAGCGTCTTCGTTTTATTCGCCTGAGCGTTCTCAGTGCGCCGCACCGGAAGCCCCTGCTGTCTGCGGGACTCGCACCGCCCTCCTACTTACGCGCCAGCTGGGCTGGGGAGGTGCCTGGCCGGGTGCCGACTCTTGCCGCACTCGCTACCCAGCTAGGATCTGACAGCCGCCTCGGCCAGACATCTTCATCCCCGCAGCTCCGACCCGGTCTCTCCTCGCTTCTGGGCAGCGGCGCCTACAACTGGGGTACGTGCCTGGTTTGGGGAGCGGCTCCCACACGCGGGCACCAGGTTATCCGCTCTTGCGCCTAAGAAAGGGGCAGGAAGCTGCGAAGGTGAAGCCAGGGATAGTGCACGCCTTCCTGGACCTGGGACGTTTTCCTGGCGCTTCCGGACGGCAGGGGCGTAGCTGCGCCTGACTGAGACCCCTGCCGGTCCTGACGAGGACGCGGGTGGGGAGGATGGGTGCGGATCTGGGGAGTGCCTGTCTTGGTTCGTCTTGGCTCACCCTGCTGGAGCTGGGAAACAGGTGCAGACATTCAGGCCGCCCAGCCCACCCTGCTGAAGTACTCACTGGGGGCGGGAGGAGGCTGTGACTCCTCGGACCACTAGGACCCCAGGACTCGGGGCCGTGCACCTGGAGGCCCAGGAGGAGGCAGGGCCGCCTGCGGGATGGGGGTGTCGAGGAGCCTCTAGGTCTGTAGCCTGGGGCCACCTGGCCACAGGTGACCCTGCAGGGAACAGTGCGTTGGAACTTTCTGAGAAGAATGGAGACCCTCGAGAGAGAACTAGGGGCGGGTCCCAAAGGCAGCCTGGACCCTGCGCCTCCCCCAACACCTTTTCCAAGAATGAGCGCATGGGTGTCACAGCCCTCTCTGGCCTCCAGAGTTCGGCCAACACCACAGCACTTTTGAGGTCGTCCAGGCCTGCAAAGATCATCGTGAGGGGCATTCCACATCTGTTTTAAATGAACTCATTGCAAGATAAAATATTTCAAAATTCGTTATCCTTAAGCTAAGAGAAGATTGGGTGTGTGTGTGGGGGGGGTGCATTTTAATCGTATTTAGATTTTGTCGTGTAAGATAAAATTGGCACTGGAATTAGTTTCTTCTCACCCATCCCTTAAAACTCAGTTTCGGAAAACATAAGTTATAGCAAATTAATATTCAGCACTGTAGGGGTCTAATTGTGCCTGACGACAGAAGTGTGACTGAGAGCTGTAATCTCCCTGTTGTAGTTCATAGGCCTGATGTGTTGAGTCACGTTTGTGTTTGATCCTGGGTTTCCTTGTATTCTGGGTTTAAACAATGTGCACGGTGATAATGTGAAACTAAGAGAGGAAGCAAACAGTGGACAAGAGATTTTCGCCGATTTTTGGAGGAGGAAAGAGAATAGAAGAATGAGACGGGTACCCTCAGTGCCTTTTGTGGGGTGGGGGTGGAAAATAACCTATAAAGAGCTCTGAGGCTTCACGTTGGAGGCACTAATTACCTGAAATGACAGGAGGGAAATGCAGGGCTGAGAAATAGGGGCCTTGGTCTAAATCTGTTTACAGAATGGTTTGATTCCCCTGATGCCAGTACCCACCTTGGCAACCAACCACCCTCCCTCCCCTAGCCAGCTACCCAGTAGCAGACCAATGTCTCACCCCTACAGGATCTGATGGTCAAACGCAGGGACCCACAGGTTCTGTGAGGGGATAGAGGAAGGCACCAGGCTGGAAACCAGCTAATGGCCAAGTGAAAGTCCCCTCAGTCCCCGACCCCACCTGCTTCCATACCACCAGAAGATTGGTGTCTCGAAAAACCCACTGGTCTCAGAAAAAAAGACCTTCATTTCCTGGTTCCTCAACAAAATCACATTGCAGTGAATCACCTTTCCCTCCCATAGCCTCCACCCTTACGGCCAAAATGACCTACCCATGTAAAGAGAATTTCTAATTAGTGTTTTCATTTTAAACATGGACTGGAAAGTTCGGCATTTCTGGAAAAGCCCATGTATGAAGAGAGAGATGTAAATAATAAGATTTAGTGTGTATCTAAATAAACACTTAGTGTTTAGATAACCACAATGGCAAAGACATCTGAGAAAGTGAGGCAGCACCAGAAGCAGAAGACAGCACAATAAAACTATAAATGATGTTCTCTAGGGAATTAAAACTGAATGCTGTGAAAAAGGAATAACAAGGCATAAGTAGGATTTTTTGGAAATCAAAATTTTACTAGCTTAAATTTCAAAAATTAATAGAGGCCAGGTGTGGTGGCTCACACTTGTAATTCCAGCACTTTGGGAGGCTGAGGTGGGAGGATCACTTGAGGCCCAGGAGTTCAAGACCAGTATGGGGAACATGGTGAAACGCCATCTCTGCCAAAAAATGCAAAAATTAGCCAAATATGGTGGTGCATGCCTGTGGCCTCAGCTACTCAGATGGGTGGAGGGGCCTGAGACAGGAGGATTGCTTGCACCTGTGAGATCGAGGCTGCAGTGAGCCATGATCACAGCACTGCACTCCAGTCTGGGTGACAGAGTGAGACCTTGTCTCAAAAAAAAAAAAAAAAAAAAATTAATAGAAAGATTAGAGGATAAACCCACAGATGTCTTTCGGAAAAATGGAACAAAATATCAAAGTGATGTAAAACTTGATAATTGGAAGATTAAAGGGGAGTTTTCAAACCTGAATGCCTATCAGGGTGTTGTGCCCTGGGTGAGGTAGCAGATGTGTCAAATATTGATCCCTACAACTCGGGATAGCTGGGTGAGATCTGGGTGGCTAGAGTTGGTCATTCCTGTAATGGGCAGTTTCGTTTATCCCAAGCTGCTGTTCATATATTTTCTGAGAGTGACAGGGCATGAAGAGGATTGGGAAATTCCAGATGAGGGGTTCAATCCAAGAGTTCTAGCACCTGACTAACAGAAGGGACAGAAAAATAAAACAGAGAATCTGTCTGGAGGAAATTGACAAAAAGTACAATAAAAAATCTTGAATTGCTAGATTGAAATGGCTCACCAAGTGCCCCACAAAAATGATGAACTGGGTTCACAGGACACAGTCTTTGTGACATTTTAGATGATCAGGGATAACGATAAAGTTTCGTAAGCTTCTAAAGAGGGGTAAACTGGAAGCGGGGAGAGAACTGGGATCTGAGTGTCATTAGACTTCTCAACAGCAAAACTAAAGGCTGGAAGGCAAAGAAGCAATGCCTCAAGACTTCAGAGGTAAAATGATTTGCAACCTGGATTATGGACTCGGCCAAATGATCAATAGTATCTAATGGAAGAATAAAGATATTTTCAAATATGCAATCCATCAAAGTTTGTGCATTCTGTCTTAGAAAGCTATTGCTCCATCAAAACAAAAGAGTAAGCAATGAAGCAGAAAAAACATGAGTTTAAAACAAAGGACATTGGCGAAGGGTTGTCTTAGATGAGATAAGGTTGCTGCACACAAAAGAGCAATGGGTTCAGAAAGGAATAGAGTCAGCAATATCAGTGATCAATAGCAGTGGATGCAACACATTGGAATTATGAAAGAGAAAGGTAGTACAATTGAGCCCCAGTGGACAGCCTCTAAATGAAAGTATGTTTCAGAAAGGGAAGATGTATAAAATCTTTAAATGCCAATTGGATTTACACATGGTATACTTAGGAACTAAAAATAAACATACATTCCAGTTTTGTCACTGGTAAGGCGTTAGAAGAGCAGCAGTGTTTTTGGTCAGTACCTAAACTCATATGCTGCCTGAGTGTCCAAAATTCATACCTTACAGCTCTCCTCCTTTAAAAGAAACCAGCAGAGATGCTGATACCATGTTTTTGGAGAATCTAGCTTACTGTATTTATAAGTGTTTAACTTTGTAAGTTTGTTATTAAAGTTGTTTAAAACTTTCAAACATCTGATATATTAGAGTTTGTAATCACTGATTAATAAAACATCTGATAGGCTGGGCATAGTGTCTCATGCCTCTAATCCCAGCACTTAGGGAGGCCGAGGCAGGCAGATCACCTGAGATCAAGAGTTCGAGACCAGAATGGCTAACATGGTGAAACCCCGTATCTACTAAAAATAAAAAAATTAGCCAGGTGTGGTGGCATGTGCCTGTAATCCCAGCTACTCAGGAGGCTGAGGCATGAGAATCACTTGAATCCGGGAGGTGGAGGTTGCATTGAGCCGAAATCATGCCATTGCACTCCAGCTTGGGTGACAAGAGCAAAACTCTGTCTCAAAATACATAAATAAATAATAAATAAATAAAGCATCTGATTATTAGACTTCATAATTAATGCTTAAAGATTTAAAAAATATGACTTATTTGCTGTGTAAGCAGTATGCTTTAAAGTTTAAGAAAAAAATTAGGTTTATCATATTGGAAAACAATAAATTGATCAATAACTAAAGTATAATAGTAGGGAAAGTTGTTCTCTGCTTGTGAAAATTCTTTTTTGGTCATGAAAATTTTAGACTTTAAGAATGCTGCACTCTTCAGCAGACTGAAAGACTGTGGGAGATGAAAAATGGGATTGATAGGTTCTTCATATGTGGTTGAACATATAAAGTAATTACTAAAAATGTTTGACTGATCTGTAGAAAATTTAGGGGAAAATTTGCCAGAGATACATTGAAAACTAAAGAAATGAAGGAAAAGCAATATTAACATAAGGAAAAACAGCTAATGCCCCATTTCTTTGCTTGTAAAATGCAGATATTTACAGCACCTACCTCATCATGTTGTATGGATTAAATGAAATTTTGCAAGGAAAGGCCTAGTGTAGTTTTTGCATGTGTACCTATTTGCTCACTGAACAAAAGTATTAACCATATTTATTAATAAATAAGAGTAAAAATACAATACATATGTAAGCCCACATTGATGTAATGTTGTTTTAAAATCCATTGTTTCAGGTTCACTGTCATGGACGCTCTATCAGAAGTAACTGGCATCTTTGCATTAAACCTTTTGAAAAAGCTAGGGGAAAATAACTCAAACAACATATTGTTTTCACCCATGAGCATGTCGTCAGCCTTGGCCATGGTTTTCATGGGAGCGAAGGGAAACACTGCAGCCCAGATGTCTCAGGTACCTAGAGCCACTTCAAGACAACAATAAATGCTACTACTCAGTTGAGCTCTTCTTCTACATTTCAATTCCCAAAGAAATTCCTCTTTTAACAGACAACTTTGATAGTATCATAGGATGTAGATGGAGAGTTGGCAGGATGGAGCATGTTACCACTGCCTGACCATCTGTGGTGACTTGGGGTCACTCATGTGGGTGCTTCTGCAGGCTACTGGGCTAGAAGGTCCAGGAAGGTCTCACTCACTTGTCTGGGTCTTGGTGCTGCTTGGTGGCTGGGGCCTTAGTTCCCTACAAGCAAGTCTTCCCATTCCTCCGGGCCTTTCTGTGTATCCTTGCTTTAGCACAGCTTGTGCTTCCTTACACCATAGTAGCTGGGTTATGAGACAGCAAAAATGGAAGCTGCTAGGCTTTTTAAGGACAGTATCATATCTGCACTCTGATATTCACAGCAAGTCACAGGACCAGCCCAGATCCCACAGGAGGGGAGAGAGACTCCATCTTTTGATGTCAGGAGCAGCCTGTGCATGCAGAGATGGAACATATGGTTGGCAGCTGTGTTTTCAGACAAACTACCACAAATAGTGAACATAAATAACTAGATACATTTTGTTAGGATTTGCAAAAGGCATTTCCACTCATACTAATACTTAGAAAACTTTGGTTTCCTTTAGGAAGTAATTATAGGCAGGACTGAGAAGAGCTATACGTAGGGAGACTGGGTGGCTTTCAAGACACTTTTCATCTTTAATTAATCATCATTTAAGCTACAATCAGGATCTGTAAACCTCTTAGTGAAAGTTTAGTGTTTTGCCTATTTCTTGAAGTCAGGGAATACTGAAAATGTTATTTTCCTCTGTGTTTTTGTTTTGTTTAATTTCAGGCACTTTCTTTTAGTAAAATTGGAGGTGAAGATGGAGATATTCACCAAGGTTTTCAGTCACTTCTCACTGAAATTAACAGAACTGGCACTCTGTACTTGCTTAGAACTGCTAACCGGCTCTTTGGAGAAAAGTCTTATGACTTCCTCTCAGTAAGTCATACTTGTTTTTCATTGGAGAAAATAAAGATAGTAATGGGTGATGGACAGTAGTAGAAAGAATGTGGGCTATGAATTCATACAGGTGGGCCTGAATCCAGGACTCCATTCAGGAACCTCACACACTCCTCTGATTCCATTTTATCATTTATAAAATGGGTCTTAGAGCAAATACTGCCCAGTTTTGTGACATGATTGTATATTTAGAAAACTCCATTGTCTCAGCCCCAAATCTCCTTAAGCTGATAAGCAACTTCAGCAAAATCTCAGGATACAAAGTCAATGTGCAGGAATCACAAGCATTCCTATACACCAATAATAGACAAACAGGGAGCCAAATCATGAGTGAACTCCCATTCGCACTTGCTGCAAAGAGAATAAAATACCTACGAATACAACTTACAAGTAATGTGAAGGACCTCTTCAAGGAGAACTACAAACCACTGCTCAAGGAAATAAGAGAGGACACAAACAAATGGAGAAACATTCCATGCTTATGGATAGGAAGAATCAATATCATGAAAGTGGCTATACTGCCCAGAGTAATTTATAGATTCAATGCTATCCCCATCAAGCTGCCAGCAACTTTCTTCACAGAATTAGAAAAAAACTACTTTAATGTTCATATGGAACCAAAAAAGAGCCCACACTGTCAAGACAATCCTAAGCAAAAAGAACAAAGCTGGAGGCATCATGTTACCTGACTTCAAACTATACTACAAGGCTACAGTAAACAAAACAGCATGGTACTGGTACCAAAACAGAGATATAGACCAATGGAACAGAATAGAGGCCTCAGAAATGACACTACACATCTACATCCATCTGATCTTTGACAAACCTGACAAAAACAAGCAATGGGGAAAGGATTCCCTATTTAATAAATGGTGTTGGGAAAACTAGCTACCATATGCAGAAAACTGAAACTGGACCCCTTCCTTACACCTTATACAAAAATTAACTCAAGATGTATTAAAGTATTAAATGTAAGACCTAAAACCATAAAAATCCCAAAAGAAAACCTAGGCATTACCATTCAGGACATAGGCATGGGCAAAGACTTCATGACTAAAACACCAAAAGCAATGGCAACAAAAGCCAAAATTGGCAAATGGGATCCAGCTTCAGCACAGCAAAAGAAACTATTATCAGAGTGAACAGGCAACCTACAGAATGGGAGAAAAATTTAGGCAATCTATCCATCTGACAAAGGGCTAATATCCAGACTCTACAAAGAACTTAAACAAATTTACAAGAAAAAAAAACCCATAAAAAAGTGGGTGAAGGATATGAACAGACATTTCTCATAAGAAGACATTTATGTGGCCAACAAACATATGAAAAAAAGCTCATCATCACTGGTCATTAGAGAAATGGAAATCGAAACCACAATGAGATACCATCTCACGCCAGTTGGAATGGCGATCATTAAAAAGTCAGGAAACAACAGGTGCTGGAGAGGATGTGGAGAAATAGGAACGCTTTTACACTGTTGGTGGGAGTGTAAATTAGTTCAACCATTGTGGAAGACAGTGTGGCGATTCCTCAAGGATCTGTTACCAGAAATACCATATGAGCCAACAATCCCATTACTGGGTATGTACCCAAAGGATTAAAAATCATTCTACTATAAAGACACATGCACATGTATGATTATTGTGGCACTGTTCACAATGGCAAAGACTTGGAACCAACCCAAATGCCCATCAATGATAGACTGGATAAAGAGAATGTGGCACATATACACCACAGAAAACTATGCAGTTCATGTCCTTTGCAGGGACATGGATGAAGCTGGAAGCCATCATTCTCAGCAAACTAACACAAGAACAGAAAACCAAATGCCGCATGTTCTCACTCATAAGTGGGAGTTGAACAATGAGAACACATGGACACAGGGAGGGGAACATCACACACCTGGGCCTGTCGCGGGGGTGGGGACCTAGCGGAGGGTAGCATTAGGAGAAATACCTAATGTAGATGACGGATTGATGGGTGCAGCAAACCACCATGGCACGTGTATACCTATGTAACAAACCTGCACGTTCTGCACATGTACCCCAGAACTTAAAGTATAATAATGAACATTAATTTTAAAATAATCAATTAATTAATTAAAAAATAAAATATACAATCGATGATACATTTGGATCTATGTATATATACATATACACACCTGTAAAAGCAATCTAGATAATGAACATATCCATCACTCCAAAGTATCCCCTTCTCCTTTGTACTGCCTCTCACCCACCTCTCTCTGCCCTGTCCTCAGTTCCATGTTGCATGCAACTACTGATCTACCTTATATCCCTATACATCAGTTTGCATTTTCTTGAAATTTATTTAAATAAAATCATATGATATATAAAAGTAAAGAAAGTGTGTTTTTAAAAAATATTTGAGATATTGAGCATAATTATGGGATAAGACTTCAAAAAAGTGAAGGGGTTAAAGATGAAGGAGTGAAGGTAAATATTTGCTTAACTAATTTAGTTTAGTGAGTTAAACAATAGATTCAATCACAGATTATTTAATCCACTAGTTTCCATATTTTACTCACCTAAGGTTAGAGTTTACTATTTAGACACTTAACATTTCTTGGCTTACTGGACAATGTGAGTCACCTCTTCAGAAAAATTCATGGCATTGAATGGATAAATTTAAAAAGTAGAAACTTTGTTTTAAAAACTCTAAAATCAGTCAGCACAGTTTCTACTTTAGAACATCAGAAAAAGAAGAGTAAATTAAACCCAAGTAAGCAGAGCAAAATAAATAATAAAAATGGGGGCAGAAATGAATGAAATCCAGAGATAAAAATCAATGAAAACAAATGCTAATTATTTTAAAAGATCAATGAATTGATGCGACAGTAGCCAGGCTAAACAAAAAGAAAACCCTAAATTACTAATATCAGAAATGAAAGTGGTGACATGCTAAAAATCCCATGTACAATAAAAAAACATAAAGGAATACTCGGGACAGCTCTGTGCCCACAAATTTGATAAACTACCTGACATGGATCAATTTCTTGAAAGACACAATCCGCCAAAAGTCACACAACAGGAAATAGAACATTTGAATAGGCCTATATCTACTAAAAAATTTAATCAATAATTAATAGCCCTCTAAAATAATCACCAGACCTAGATGGACTCACTAGTGAATTCTAAAAAAGTAAAAATAAATAAGAAAACATTTACACCAATTCTCTAAGTCTCTTTCAGAAGATAGAAGCAGAAGAACTGCTTTCTAATTCATTCTATATGACTGTAATTACTCTGATAACAAAACCAGACAAAGACATGAGAAGAAAAGAAACTTAATGACCAGTATCTTTCATTAGTATAGGTGTAAAATCCTGAGCAACATGTTCACAAACAATATCCAACTATGTGTAAAATAGTTGGATTATACATTGTGACTAAGTAAGATTGATTGCAGGTGTACAAGGCTACTTCAACATTTGAAAATCAAGTAAAGGAATCCATCACATCAACAGGTAAAAACAGAAAAAAATCCTCAAAAAATTGCTAGCAGCTCCAATTCAACAACACATTAAAAAGATCACTCACCACGATCAAGTGAGAGTCACCGGGGTATGCAAGTATGATTCAATAAACACAAATCAATAAATGCGATACATTACATTAACAGAACCAACAACAAAAACTACACGATCATTTCAATAAATGCCGAGAAAGTATTCAGTAAAATTCCACATCGCTTTATGATAAAAATCCTTAACACATTGGGTATAGAAGGAATATACCTCAAAATAATAAAAACCAAAATGAAAAACCCACTGCTAATATATTGAACGGGGAAATATTGAAAACCTTTCCTGTAAGATCTGCAACAAGACAAGGATGCCCAGCCTCGCCCCCATTATTCAGTATCTGACTGGAAGCCCTGGCCGGGGCAATTAGGCAAGAAAAAGAAACAAAGGACACCCAGACTGCAAAGAAAGAAATAAAATTAGCTTTGCTCACCAATGGCATAATCTTATAATCGGAAAAACCAAGAGACTCCCCTGGAAAAACTGCTAGAACTAATAAATGAATCAGTAAGGTTGCAGAATACAAAATGGATATAAGATATCAGTAAGATTTCTATACATGAAGAGTGAACAATCTGAAAAAGAAATCAAGAAAGAAATCCCACTTACAATACCTATAAGAAATATAATGTGTAAAATACCCGGTATCAATTTAATCAAAGAAATGAAAGACCTCTACAAGGACAACTATAAAACACTGATGAGAAAAACATGAAGAGGACACACAGAAAATGGACACATATTCATGCTCACGGGTTGGAATAATTAATGTTAAAATTACAACGCCACCCAAACAATTTACAGAGTCAGTGCAATCGCTATCAAAATACCAACGTCATTCTTCACAGAAATAGAAAAAAAAAAAAATCCTACAATCTGTATGGAACCACGAAAAACCCCAAATAGCCAAAGCGCATTATCACTTCTTGACTGAAAACTCGCAGGCAGTTGCGGTTTTTCACCCGCACAGAGATTGGCCGCTTCCCGCACATCAGGAAATCCTGGCGGCCTGCGGGACCCGCCCCGCCCTCCTGCCCAGGCGCCCGCTGGGTGGTTCCTGGCGGGGCCCGACTCCGCCCGCCTCCCCACTCACTAGGAACTGATACCCCGCGCCGCTCCGACATCTCTATTCCCGCCTCTCCGACCAGGTCTCACCTCGCTCCTGGGCAGCTGCGCGGAGAATTGGGGTAGGTGTCTGGCTTTCGGAGCGGTTCCCACACGCGGGATTCGCATTATCTGCTCCTGAGCCCAGGAAAAGGGCTGGAACCTGCGAAAGGGAAGCCCAGTGAAGTGCTCAGCGCACCTGTTGTCCAGACCTTTCCCTGGGGCTGCCCTTCTTCACTTGGTCTCTGGCGGGGCGTCCCTAAGGGCAGGGACTTGGCTGTACCTGGCTGTGTGCCCTGTGGGTCCAGGCGCGGGGAGGAGAGGCCCGGGCGAATGGGCGAGGAGCTGGGGGGTGAAAGTCCTGCCTGGGCTCCACTCCTCCTGTCGGAGCTGGAAGTAGGTGCAGACAATGAGGCCTCCCACCCTGGTGAAGTTTCTGCTGGGCGCTGGAGGGGGCTGTGAGGCCTGGGACCTCCAGGAATAACAAGAGCAACAGTATTTATTTGTCGGTACCGAAACATATGCTCTCAGTATTCAGAATTTGTACTTGGCATTCCTCCTCCTTTAAAAGAAACCAGGAGAGGCGTTGATGGTATGTTTTTGGACTGGAAAAAAATCAAAATGAGGAAGATAGTGTTGCCAGAAAGCAAGAATGTTGGGATAGTGTAAAAAAAAAGTAACCAATTTAAAGAGATTCCCAGTAGATAAGTAGAGAGAATTTGCTCAAGAACGAAAACCAGCATGTGTTAATTGAAATACATGTTACTACAAAGCCAAGAAAGAGTCCTTGAGTAAATTCAGATAAAACAAGTAAGATGGGTCGGGCGCGGTAGCTCACGCCTATAATCCCAGCACTTTGAGAGGCTGAGGGGGGGGCGGGGGTAGGGGGGGCGGATCACGAGGTCAGGAGTTCGAGACCAGCCTGACTAATATGGTGAAACCTAGTCTCTACTGAAAATACAAAAATTAGCCGGGCGTGATGACGTGGGGTAGTCCCAGCTACTCAGGAGGCTGAGGCAGAAGAATCGCTTGAACCTGGGAGGCAGAGGTTGCAGTGAGCCAAGATTGCACCACTGCACTCCAGCCTGGGGGACAAAGCGAGACTCCGTCTCAAAAAAAAAAGAGCAAGATGAGTTTAAAGGAAGCAAGACATAATTTCAGTGATGTTTACAAGAAATGCTGTGTGATGCGTGTGATGATTCATATACGACTGCTGTGTAGGAATTGTGACTATAGGCACGTAGGTTGACAGGCACAGTGGTTATAAACCAACCTGAAGGCCTAAGTATTAAACCAGGAGACCTTGAAAGCCAACTTGTGTGATAAAACTCTGTGTTACGCAAACCAGATGCATGAAAACCTCAAATAGTATTTCATTTCAAGGAAAGGCATTTGGCAAAAAAAAAAAAAAAAAAGGAAATTTAATGGTTGTCTTTGCGAAATCCCAATATAGGACCAAACCACAAAACAGTCCTTACATTTATTTGGCTCTAAAAATATTGTTTGGCTATAAAAATAAATAGCAGTATGACCTGAAAAGTAGCAGTGTCAGGTCAGTCAGACCCCATGTCCTAATCTTCAATCTGGCAGCCCCATCCTATTGTTTTTGTGAATAGGAGATGGTCTGTTATTAATTTAACCCCAGAAAAGTATTAAAATAAGCATTACCATCACCCTAGGAAATATAAAAAGATAGAGCGAAGATAAAGTAAATAAAACCCACAGTATTACTAGTGGTGTGCTAGAAATAAGTTTTATAGTCATTGTTGTACAGTTGTATGTATTTTAAAACATGTTTGAAAGTCTTAGGAGAATCTAGTTTACCAGAATTATAAGTGTTGATTTATTCAGTTTATTATTGTACAAATGCTTATATTAATGATATGTTGTTAACTTCATAAGTTTGTTTTTTAAAGTGATTACAACTTTAAAACATCTGATACATTAAGCTTTATCATCAATGTTTAAATGTTTAAAATAACCTATTTGCTGTGTTAGCAGTGTGCTTTAAAGTTTAAGGAAAACAATTTGTTTACCAAATTAACAAGAAATTAATTGATCATTGACTAAATAAGGTATAAGAGTAGAAAAAGTTGTTCTCTGTTTATGAAAATTCTGCTTTGGGAATGAAAATCTTAACAGACTAAATGAACCTGCACTCACTAGCAGAGGGGAAACTGTGGGAGATGAGAAATGGGACTGGTAGATTACCCATATGTGGTCGAGCACATGAAGAAGTTACTGAAAGGGCTTGAGTGATCTGTAGAATATTTGGTGGGAGGGGAATTTGCCATAGATTTTTAAAAAATGAAAACGGAAAAAAGGGGGGAAAGCAATAGTAACATAAGGAAAAACAGACACGTAAAAAAAGAAATGCATCCATTATTCATTCATTGGCTTAGCAGTGAATACTATTTAGTCACAAGAAAGCAAACACTTGGAGAGAGGAAGTGAAGTGTGGTAAGTGCTAAAAGAAAATTAATTATCAGCCCTAAATTAGGAAGGCAATTTATAATGTCAAAAATTGTGGGGTTAAAAATAGTTGTATACACAATTATTTCTAAATATGAAAGTAAATACCAAGAGAAAGGGTGCACTGAGGTTTATTGTTTCTGGGGAGGTGGGAGTAGTGGGAAGACACTGGTTGATTTGTGTAAGATCTTGCCTAGTGTTATGTCACTTTTTAACTAAGTGCAAGTCCATTAATTTCATAAAAGCAAAATTACCAAATGACACTACAACAAATATAGGCACATTGTAGGGAAAGTAGAAAAGGATATAAATAAAATTAGAATTACCCATTATCCAGAAATATGTGATGTTCAGTGTTCCCCTGTAGTCTTTTTATCTATGAATTATACTTATGTGTAACTTTATTCTTAATTTATACTTAAATTGGAGGTTTATTTTATACGTTGTATGTTCAGGTGCAGATATCGCGTAGGCAGCAAAATTGATGAGTCTAGACTACAGGGGTGAGTTCCAGGGCAGAGGTGCAAATTTGGTTTCATATTTCAATTCAAGAGACTAAATGAAATTATAGGGGAGAAACAAGTCTTTTTCCTCTATCTTCCCGGGATCACTGGCTAGGACCTTATAGTGTAACAAAAGAGAATTTACAAGAGAAAAGCAAACAGAAATTGATCAACCTGTGTGTCACACATACACATGGGAGACCTCAGTTATGAGTAACTCAAATGGGTGGTTAGAATTGGTGGTGTATTTATCTAATTTAGGATGGGAAAGGGAGGGGGAAAAGGGAACTTAGGGAAAAGAAATGACATTTTTAAGAGATAAATGGATCCTTTAGGGTAGAATGGATAGCTGATATAATAGTCGAGTCGTAATGTCTGGCTGAGTGTATACAGAGTTCTCAGCTTTGAGAAAATTAAAGTTGTTCCCAAAAAGCAAATTTATGACAATTGAGGGCTTCTGAGTCCTTTTGGGAGGCTCTGCTTTTAGGCAGATAACATATTTCAGGAACTCAAATGCCTTCACCTCAAAATAATTCTTAAACAAAAGTAGCATATTTTGGAGTGATATATTCTGATTCTTTTGAAGTCCACCAAGAAAAGTAAAGTAAGGATTGAACCATGGACACCCCAGTGTTTGGAAACTGAGGCAACAATCAAGGGCCAGTAAAGGCAGAGGCCAATATGGGAATCTAGAGACTGAGGGAAGAAAGTGTTTCCAAGGCAGAGAGTGACCAGCTCTGTTGATGTATGTACAGTGTATTAATGATTGTGTTTCAAGTTAATTTTTACCTGTTTCTTTTATAGAACAAAGAAAAGCCTGTGCAAATGATGTTTAAGAAATAAACTTTTCAAATGACCTATGCAAAAGAAATATTAAACAAAATTCTACTGCTTCCTTATGTTGTAAAGGAGCTGAATATGCTTCCAGATGAAAACACTGATTTGAAAATGGTAATGAGTGTCCAAAGTATGCATTTTCTCATAGTAAATGCTCTCACAAGCTTTTAGGGAAAAAAAACCTTTGAAAATTTGGTTTTACCAAGTTTTCTTGACATATTTGGTCACATGCCTTTTTCTCTTTTTATGGTTATATCCAGCGGGATGTTGTTCTAAGTGCTGAACACAATGTAGAAAATTCTTGGCCTGGTGCGGTGGCTCACACCTATAATCCCAGGGCTTTGGGAGGCCAAGGCAGGTGGATCATGAGGTCAAGAGATCGAGACAATCCTGGCCAACATGGTGAAACCCTATCTCTACTAAAAATACAAAAAGTACTGGGTGTGGTGACATGCATCTGCAGTCCCAACTACTAGGGAGGCTGAGGCAGGGGAATCACTTGAACCCAGGAAGTGGATGTTGCAGTGAGCTGAGATCACGCCACTGCACTCCAGCCTGGCAACAGAGCAAGACTCCGTCAAATTAAAAACAAAAGAAAGAAAGAAGAAAAAAAGAAAAGAAAATACTCTTATTCCAGAAAAGACTCAGGTTGGGGCCAAATCAGGTCAGCCCTCAAAATCTTGCTTTATAATTTTGACTTTTTTTTCTCTTAGCCTTTTCCTTCCTGTGGAAAATGATATCCATATCTCTCTATGAGAGTTATTGCAGGATAAAGGGATTACCTATATAAGGCATTTGTTTCAATGCACAGAGTATGACATTGACTAATATTAGTAGTCTTCACTCCAGCCTTGCCCACTAATTGTGAGTTTTCCCTTCAGAAAGCAGTCATATGGGGAAGAGCTGTTCTGAGTCTATACGTCACCCAAGCATCTTGTTAAAATATAGATTCTGGTTTAGTAGGACTGGGATGGAGCCTGAGATGCTGCATTTCCACCAAGCTTCCAGGTGATGTTGAGGCGGCTGGCCCATGGAGCACACTGAGTAGCAAGGTGTTAGAGAGTCAGTGAAGACTTTTAGCAGGGTAGCATTTTGCTTCTCTAGAAAGCTAATCCTTATGACTGCAACGGACAAATTGAAAGAAGTAAGAATGGAGAGAGATAAGAAAGGAAGCTGCTATAACATTTTAAACAAGACACAATTAGGGCCTGAATGAAGGCAGGCAGCAACAGAGGCAGAGGAAGGGCCGAAAGATGTTGGAAGTTAAAAGAACAGAAAATGGTGATGGATTCATTGGAAGGAAATTTGGCTAAAAGAGAAGATAGGTCTGAGATACCAGCATGCTTTTATTAAGATAGAACACCACACTTTAAGAGGACAGTCATTCTCCTACAAATATACTCTAAGTTGTAAGTTTCTGCATGAAGGAAAAGGTTTGACTAAGTTTCTTGAATCCAGGAATCAAGGCATTGAAATGTAAAGTCATCTCGAATGGTTTCGCATTAACTTGCTTTCTTCCATATGTGTGCTGTCCAATATGGTAGCCACTAGCCATTTGTGATGATGTACACTTACATTAAAAAATTAAATTTACAAAACAGGCCTTTATTGCACTATCCACATTTCAAGTGCTCGGTAACCATATACGGCTCATGGCTACCACATTAGGCAACTCAGCCGGAGCACATTAACATCGTAGAAAACAGTCCCATTGGACAACACTGATTAGATTTTCAAATCTCCAACTCTCTTGTTTTAGGTGGAAAAAGAACTTTCTTATGAGAGATTCATAGAATGGACAAACCCAGACAAGATGCATGAACAAGAGATGGAAGTTTTCCTTCCTAGATTTAAACTAGAGGAAACTTACAACATGGAGGATGTCCTTCGCAGTATGGGCATGGCCAATGCCTTTGAACAGGACAGGGCAGACTTCTCAGGAATGTCGTCTAAGAAGGATCTGTACTTGTCCAAGGTCATGCACAAGTCCTTTGTGGAGGTCAATGAGGAAGGTACAGAAGCAGCAGCAGCTACCACCCCAAAAATGGTTTGATGTTGTGCCAGTTACTCCCTCAGGTTCTGTGTAGACTATCCCTTCCTTTTCTTCATCCAGCACAGCAAAACCAATGGTATTCTCTTCTGTCGCTGGTTTTCTTCTCCATAAGGAAATAGTAGTCATTGAATGTAGTCCTCTTTTCTCTAACTGACCTACTTTTTCTCTACACTTCATAGTGTGCCTGCAAACCCAAAATGACTTTATCATTGCAGTGGTCAAAAATGAGATATTAGGAGCCTAATTTGAAATTCCTTGTTCAGAACCCTTCTGTGTATTTTTGTAGGTTAAATGTTTTCTAAAGTTGGAAGTTGACATTCTCCAAGGATCCTGTGGTCACTTCGGCAGTGATACCTCTAACCATTCAGCCAAACCACTCTGCTTGGAACGAGCTGTCTCCCTTTCCTTTGTTGCTACTTTTCTTTCTTCCCTGCTGAATAGTATTGACATATAGACCCATTTTTAATGAGAGAATAGAGAGTGAAATGGAGAATGGGTAGAAGAGGTGGGCAGGAGGTCTCAGAAGCAACCTCTAGTCTAGAACTTTACCAGCAATTCCAAGGCCAGCACAGAGGATGAGAGAGCAGTTAGACCAGTGAGAAATCAGTCCAACTTCCTGTATGTTTCTGCCTTATTTGTAGTTTGCATTCATAGGGATCAGTAGGTCACAAACCTGTTCAAACATGCAACTATTCACTTTCTCTGAAAATTTACAATTGTTATTAGGAGGCAGAGATGAGTAGATAATGTTCTATTCACAGTTTGAGACACTTCATGGGTATACAGAACATGTCTTTCTATTTTATTTCAAATATTTTTGGAAAGGCACCTCAGGTTTCTGTAGCCATTTGTATTACAGGCTTGAAATGAAATTGCAGTGTTCAGTGTTAAGAGAACACACTGATTAGTTAGATTGAAGAGGGAGATTGGTACTGTTTTCTAGGGGACAGTAAAAAGGACTTATTCCATCAACACCCTTGCAGTCAGAAGAACCCTGGGCAGCCCCTTATTTCACTGACACCACTTATATTTTCATTCCACAGCTAGTTCACTTTTCCCTTTTGACCCAAGCCGGTGAATTAGCTGCAGGGAGGGAATAGGACTGAGGAGTACAAGGAAATATCCACGTTGTGTGCGGGCTGAGAGAGGAAAGAGGAAGTATCAGAGGTTGCCGGGTTTATCATTCTCATTCTGCTGCCTCCTCTGCCCAACACTTGCACTTGGAAAGAATAATCCTAGGTGGGGAATAATCAGTTAATGTGATTCTTTCACTGCGGAGAGAGCTTCTGAGTGTTACAGCCCGGAGCAATAGGCTGGTGCCCTGTTCCTTATGGAAAGGCATGCCTTCTGGCACAGCCTTGCAGGAAGTCCAGTTAAGTGGGTTAGTAGTTGGGAGCTGGAAGTGTAAATGGAGTAGCTGCCAACCATCCATGTGGGAATGTGTCTTTTTTTTTTCTTTTTTCTTTTTTGACGGAGTCTCACTCTCTCACCAGGCTGGAGTACAGTGGCACAATATCGGCTGACTACAACCTCTAGTTCCCGGGTTCAAGCAATTCTCCTGCTTTAGCCTCCTGAGTAGCTGGGAATACAGGCACGTGCCACCACGCCCAGTTAATTTTTGTATTTTTAGTAGAGAAGGGTTTTTACCATGTTGGCCAGGATGGTCTCGATCTCCTGACCTTGCGATCCACCCACCTCAGCCTGCCAAAGTGCTGGGATTACAGGCGTGAGCCACCACACTTGGCCAAGAATATGTTTTTTAAATCGTTCCTGGGATGAGTATATTCAGATCATATCAATAGTGAATTACAAAAGTTAATGATATTGGTTTGATCTGTTATAGACCTATAATACAATCAGACTTTAGCCATGTAAATCACAATACATAAAAGGTAACAATAAGCATATTGGCCAAGAGGGTCTTATAAAATTATATGCTTATCAAATTCTCTTTGAAGAGTTATCACTCAATATTTTATTTCTGTCTTGTAAGGCCTGAAATCTGTGTGCTGCCTTGACATCTATGGGCTTCTCAGGGCCTCAGAGGCCTGGCCATGCAGTCCCCTGCTCTTGTCAGATATGTGCACCCTGTTCACCCACTGAGCAAGAAGCCTCCTCCTCCTTCTAAGTTCCCTATCAGCCAGTCAGCAGTACCCCACCTGGGTCTCAACCTGGGTCACTTTCCTGCCAGCCTGGAAACTTATTCAAACAAGCCTGTCACATCCGGAGGATCCAGGAATTGCCTCTTCCTCTTGTTACTATAAAACCTGCCTTCCACAGCCCCTGCTGATTCACTCTTTTCCCAAATGCAACTCTCCTGTGACCCTGCATAGCATGCGGTGACCTCTCTCCTTGGGCTGTGAGCAGATGTGATTAATAAACTGCTGCCAGTTTCATCTGTCCAGCGTCTCATGCTATGTGTCTGGTTGTCTCCTACTATTTAGTGGGGGAGATCCCTTCTTCACCAACAAGGTGAATATGAGATGATCAAAACAACTACACTTCAGTGGACAGTCCAGCCACCCAAATAATGATTCCATGTCTATTATGAAATCGCACCAAAAGACATTTCCATTATGCTGAGCAGTGTTTCTTGTAAGTGTCCACAAAATGAACTCCATTTAGAATTTAATTCTAGGAAACAGTTGATCTCACCTCTCCATAGGCCTATTCATAGATATTTACTGGATAGCTGCTTTGTATTTGGGTATTTTAAATAGATTACTTTATTTAATCCACGGGAATAATAAACCCACAGGTAATCTAAGACTGAGAAGTTAAGTAGCTTGAGCAAGTTCTTGTAGCTAGCAAGGGGGTAGAACCTGGATCCAATATCTGATAATACCAAAGACTGGGTTCTGTGTAAGAAGCCAAGCTGCTACTTCAGCTCCTACCAGAGGGCAACTGTCAGCACAGTGCAGGAGGAGCAGGGACCAGAAACCTGTCTCCCTTTGACATGAAGTCTCATTTCTCTAGGTCTGTAACACTCTTATCTAAAAAGTGGGGCTTGGAAACCTAGCACCAAAAACACATCATCCTGAACCCGGGGATGAGGTTCCCGGAACAGAGAGCTAAGGTCAAGTTCATCTAGGCTATACGAACTGTGCAAGGGTTACTGCCCCCTCCAGGAGTCACAGATGGAAGTCCTGAGAGCCCTCCTTCTTCCTACGCATGAATAAGTGGGAACCCTAAGGCTTTCTCATCACTATTCTCTAAGAAAAGGCTGTAGGACCACAGTTGCAAAGGAGGGTTCCAAAGCCAGGGATGGTTTGAGGACTGAGAGCATAGAGGCTCTGCCTGCAGGAAATACCCCTAAAGGAGCTGATGCCCTTCTGCATGCAGCAGGTGACCTTTCCTTTCCTGACCTGCAGCTTCTGCAATGAAGGTGATGGAAGGGGCAGAGGACTAGAGGGAGGCTTCCAGTCCACTGGGTTTGCTGCACAAGCTGACCCTGATCTGACATTCACAGGTCAGGGCATGGACCATCCACACCTGTTTGGCACATCTAGTGGCTATTGGTGAAAGCCTTGCTAGCGTTGCCTCCAAAAGGAGTTCACTGTCCCTAGTTGTTTCTGACAAAGGATATAATGCTTTCTTAGTTCCTTACATATTGTCCTTGAAATGGAGGGTTCTGCAAAGGGTTAGGAAAAGAGAGACAGATTCAGTAGTTGCCTTTCAGATTTAATGACAAGTTCAACTGGGAACTCTATTCATTACCGTGCCAGGTATCAATTTATTGTCTGTCAACTCTAAACCTACCTTTGTGGACTTACTTTGTGATAATGAACCTGGATCTTATAGCAAAAACTGAACTGGTTAGCCCAGTGTTAGGCTTTGCCAATAGAGGGAGCTAGAGGGACACTCTAAGGAGATAGCAGTAGAAATGCTCTTTCTAGATTCCGGTCCTCCTAGAATTTCGTATTCAGTGTAAGTGGCCAGCAGCCCACTTGGTCATCTGTAGCCACATTCTCGGGCCATGCTTTCTCCACACAATGGCTATTTCCACATTTGGTCAAGACCCAACTTCTAGCAAGTGTATCCCTACTGGGCATTTACTTCTACAGACCGGCCCCTGCCTGCCCACACCCTCCAGCAAGGGCAGATGGCTTCTGTGAACCAGCTTTGGCCCTCTGGCAAGTTTCATTGCCACTGCAGACTGCATGTTTCTGTGGCAGCCACAGCTCCAAAGAGCTCCGAACCTCAGCCCTGGGGCATTCAGTCATTTTAGTTTGTTTAGGTTGGTATAATAAAATATCACAAACTGAGTAGTTTAAACAACAGATATTTATCAGAGTTTTGGAGGCTGGGAAGTACAAGATCAGGGTGCCAGCAGATTTGGTTTCTGGTGAGGGCTGTCTTCCTGGCTTGTAGAAGGCTGCCTTCTAGCTATGTCCTCACATGGCAGAGAGAGCAATCTCTTTCTCCTCTTCTTATAAAACCACTAATCCCATTCTGAGGGCCCCGCCCACTTGACTTTATTTTACCGTAATTATCTCCCAAAGGCCCTTTCTCCAAATACCATCATATTGGGGTTTAGGACTTTCACATAATAGTGTTGTGGGGACACAAATCAGTCCATAGCCTATGTCTCCTCTAAGCCCTTAGTTCTTTCATTTCTACTCACCCCAGCCATTAGGTAGCAATTTCTCTTTAATATCTTCTGTTTCTGCTCCCATTGGAGTCTTTAAAAATAAGAAAGCTCCTATTGCTAGTTAATAATTCTTTGTATAAACTCTCCCCTGTTCAAATATTGATGTTTGTTTTGTTTGCAGCTTTGTTTGCAGTTTGCTGTTAGTTTCTATTTGCAGTATGAACCCTGGCTGGGGTAACAGAATGTGCTTCTCACACACTATCAGGAAAGACTGTGACAGATGCTTGAAGTATAAAGTGCAGGTCTACCAATCCCATCCTGGCTTGAGTTAATATAGATATTAGAAAAATGACTCCATTAAAAACTGAAAATTCTGAGATTAATGCTGCACCAGAGAGGACACTAGGACAACCGGTATGACCTGGCACAGTTTCAGGCAAATCATCCATGGCCACTCTACTGATATGCCATGTTCTTTTTCTGTTTTTTGTTTTTCGTTTTTTTTGAGACAGAGTCTCGCTGTTGCCCAGGCTGGAGTGCAGTGGCATGATCTCGGTTCACTGCAAGCTCTGCCTCCTGGGTTCATGCCATTCTCCTGCCTCAGCCTCCCAAGTAGCTGGGACTACAGGTGCCCACCACCACGCCCAGCTAATATTTTGTATTTTTAGTAGAGACAGGATTTCACTCTGTTAGCCAGGATGGTCTCGATCTCCTGACCTCGTGATCCACCCGCCTCCGCCTCCCAAAGTGCTGGGATTTATCAGAGATTCTATTTCCCATTCAATTTTCCTATCTGCAGTACAACCAATCAAGAATCCCTGAAAGGAAAGGACGCTTTCAAATGCCAAAGAATTCTTCGTAATTGACATTCAATTCCTTATCCTTTAATACTTCCTGATAACAGCCTTGAAATTAATGGAGAGAATGACAATGCGCTGACGAGGCACTAATGGGAGTTACCAGGCAATGTCATATCAGGAGATGTTTTTTCTTTCATAACTTCATTACAATACAAAACCAGGCATACTGCTAATGTAATGGTTTTCAAATTTAATTCTATTGGGTTCTCCATATCCTTGGTCAGCAGATGCTCTAATGGCACTAATGGGAGTTGCCAGGAGATATTTTTCTCTCTCATAAGTTCATTAAAATACAAAACCAGGCATACTGATTAATGTAATGCTTTTCAAATTTAATTCTGCTGGGTTCTGTGTATCCTTGGTTAGCAGATGCTCTACAATACTTATGTTTCATTGCTTGCCTTTGTTTTGGTAATATTCTAGATATTTTAATAGAAACATTGCCTTAGTATGTGTGTTTGTTGCTATAAAGGAATATCTGAGGGTGGGTGCTTTATAAAGAAAAGATGCTTCTTTGGCCTAGGGTTCTCTATGCTATTCAAGAAGTGTGATGCCAGCATGTGCCTGGCTTCTGGTGGGGGCTTCTGTGCCGTGTCTTAATATGGTGAAGAAGGTCAAAAGGGATGTGGATGTGTGCAAAGAGAAACCAAACAGGAGGACAAACCTCATTTTATAACAACCCATTCCCAGGGGACCTAATCCATTCTGAGAGAACTAATTCTGCCTCACCAGAATGAGAACTCACTCACTACCAGGAGAAGCACATCAAGCCTTCTTTGAGATACCCATTCCCTTAAGGCAAAAACATCTCACTAGGTCCAACACCAACACACCAGGGATTAAAGTTCAACGTGAATTTTGTTGGGAACAAACAAACCATATCTAAACCACAGCCAGAGCATTCTGAATGACTTAGACATCCACTTATCTCAGTACTCCAATCGAATTTAGGATTGTGTTCGTACTAAGCAGTAGTAATTTGGCTGGGGAATGTTAATGAAAAGGGACAGAAGAAGAACCTATATAGTGATTCATTAACTCGAAGGACTGGCCAAATAATACTCAAGAAGTTTTGTAATTGTTTGAATAGAGAGAAGTGATGGGAGTACTGGAAAGAGAATGTATCTGAGTAAACAGAATGTACCCAACTGGATAGGCACACTGGGCTCAGAAGAATTGGTGTTAATGCAGTCAGAATAAATTTCAAGTTAATAATAGGAATTTACCTTCAGCAAAATAGCATCGCAGATCACACACAAGGAGACTCCATTTAGTCTTTTAGCCCAACTTCTCCTAGAGAGTTAAAACTCCATTCCTTAAGTGTTACCAACAATCAGATTAACTTTGTTGACATTTGTTCACTATAATTAAAATTCTCTTATATCACTGAATATGTGGAACATTCTTCAGTTGTATTATAACAATATTATAATATTACTGCAGAGTATGGCAGAAAAAGCAGTGCTCTGGGAATGTGGCCATACAGACTCTGGTCTCACTTCTTCCATGAATTCCTCATGGGACTCTTGGCAAATCACACGAACTACCTCTATTTCACCATCCTTCTCTGTAAACGTAGCAGCCACAATATGAGTCTTTCTAATGCTTACATTTTTCTCTGTGTCTCTGGACTTGATTATCAGAAGCAAGTGGCGTTTTTTGTTTTTTGTTTTTACCTCCCACTTCCTCAAAACCATGAAGGCTTGCTGGAAATCTCATGAGGAAACTGAAAGGTGCAGCAGGGTGTGTAAGGAGTGGCTGTTGCTGGTGAATATGGTCAGTCACTGAGTGGAAACATTTTTAAGGCCCAGGAGCCTCTTTAAGGTGGAGCATTTGTTCATTTAACAATAAGAAGCACAGAGATCTCAAATCATGCCATGAAGTTCCAACTACATTTGGACTCTAGTTCCCTCCTGACAAGTGGAAGTCTAATTTGTAGACGCTCGTAGCTCAGCCTGAGACTAACCTAGGAGTGTGCCCTTCCTGAGGTCCACAAAGTCCGGAGCCAAGGGAGTCAGACAAAACTAGGTTAAGGTTGAGTCGGTAGTTGAGAACCAGCAGATACTCCCCAGTACTGACTGAAGAGATGAAAATTAGGTATGAGGCTAGAAGACAGAAGATGAAGCTGAGCACAGTTTCTGAGATACTGAATGATATAGTCCAGAACCTTCTTAACAGGTACCTGTCACCTCCCTAGTGGGGCAGGCAGAAGGGTTTGTGAGTGGAGATCCTGTTCAGGTTGTCTGAAATTAGGCTCTAGTTACCTAGAGGGATGGGTTCTCCTTTAGGGCCCAGCATTTAAATTGTCCATACTCAGAAAATAAATACAATTAATCCTCATAAATATAGATTTGCAGACAGGTTTCTTACTTAGGAAGACTGACCATTTTCACATTTCATTGCACTATTACAAAAATTAGTTTCATTCTTTCTCGGATTCATCTTTGATACTTTCCACCCCCTCCTCCGTTCATGGCCCAAGAAGTGATGCCTCATCTATGTCCTAGAAATCCCTCCTCTCCATTTCCCTTGATTCTGCCTCATTTCAGCTTTCCTTATCTCTCACCCATGCTGTGTCCCCCTAACACCTCACTACATGTGATGGCAGCCTCCTACAATATCTTCCGTGATGCAGTCAAAGGAATCTTTGTAAAATACAAATATGACTGTGTTTCTCCTCAGCTTAAAATATTTTAGTGATTTCCCATTGTCCACAGGGAATGAAGAAACTCCCCCTAGAGTTGACATGGCCCTTCATGATCTGCTCCTGTAGACACAACAGAGGCTTTTCTGTGGTGCCTCATTCCAATTGTCTGTGCCACTGAAGGCCTGAAATGGTCACAGTTATCCAAAATCATGGTGCCATCTCAGCCCTCTCTGCACTTGCATGCACTATTTTTCCAACCTGGGACACTTGTGTTTATAATGAAACTCTCAGTTACCAAATTATGTCCTTAGTAAACAACTTTGAAACAACTAGGCAGTGGGAATAAGGTAAAAGTGTTTATCATATTTTAACTTGTTGAGCTGGTCAAGGAGAAAAAGGAATGGATGAATGAAGCTGGGCCCAAAGTCTGGAGCTAGATCTGAACAACAAGGAGTAATTGGTACACAATTGGGGAGTGATATTGGCATTTTCCAATTGTAAGAGCAGGAAAGTTTGGGCACAGTTCAAATGTGAGTCTTTAGCTACTACAGAGAGGGCTTTTCAGAATCATGGAGAAAAGATGTGGGTGAATCCTGCATCAAGACTACTGAGGAGATGTTCTTGGGAACAGTTACTTTTAGGATTCCACACTGAAATCACCTGGAGAGCTTTATAAATTATTGCTGTCCAATTCCATTTCCTAAGATGTAATTGGGTTGAAGTGCAAAGTGGGCATGGGGATTTTTTAAAGTAGAATTACCAAACTGGAGAGTTCTGGGAAAGCTTTCCTCAGTGAGATTCATCCTGGGTATGCAAAGATGGTTGAATGTGCATGAATCAATACATGCAATACAGCTCATTAACAGAGCCAAAAACAAAAACTATATGATTATTTCAATAGATGCTAAAAAAGTACTTCATATAATTCTACATCCCTTTATGATAGAAGCCCTCAACAAACTGGGTATAGAACAAATATACCTCAAAATAATAAAGGTTATAGATGACAAATCCACAATTAATGTCATACTGAATGGGGAAAAATTGAAAACATTTCAATAAGATCTGCAACAAGACAAGGATGCCTAATTTCACCCACTTTATTTAATACCTTACTGGAAGTCCTGGCCAGAGCAATTCGGCATGAGAAAGAAGTATAAAGGCAGCCAAACTGAAAAGGAAAAACTCAAATTAGCTTTGTTTACACATGACATAATCTTAGAAAAACCTAAAGACTCCGCCAAACATCTGTTAAAACTGATCAGTGAAGCAATGAAGCTGGAGGACCCAAAATTGGCTTGCAAAAATCAGTAAGATTTTTATACAACAACAGTGAAAAATCAGAAAAAGAAACCAAGAATGGAATGCCACTTACAATAGCTACAAAAAATATAAAATATGAAACACCTGATAATCAATTTAACCAAGGAAGTAAAAGATTTCTACAAGATAAACTATAAAACGTTCATGAAAATAATTGAAGAGGACTCAGAAAAACTAGAAAGATATTCATACTCTTCAACATCATGGATTGGAAGAATTAATGTTGTTAAAATTACCACCCAAAAGCAATTTACTGATTCAGTGCAATCCCTATCAAAATACCAATGTTATTCTTCATAGAAATAGAAAAAACAATCCCACAATTTGTGGGGAACCACAAAAGACCCCAAATAGCCAAAGCAATCCTGAGCAAAGAAAACAAAGCTGGAGGCATCAAACTGCCTGATTTCAAAATATACTACAAAGCTATACTAAGCAAATCAGTATAGTCCAGCATAAAAACACATAGACCAATTGAGCACAGTAGAGAACCCAGATATAAATACACACATTTGCAGCAAACTCATTTTTGACAAAGATGCCAGGAACATAAAATGGGGAAAATACAGTCTTCAATAAATGGTGCTCTGAAAACTGGATAACCATTGTCAGAAGAATGAAACTAGACTCCTATCTCTCAATACACATAGCAAACAAATCAAAATGAATGAAAGACTTTAATCTATGACCTGACACTATGAAACTACTAGAAGAAAACACTGAGGAAATGCTCCAGGACATTGGTCTAGGCAAAGTACTTTGTTTTTTTTTTTTTTTTTTTTTTTTTTTTTAATGTGCAAGGGCTCAAAAGCACAGAAAACCAAAACAAAAATAGACAATTGGGATTACAGCAAGCTAAAAAGCTTCTGCACAGCAAAATAAACAATCAACAAGGCCGGGCGCGGTGGCTCAAGCCTGTAATCCCAGCACTTTGGGAGGCCGAGACGGGCGGATCATGAGGTCAGGAGATCGAGACCATCCTGGCTAACACGGTGAAACCCCGTCTCTACTAAAAAATACAAAAAACTAGCCGGGCGAGGTGGTGGCGCCTGTAGTCCCAGCTACCCGGGAGGCTGAGGCAGGAGAATGGCGGGAACCCGGGAGGCGGAGCTTGCAGTGAGCTGAGATCCGCCCACTGCACTCCAGCCTGGGTGACAGAGCAAGACTCCGTCTCAAAAAAAAAAAAAAAAAAAAAAAAAAAAAAATCAACAAAAGGAAGAGATAATGCACAGAGTGGGAGAACATTTTTCCAAACTATCCATCTGACAAGGGATTAATAAGCAGAATATATAAGGATCTCAAACAATTTAACAGCCAAAAAAAAAAAAATTGATTTAAAAAATGGGCAAAAGATCTGAACAGAGATTTCTCAAAAGAAGACATACAAATAGCCAATGGTGTATGAAAAAGTGTTCAACATCACTAATCATCAGAGAAATGCAGATTAAAACCACAATGAGCTATCATCTCATTCCAGTTAAAATGGCTTGTATGAAAATGACGAGGGGCCAGGCGTGGTGGCCCACACCTGTAATCCAGCACTTTGGGAGGCCGAGGTGGGTGGATCACCTGAGGTCAGGAGTTAAATACCAGCCTGACCAACATGGTGAAACCCTGTCTCTAATAGACATACAAAATTAGCCAGGCGTGGTGGCACATGCCTGTAATCCCAGCTACTTGGGAGGCTGAGGCAGGAGAATCACTTGAACCTGGGAGGTGGAGGTTGCAGTGAGCTGAGATCACGCCATTGCACTCCAACCCGAGCAACAAGAGCAAAACTGTCAAAAAAAAAAAAAAAAAAAAAAAAAAAAAAAAAAAAAGAAGAAGAAGAAGACGAAGAAAGAAAGAAAACAAAAAGGAATAATAAAATAACGAAATGCTGGTGAGTGAGAATATAGAGAAACGGAAACCCTCTTAGTGGGAATGTCAATTAGTACAGCCGCTATAGAAAACTCTATGGAGGTTTTGCAAAATCCTAAAAATAGAGCTGTCATATTACCATCAATTCCACTGCTGGGTATAGATCTAAAAGAAAGGATATCACTGTATTGAGGAATATCTGCCCTCCCATGCTTCCATGTTTATTGCAGCACTATTCACAATAGAGAAAATATGGAACCAACCTAAGCACCCATCAATGGATGAATGGATAAAGAAAATGTGATATATATACACAATGGAATATTGTTCCGCATAGAAAAGAATGAAATGAAATTCTATCATTTGCAACAACATAGATGGAACTAGGGGTCATAAGGTTAAGTGTTAATAACCCAAGTACGGAAAGACAAATACTGCATGTTCTCGCTTATAGGTGGGAGCTAAAAAAGTGGATCTCATGAAGATAGCAAGTAGACTGAAGCTTTCCAGAGGTGAGGAACGGTAGAGGGAAGAGAGTGTTGAAGAGAGATTGATTAATGGGTACAAATATGCAATTTCATAGAAGCTAAGACCTAGTGTCTAACAGATCAGTAGAGTGAAAATAGTTTACAATTTCAAAATATTATATTTTGTATATTTATTATATATTACATATACACATATATTACATATATGTATTTATAATATATCTATTTTATATTTCAAAATAACTAGAAGAGAGTAATTTGAATGTTTCTGCATAAAGACAAATATTTAAGATGTTGGAAGCCCCAATAACAGATTTCATATTTACAAATTATATGAATGTATTAAATTATGCACCCTCAAACGATGTCAGCTATTATCTATTAATAAAAATAAATAATAAATAAATAATAAAAATCTGGCTAGTCTTCTTCCCACCCCCAGTCACCTGAAACCTTTCTGTTCCCCATGACTGCTCCAAAATGGGAAATAAGGTTTCACACTAATTTCTATAATTTGTCAAATCCCCAAAGTCTAATTCTTATCTAATGCCCCAACGTCAATGCCCCAAAGTCTAATTCTCATCTAATTCTTATCACAAGACCCCTACAGAGAGGGTTCATTTTAAATTTCTGTAAGGCAATGTGCACCTTACATCTATCTATGTACCAGGAATTGGCATTCTTCTGGTCCCTGAAATTATGATTCACAGTTCACTACAAAGACACTTTAACTCGGGGTGGGGTGCGGGTGGATTATCACTTCCTGAATGAAAGCTCCCGGAGAGTAGGGGCTTTTTTCTGCACAGCGAGTGGCCGCTTCCTGCGCACCAGGAAATCCCCTCCGCCTGCGGGACCCGCCCCGCCCTCCTGCCCACGCGCCTGCTGGGTGGTGCCTGCTCGGGTCCCGACTCCGCCCGCCTCCTCACTCACTAGGATCTGATACTCCGCGCCGCCTAGACACTTCTATTCCCGTCACTACCACCGGCCTCCCCTCGCTCCTGGGCAACGGTGCCCTCAACTGCGGTATGTGTCTAGCTTTGGGAGCGGCTACCACAGGCAGGCATCGGGTTATTCGCTCCCGCCCCCAGGAAACGGTAGGAGCCCGGGAAAGCGGAACCTGGCAAAGTTTCCTGAGCTCCTTCCCGGGGCTCCCCTCTTTCACTTGTTCTCGGGCCGGGGCCTCCCCGAGGGCAGGGGCGTGGCTGCGCCTGGCTGCGACCCCTGTGGATCCTGGTGTGGTCAGGGCGGGTGTGGGGGCAGATCGCGTGGAGCTGGGGGATGAGCCTCCAGGCTCAGCTCAGCTCAGCACGCAGGAGCTGGGAAGCAGGGGTGCGGACAATGACGCCCCGCGATCCTCTGTGGTGAAGTACTCTTTAGGGTGGGAGGGGGCTGTGATGCCTCAGAACACTAGGACCCTAGGACCCCAGGACCCCGGGAGCGCGCACCTCCAGGATCCAGGACATGGGCCACCTGTGGGATGGGGGCGTCGCAGAATGTTGGTGTCATAGCTCAGGGCCGCTTGGCCATAGGTGATGCCGCAGAGAACAGTGCGTTGGGAATTTCTGAGGGTACCGAAGACCCTCGAGAGAGAACTAGGGGTGGGTCCCAAAGGCAGCCTGGACCCTGCGCCTACCCCAGCGCCTTTTCCGAGAATGAGCGCACGGGTTTCACAGCCCTCTCTGGCCCCCAGAGTCTGGCCAACACCACAGCACTTTTGAGAGTGTGCAGGCCTGCAAAGATCATCGTGAGGGACATTCCAGATCTTGTTTTTATTACATTCACTGACAGGATAAAATATTTCTTTTTTTTTTTTTTTTTTTTTTTGAGACGGAGTCTCACTCTGTCGCCGGGGCTGGAGTGCAGTGGCCGGATCTCAGCTCACTGCAAGCTCCGCCTCCCGGGTTCACGCCATTCTCCTGCCTCAGCCTCCCGAGTAGCTGGGACTACAGGCGCCCGCCACCTCGCCCGGCTAGTTTTTTGTATTTTTTAGTAGAGACGGGGTTTCACCGTGTTAGCCAGGATGGTCTCGATCTCCTGACCTTGTGATCCGCCCGTCTCGGCCTCCCAAAGGATAAAATATTTCAAAAATCATTGTCCTTAAGGTAAGATGGTGGGGGCCTTTTAATCATATTTTAATTTTGTTGTATTAGATCATGCTGCCACTTACTTCCTTTTCTCCTCCCACTACCCTTTAAAACCAAGTTTGGTGAGAATCAAGGACAAAAAAACAAATACCACATGTTCTCACTCATAGGTGGGAATTGAACAATGAGAACACTTGGACACAGGAAGGGGAACATCACACACCGGGCCTGTTGTGGGATGGGGGGAGGGGGGAGGGATAGCATTAGGAGATATACCTAATGTAAATGACGAGTTAATGGGTGCAGCACACCAAGATGGCACATGTATACATATGTAACAAACCTGCACGTTGTGCACATGTACCCTGGAACTTACAGTATAATAATAAAAAAAAAACTAAGCTTGGAAAACAGAACTTACAGAAAATTAATATTCAGATGCTGTCAGGCATACTTAGATGCTAGGGGGAAACTGGGTGGGTCAGGTGAGGGTCCTCTTGCTTCTGGGGTCTAATTGTGTCTGATGACAGAAATGTGACCCAGAGCTCTCTCCTCCCTGTTGTGATTTATAAGACTGATGTGAAAAGTAACATTCGTATTTGGTCCCAGCCGAACAATCAATAGTATCTAGTAGTAGAATAAAAATATTTTCAGATATGCAATAAATCAAAATTTATGTATTCTGTCTTAGAAAACTATTGCTCTAGCCAAACAAAGGAATAAACAACGAAGCAGAAAAGGCATTGGGGTTCAAAACAAAGGACATTGGCAAAGGCCTGTCTTAGATGAGACAGGGATGCTGCACACTAAAGAGAAGTGAGTTTAGAAAGGAATAGTCAGCAATGTGAGTGATCAATAGCAATGGATGCAACACATTGGAATTATGAAAGAGAAGGGTAGTACAATTACAGCCCAGCAGACAGCCTCTGAATGCAAGGATGTTTAGAAAAGAAAGGTATGTAACGTATTTAAACACCAATATAATTTACATCATAATATATTTAGAAACCAAAATGGAATATCTATCTCAGTTTTGTCACTGGTATGGCCCTAGAAAAGCTTTTATTTTATTTTAAACATTTAGGCATTGATTACAAATCTTCGTAATCAAAGATTTAGAATTATTTTATTTGCTTTTTTTGTTTAAAAATATTTTATTGGCTGTGTTAGTAGTGTGCTTTAAAGTTTAAAGTAAAAGTTTATGTTTACCAAATTGACAAACAATAAGTTGGCCACTAACTAAAGTATAATAGTAGGGAAAGTTGTTCTCTGCTTATGAAAATTCTGCTTTGGGAATGAAAATCTTACAGATTGGCCGGGCGCGGTGGCTCAAGCCTGTAATCCCAGCACTTTGGGAGGCCGAGACGGGCGGATCACGAGGTCTGGAGATCGAGACCATCCTGGCTAACACAGTGAAACCCCGTCTCTACTAAAAAATACAAAAAACTAGCCGGGCGTGGTGGCGGGCGCCTGTAGTCCCAGCTACTCGGGAGGCTGAGGCAGGAGAATGGCGTAAACCCGGGAGGTGGAGCTTGCAGTGAGCTGAGATCCGGCCACTGCACTCCAGCCTGGGCGACAGAGTGAGACTCCGTCTCAAAAAAAAAAAAAAAAAAAAAAGAAAATCTTACAGATTAAAGAAACCTGCACACCAGCAGGGTGAGAGACTGTGGGAGAAGAGCAATGGGACAGATTATTCATATGTGGTTGAGCATATGAAGAAATTGCTGAAAAGATTTGACTGATTGGTGGAACACTTGGGGACAAATTTGCTGTATATAAAAGAAAGCCAAAGAAGGTGAGGTGGAAGAAATATTAACATAAGGAAAAACAGAGTTATGTGAGAAGAGGAATGGATTAATTGTTCACTACTTGGCTTAGCTATGAATACTATTTAATTGCACTAAAGCAAACACTTGGATAGAGGAGGTGAAGTGCAGTGACTGAAGTAAGGGATGTAATTCCATAAATTAGGAAGGCAATAGATGATGTCTAAAATTGTTAGGTCAAAAACAGTAGTGTACACCTATTATAGCTAAACATGGAGGTAAATGCCAGGAGAAAGAGCAAGCTGACTTGTGATTGATTGCTTCTAGGAAGTTGGGAGGAATGGGAAGGTGCCTGTTGATTTGTATAATGTCTCTCCTAGAATTATTTGACTTTACAACTAAGTGCCAGTTCATTAATTTCATAAAGAGCAAATCTGACTAAATCACACTAAAAAGAATATACACACATTGCAGAAAATGCAAAAATACAGGAGAATATAACTAACATCAAAATTACCCATTGTCCAGAAGTATTCGATATTCAGTATTTCTTTCCAGTCTATTTGTGAATTATACTTATATGTAACTTTATTTCTAATTTACACTTAACATTAATCTTCATTTATATTCAATCACAGATATGACAGAATCTAACTGGTTCTCTATTGTTGGCCATTTAAAGATTATCTGTGTAGCATATGAAGTGCTTCACTAGTCATCTTTCTGCAAAACATTTCTTTTTTTTTTTTTTTGAGACGGAGTCTTGCTCTGTCGCCAGGGCTGGAGTGCAGTGGCCGGATCTCAGTTCACTGCAAGCTCCGCCTCCCGGGTTTATGCCATTCTCCTGCCTCAGCCTCCGGAGTAGCTGGGACTACAGGCGCCCGCCACCTCGCCCGGCTAGGTTTTTGTATTTTTAGTAGAGACGAGGTTTCACCGTGTTAGCCAGGATGGTCTCGATCTCCTGACCTCGTGATCCGCCCATCTCGGCCTCCCAAAGTGCTGGGATTACAGGCTTGAGCCACCGCGCCCGGCCTCTGCAAAACATTTCTTATCAGTACATGTGAGTTTTACTTTCAGTGAAATTCTTTGAAATAAATTTTTTTTTTCTGAATGTATAAATATTTTCTTGGCATTTGCTTTTGTCTATCCCTCCTCCTTCCCTCTCTTCCTTCCTTCCTTTTTAAAATATGATTCTAAATTACACTCTGAAAATATTTACATAATCAGTTGTAGAGTACAGGAAGGAATACCTATTTTACCAGTGCTGGAAATTAATAGTTTTTGTACTTATGAATTTCATGTTTTAAAAAGATAGCTTTAACTTGCTTTCTGCTTTCTAAAAAAAAAAAAAAACCTTGTACCACGGTGATTAAGAGACTAAGAGGAACCCTAGATCTAGATCTACAATGTTCCTCAGCAACCACAGACCTGGTTGCTAATCCTTGCTTTGCTGTTTGTAGCTGGGTATCCTCAGAGGCAAGATACCGACACAGCGAAGACTCCATTTATTTGCTTGTAAAATGTAAATATTCGCAGCACCTACCCCATCAGGTTGTACAGATTAAATGAAATCACGCATCAAAAGCCCCAGTTTAGTTTTTGTATGTGTACCTATTTGTTCACTGAGGAAAAGTATCCACTCTATTAATAAATAAAGTGAAAATGCAATACATAGTAAGCCCATATTGATGTAAAATTGTTTTTAAATCCATTGTTTCAGGCTCACTGTCATGGACGCTCTATCAGAAGCAAATGGCACCTTTGCATTAAACCTTTTGAAAAAGCTAGGGGAAAACAACTCGAACAACGTATTTTTTTCACCCATGAGCATGTCGTCAGCCTTGGCCATGGTTTTCATGGGAGCGAAGGGAAACACTGCAGCCCAGATGTCTCAGGTACCTAAAGCCACTTCAAGACAAAAATAAATGCTACTAATTTATCAGTAATGCTGGTCTAGAAGGTCCAAGAAGGTCTCACATACCTGGGCCTTTGTGCTGCTTGGTGGCTGGGGTCTGAGTACCCTACAAGCAAGTCTTTTCATTCCTCCAGTGCCCTTCCACATGGCCTTTCCTCAGGGAAGCTTGTGCATCCTTACATCATGGTAGCTGGGTTATAAGAGAGTCAAAGTGGAAGCTGCCAGGCTTTTTAAGGTCTAGGCTTAGAACAGAGCTACATCTGCATTCTCTTGTTAAAAGTAAGTCACAGGCCCATCCCAGATCCTAACAAAGGGGAGGGAGACTCTATCTTTTGGTGTCAGGAACACCATGTATATGCAGAGACAGAACACACGTTTGGCAGCTGTGTTTTTAGACAAAGTACCACAAACAGTGAGCGTTTAAGTAACCTGAATCATTTTGTTAGGGTTTGCAAAAGGCATATCTAGTCATACCAATATTTAGATAACATTGATTTTCCATAGGAAGTGATTATAGGGAAGCTTAAGAAGAGCTATAGGTAGGGAGAATGGGTGGATTTCAACACACTTTCTATCTTTAATTAGTGTAATAGTGCATTCTCATACTGCTATAAAGCAATACCTGAGACTGGGTAATTTATAAAGGAAAGAGTTTTAATAAACTCACAGTTCCACATTGCTGGGGAGGCCTCAGTAAACCTACAATCATGGCAGAAGGCAAAGGAGAAGGAGGCACCTTCTTCACAGGGTAGCAGGATGGAGTGAGTGCAAGCCGGGGAAATGCCCAACACTTATAAAACCATCAGCTCTTGAGAGACTCACTCCCTATCGTGAGAACAGCATGGAGGAAACTGCCCCCATGACCAATTACCTCCACCTGGTCTCACCCTTAACATGTGAGGATTATGGGAATTATGATTCAAGATGAGATTTTGGGGGGAGACATAGCCAAATCATATAAATTAGATTAATCATCTTTTATGCTGTAGTAAGGATCTATAAATCTCTGTAAATCTCTTAATGTTGAATTTAGCATTGTGCCTATTTTTGAAGTCAGAGAATACTGAAAATTTTATTTGTTTTTTTAAATTTCAGGCACTCTCTTTTAGTAAAATTGGAGGTGAAGATGGAGATATTCACCAAAGTTTTCAGTCACTTCTTGCTGAAATTAACAGAACTGGTACACAGTACTTGCTTAAAACTGCTAACAGGCTCTTCGGAGAAAAGTCTTATGACTTCCACACAGTAAGTTGTACTTTATGTTTTATCAAGAAAATAAAGATAGCAATATGATGGACAGTAGTAGAAAGAATGTGGGCTATGAATTCATACAGGTGGGCCTGAATTCACAACTTCATTCCCTAACCTCATATGGCTCCTCTGATTGTTTTATTGTCTGTAAAATAAGTCTTATAGCAAATACTGACAAGACTTTCATGAAGCTTAAATGACTTAATCTTTATAAAAGAACTGACACAGAGCATAGCACAATTGGAGATGAATCAGCCGAAACAAAGAAATGATCAAAATGAGTATTTCTAGTAATTGCTTTACAGATGTTGTTAATTTTTTGTGCATCATGACACTTTCCTAACTTTTTATGCATTTAAATATTTTGATTGGATTTTTAGACACCGCAAATCTTTTAAAACATATTCTAGCTAACTACCTTGGCTCTATTTGTTGACAAGGCTTTAATGACTTGTTTATTTTTTAAAAACAAAGGTACTCGGCGGGGCGCGGTGGCTCACGCCTATAATCCCAGCACTTTGGGAGGCCAAGGCAGGTGGATCACGAAGTCAGGAGTTCAAGATCAGCCTGGCCAAGATGGTGAAACCCCGTCTCTACTAAAAATACAAAAATTAACCGAGCATGGTGGCGGGCACCTGTAATCCCAGCTATTTGGGAGGCTGAGGCAAAAAAATCCCTTGAACCCGGGGGGTGGAGATTGCAGTGAGCTGAGATGGCACCACTGCACTCCAGCCTGGGCGACAGAGCGAGACTCCATCTCAAACAAACAAACAAGCAAACAAACAAAAACAAAGGTACTCAAGTAATTTCTTACACAAAACTGCAAGTAATGCATATAAATCAAGAACCCTCATTAACCTCTAACTCTAATACTCCTCTTCTCAATGTCTGAGCTTTTATAAATTTGAAGTCTATCCTGCTTCACAAACAGAAATTTTGCTTTGTGAGGTTCCCCCCTACATTGTTATTATATTATACATATTGTTTTATACTTTGTTTCCTTTTACTTAACAATACGTCTTAAATTCTTTCCGTCTCAGCATATGCGTATCTATGTCACTCTTTTTACCCATTTTCTAGTATTCCTAAGTAGGACTGTACCGTGATGGAGCAAACCTTTCCCTTATTGCTGAGCATTTAGGTTGTATTTAATCTGGACCATTACAGACTCTAATATCCTTGTACAAGATTTTGTGCTCATGTGTATTCGTTACTGTCTAAAATGGATGTGCAGAAGGGAGGAAGGGAATGAAACTTTGAAGCTTTAATAAATATTGCCAAATTGCTGTTACTGGTATTATAGCCACTTACATTCCCCAAAGGATATGTGTAAAGTACTCATTTCCACCTACTATCAACAGCACTGCATATTATAACCCTATAAACTTTTGGAAGGGTAGAGCCAACCAAGATATTGGGCTAGAAGCAGCTCATGTGTACCGCTGTACATATGAGAAGAAATAGAAGGGGTAATGAACACTGACACTGCACACTGATCAACCATCTGAGAAATTACACTGGGTTCCATCAAGGCGGGAGGGGAGCACAGAGATCAGAGAGGAAGGAATCCAGGAACCAGCCTATGTGAGCTCAGCATGGAGCCAGGAGATTCTGTTCAACACAGGAAAGGGTGAGTGAGTGAGAGCCCCCAGGGGAATTCACACTGTCCACCAGGACCTGTGCATGATTGAGAACAGGAGGATCCCCCT
The DNA here is from genome assembly GCF_007565055.1 of Rhinopithecus roxellana. Lineage (NCBI taxonomy): Eukaryota > Metazoa > Chordata > Mammalia > Primates > Cercopithecidae > Rhinopithecus > Rhinopithecus roxellana. Next base: position 23,473,740 of record NC_044569.1, read on the forward strand.
GACCCCTAATACCCCACCACTGCACTTCTAGACTGAGGCAGAGAGCCACCTGGACATATTGTGGGGGCAATTCTCGAATCCAAGAAGGCCGCTACAAGCCTTGGGCCCGGAAGCAGACCGTCACTGGTGTCACATCCCCATTAGAAGCCACAGTTGCAGTGCCTGGGATCAGTAAGTTTGCTCCGCCCCTTCTTACCAGACAGGGCTTGGTGCCAGCTTCTGCCCAGTGGTCCTGCTTTTGTGTGAACTGACCTGGAGAGCACAGCCTCACGTTTTCCCAGGAAACACTCAGATGAGAGGGTGCATGACCCCACCCACTCCCACCACTCATAGCCAGGAAGGCAATGCTTGGTAGAGCTTCTGGCCCAGCGGTCCCACTTCCGTGTGAACTCAGCTGGAGGGTGTAGTTTTATCTTGTCCCTAGAAACACCTGGATGGCATGCTGTGTGACCCCAGCTTCCCCCACCACAAGTAACCAGGTGGTTAATGCCTGCTAGAGCTTTTGGCCCAACAACCAGCCCAACTTCTGTGTGAACTCAGCTATTGGGCACAGGTTCCTATCGTCCCAGGAAACACCCAGTGGCAGAGCATGCAACCCCACCCACCCCTGCAACTGGTAGCCAGGTGGGAAATGCTAGCTGTAGCTTCCAGCCCAGTGGTCACCCTCCAGTGAACTCAGCTGGAGGTCACAGTCTTCTGTTGTTCCAGGAATAACCTGGAGAGCAGGGCATGTGACCTGCCTACCCTGGCCATTGGTAGTCAGACTGGCAACACCTGCTACAGCTTCCGGCCCAGTGCTGCTGCTTCTGTGTGAACTCAGCCAGTGGATGCAGCTTTTCTGTTGCCCCTGGAAGGACATGGTGGGCAGAGTGTGTGACTCCACCTGCCCCTACCACTGGTAGCCAGGCAGGTAATACCTACTAAAGCTTCCAGTCCAGTGATCTTACTTCTGTGAGAACTCATCTTGCAGTGGCAGCTTTCTGTTGTCCCAGGAAGCACCCAGAAGGCAGAGCAGTCATTTCCACCCACCTCTGGTTGGTAGCCAGGCAAACCACACTTGCCAGAGCTTCCAGCCCAACAGTCCTGCTTCTTCCTAAGTTTGTCGAGAGGCACAGACCCCTGTCACCCTGGAAACACCTGAATGGCAGGGTGGGCAAGTCCATCCACTCCTGCCTGTCACAGGCAGATGGGCCACACTCACTAGGGCTTCTAGCCTAGTGGTTCCACTTCCACTTGAACTCTGCTGGAAGGTGTAACTCTGTGTTTCCCCAGGAAGCACAGCGGCAGCAGATTAGGACTGACCTGGCAAGGATACAGCTTGTCAGCCAGCTGTGGGCCCTGACTGAGGGAGCCCTGTGGACCAGAACACCCAACAAAAGAAACACAGGCATGGAGAAAGTGATCAGAAGGAGCACCCCCAAGACCCAGGAGTAGACTAGAATCAGAGTCCATCAACCAAAACCATCTTGTGCTGTAATCAAACCTCCAAGTTCATCAGAGAAGAAAATAGCAAAATAATCTATCCAAAGCACAGCAGCCTCAAAGACCAAAGGAACATCAGCCCACACAAATGAGAAAGACCCAGCAGAAGAACTCTGGTAACTCAAAAAGCATGTCTTCTTATCTCTAAACAGTCACACTAGTTCCTCAACAGTGATTCTTAGCCAAGCCGAAACAGCTGAAACATCAGAAACATAATTCAGAATATGGATAGGAACAAAGATCATCAACATACAGGAGACAGTCAAAACCCAATCCAAGAGACCTAATGATTACAATAAAACAATACAAGAGCTCATAGACAAAGTGGCCATTATAAGAAAGAAGCAAATTGAATTGATAGAGCTGAAAAACACTCTCCAATAATTTCACAGTGAAATTGCTATATTAACAGCAGAATTGACCACATGAGAAAACAGTCTCAGAGCTTGAGGACTGGCTTTCCAAAATAACTCATTCATATAAAAATAAAGAAAATAAGAATCAACAAAACCTTCAAGAAATATAGGATTATGTAAAGAAACCAAATTTATGACTCATTGACATCTCTGAAAGAGAGAGTGAGAAACCAAGCAACTTGGCAAACATATTTCAGGATATCATTCATGAAAATTTCCCCAAACGCTAGAGAGGACAGCATTCAAATTTAGAAAATGCAGAGAACCCCTGCGAAATACTACACAGGAAGACCATCCTCAAGACGCATAATCATAAGATTCTCCAAAGTCGAAATGAAGAAGAAAAAAACAGAAGGGGCAGGTCAACTACAAAGGGAATCTTATCAGGCTAACAGCAAACCTGTTAGCAGAAGCATTGCAAGCCAGAAGAGATTGGGGCAGGGGACAACATTTAGCTTTCTTAAAGAAAATAATTTTGAATAATTTTGAACCAATAATTTCATATCCAGCCAAGCTAAACTTCATACGCAAAGGGGAAATAAGATCCTTTTCAGACAAGCAAGTGCTAAAGGAATTCATTACCACCAGACCTACCTTGCAGGAGGTCCTGAAGGGAGTACTAAACATGGAAAGGAAAGATCATCACCAGCTACTACAAAAACAAATGTAAATACATAGATCAGTGACACCATAAAGCAGCCACACAACGAAGTCTGCATAATAACCAGCTAACAATATGATGACAGGATCAAATCTACACATATCAATACTAACCTCAAATGTAACTGGTCTAAATGCCCCAATTAAAAGGCACAGAGTGGTACATTGAATAAAGATGCCCAACCCAGTGGTATGCTATCTTCAAGAGACAAGTCTCACATGCAAATACACACATAGGCTCAAAGTAAAGGGATAGAGAAAAAAAATCTATGAAGCAAATGGAATACATAAAAAGGCAGAGATTTCTGTTCTATTTTCAGACAAAACAATCTTTAAACCAACAAAGATCAAAAAAGGCAAAGAAGTGTACTGCACATCGGTAAAAGACTCAATTCAATAAGAGGACCTAGGAAGAGGTCATACAATAATAATGCGAGAAAATAACACCTCACTGACAGTATTAGACAGATAATCATGGAAGAAAACTGACAAAGATATTCAGGACCTGAACGCAATAGTTGATCAATGGACCTAACAGACATCTACAGACCTCTCCACCCCAAAACAACACAATATACATTCTTCTTATCTGTACATGGCACATACTATAAAATTGACCGCACAGTTAGGCATAAAACAATACCCAGCAAATTCTGAAAAATGAAATCATACCAACCACATTCTTGGATCACAGTACAATAAAAATAGATATCGATGTGATGAAAATTGCCGAAAACCACACAATTACATAGAAATTAAACAACCTGCTCCTGAATGATTCCTGGGTAAATAATGAAATTAAGACAGAAATCCATGAATTCATTAAAGCTCATGTAAACAAACATACACCATAACAGAATATCTGGGACACAGCCAAAACAGTGTTAAGAGGGGGGTTTATAGCTCTAAACATCCACATCAAAAAGTTAGAAAGATTTGAAATTAACAACATAACATTACAATTGGAGGAACTAGAGAAACAAGAGCAAACCAGCCCCAAAGCTAGCAGAAGACAAAAAAACTAAAACCAGTGCCTAACTAAAGGCAATTGAGACATGCAAAACCATACAAAAGATTAGTGGTCTATCTATATGATTATATGTATTATATTAACAGATTCAATGCTATTTATATAAAACTATTTATATAAAACTACAATGACATTCTTCACAGAATTAGAATAAAACTATTTTAAAACTTACATGAAACCGAAAAAAACAGCCCACATAGTGAAGGCAATCCTGAGCAAAAAGAACAAAGCTAGAACTAGAAATACCATTTGACCCAGCCATCCCATTACTGGGGATATACCCAAAGGATCATAAGTCATGCTGCTATAAAGACACATCCACATGTATGTTTACTGCGGCACTATTCACAATGGCAAAGACTTGGAATCAACTGATATGTCCATCACTGGCAGACTGGATTAAGAAAATGTGGCACATATACACCATGGAATACTATGCAGTCATAAAAAAGGATGAGTTCATGTCCTTTGTACGGCCATGGATGCAGCTGGAAACCATCATTCTCGGCAAACTATCGCAAGAACAGAAAACCAAATACCGCATGTTCTCACTCATAGGTGGGAATTGAACAATGAGAACACTTGGACTCGGGAAGGGGAACATCACACACCGGGTCCTATTGTGGGGAGGGGGTTGGGGGGAGGAATAGCATTAGGAGATACACCTAATGTAAATGACGAGTTAATGGGTGCAGCACACCAACATGGCTCATGTATACATATGTAAGAAACCTGCACGTTGTGCACATGTACCCTAGAACTTAAAGTATAATAATAATAAAAAAAGAATTAAAAAAAAAAAAGAACAAAGCTGAAGGCATCACATACCTGCCTTCAAATTATACTCCAAGGTTACAGTAACCAGAACAGCATGGTACTGGTAAAAGAACTGACACAACGACCAATGGAACAGGATTCAGAGCCCAGAAATAATGCTACACACCTACAACCATCTGATATGTGGCAAAAACAAACCATGGAGAAAGGACTCTTATTCAACAAATGTTTGTGGGATAACTGGCTAGCCATATGCAAAATATTGAAACTGGACTTCTTCCTTACACCACATACAAAAATCAACTCAAAATGGGTTAAAGACTTAAATGTAAAACTTAGAACTATAAAATCTCTGAAGATAATCTAGGAAATACCATCCTGGACATAGGAACTAGCGAATATTTCCCAATAACAACACCAAAAGCAACTGCAACAAAAACAAAAATCGACAAATGGGACCCATTTAAACTTAAGATCTTCTGCACAGCAAGAAAACTGCCAAGACAATAAGCAGACAACATACAGAATGGGAGAAAATATTTGCAAAATATACATTCGATAAAGGTCTAATACCCAGAATCTAAAGAATTTTGTTTTATATGCAAAAAACAAATAACTCCATTAAAAAGTAGGCAAAGGACATGAACAGACACTTTTCAAAAGTTTGCCAACAAACATATGAAAATGCTTAACATCAGTAATCATTAGATAAATGCCAGTCAAAACCACAATAAGATACCATCACACAGCAGTCAGAATGGCCATTGTTAAAAAGTCAAAAAATAACAGATGCTGGCAAGGCTGCAGAGAAAAGTAAATAGTTGGTGGGAATGTCAATTAGTTCAGCCATTGTGGAAAGCAATTTGGCGATTTCTCAAAGAACTTGAAACAGAATTTCCATTTGACCCAGCAATCCTATTATTACCCAAAGGAATATAAATTCTTCTACCATAAAGACACATGCACACATATGTTCATTGCAGCACTACTCACAATAGCAAAGACATATCATCGACCTAAATGTCCATCAGTGGTAGACTGGATTTTTAAAAATGCGCTACATATATACAATGGAATACAATGAAGCCATAAAAATGAATGAGATCATATCCTTTGCAGAAACATTGATGGAGCTGGACATCCATTATCCTAAGCAAACTAACACTGCAACAGAAAACCAAATACTGCATTTTCTCACTTATAAGTGGGAGCTAAACTTTGAGTACACATGGACACAAATGAAAAAACAACAGATACTGGGGCCAACTTGAGGGTGGAGGGTGGAGGAGGATGAGGATCCAAAAACTGCTTAACAGGAACTGTACTAACAGGTACTATGCGTATTAGTGATGGGTGACAAAGTAATCTGTACACCAACCCCCATAACATGCAATTTACGTATATAATAAACCTGCACATGTATTCCTGAACCAAAAATAAAAGTTAAAAAAAAAAGAGAGCCTGAGATAAAATGATTACAACGTGTATGATACACAAGGGCTAATATCCATAAAGCAAGAAAAGCACCAAAAACACCATTTTGATTATTAATGGAATTGAAGGGCTTTTGTTTTCTTTCTAATCAAACTGTTTAATCAGCTGTTTATATTACAGAGCAGAATGTGAAATTTAAGTGCATTTTTAAAAAGTTTTACTTTACGTTCCCAGGATACAAGAGCAGAACGTGTAGGTTTGTTACATAAGTGTACTTGTGCCATGGTGGTTTGCTGCACCTATCAACCCGTCATCTAGGTTGTAAGCCCCACATGCATTAGCTATTTGTCCTAATGCTCTCCCTCCCCTCACCCCCCAAACCCCTCCTGGCCCTAGTGTGAGTTGTTCCCCTTCCTGTGTCCGTGTGTTCTCATTGTTGAACAGCATTTCCAACTTTTCTGTGAATCACCTATTTATATTTCCTTTGCACATTTTCCATGAGGCTGGATGTTTTTCTTATCGATTTACAAGAATTCTTTATGTTTGGGAGATCACTCTTACTGTGTTTTATGATTTTTTTCATTCTTTTTTAAACTTGTTTCAAAATCAAAATTAATTGTTTCAAAACCAGCTGGTATACAAGAAAGGCTGTGAAGCATAAAGTTGAATATTTATGAGAGTTGTACATTATAGTGTGATTTTATGATGCATTTCACTTATTTTTATAGTCTTAGCTACTATTTAGGTTATTACCACCTTTTATTAGCCCTCTGTATAAAGAAAAACAAAACTCCAACGTATAAATATATACTTTTGGTGGATATTTAAAAAAAATTGATGTTTAACATGTTGTTTTGATATTGTAATACAAAATAAAGAAATGAGAAATACTTGTCAACTATTTATCATTAATTTCTTATTTATTTATTTATTCGTATTTCCAAAATCCAAGACCAACAGCAGTAGATAATTAGATGTTCTTTTAGTTTTATTCTTCATGGCTTCTAAAATAGTAAGTTAATTTAACTGACAATTATTTTTAAAAGTTTAAAAGTTGAAAACATCACTTAGGACTGCAACAAGTCATCCATATGTGATTCACCAGTTTTCTTTCAGATTATTTTCTTAGATTGAGCAATTTAACCAATTTCCAAACCATTGAGAAACAAGTGAGCCAGCAAAATTGGCAAAGCCTGAATTATGGGAGGATTAAATAAAATGATGTATACAGATCAGTTATGCAATGCATGAAGCATACTGAAAATTCAAAAATGTTACATGATAAAGTGAAAATAATTCATCAGTTATTCACAGTTATCTTGTGAGGTGTAGCTGTTACTGCTTCCCTGTTCTGTGGGAGAGAACATGGAGGCATAAAAAGACTAAGCAATTTTTTGAATATCCCACAGTTAATAAGTTGCAGAACTTGTGTTCATAACTACCGTCATATTTCCTCTCCAGTGCTGTACTGAAATGGAAGTATAAAATTTTGATATAACCAAAACCTGAAAAAGGGTGATTAAATATTTAGCAGTGAGCAGTAGGCGAGAAACATTAGGAAACAATTCCATAGTGCATGAACAACAAACTAATTATTTCAATCCATTTAATTTCCTCCACGGATTCTGCTTTTATATGGCATAATGTAGGTTTTCATGAATATCCTGTAATTCCATAGAATAAATTAACAGATTGTAGTTTGGACTCTTTTTTTTTTGAGCCTGGGCTCTTGTTGCCCAAGCTGGAGTGCAATGGTGTGATCTCAGCTCACCACAACCTCCGTCTCCTGGGTTCAAGAGGTTCTCCTGCCTCAACATCCCCAGTAGCTGGGATTACAGGCATGTACCACCATGCCCAGCTAATTTTGTATTTTTAGTGGAGACAGAGTTTCTCCATGTTGGTCAGGCTGGTCTTGAACTCCTGACCTCAAGTGATCCGCCCGCCTCAGCCTCCCAAAGGGCTGGGCTTTTTTTGTAAAGTTGATCATACTCTAAAACAGCCAGAATCACAGCCACTGTCCACATGTGGCTATGAATGTTTCAAAGCAATTAATTAAACTAAATGTTTACCTCCTCACTCCTACTAGCCATATTTTTAGCATTCAATAGCCCTGTGTGGCACCACTCTGGACACTGGAGTTTACAACTTTCCTAGCATTGCAGCAAGGTCTGATAGAAATTGCTAGTATAGGCCGGGTGCGGTGGCTCAAGCCTGTAATCCCAGCACTTTGGGAGGCCGAGACGGGCGGATCAGAAGGTCAGGAGATCGAGACCATCCTGGCTAACACGGTGAAACCCCGTCTCTACTAAAAGATACAAAAAACTAGCCGGGCGAGGTGGCGGGCGCCTGTAGTCCTAGCTACTCTGGAGGCTGAGGCAGGAGAATGGCGTAAACCCGGGAGGCGGAACTTGCAGTGAGCTGAGATCCAGCCACTGCACTCCAGCCTGGGCGACAGAGCGAGACTCTGTCTCAAAAAAAAAAAAAAAAAAAAGAAATTGCTAGTATAGGAGTATATATTTTATTCATCTAATTGATGAAACAACAGACCCAGTTTCATACTCTGTTGTTCTAAAATGTAGATGCAGACATAGCACTTGCTGGTTAATCCTTAGTCAGCGAGTGTAATGGTTTACAAAAGTGACAGATTCTGTAGTCACAGTGTCTTGAAGCCTTTTTTTTAATATAAAAAAAGACTTTATTTTTTAAAGCAGTTTTAGATTCACAGAAAAATTGAGCAGAAGGTACATGCATAGCCTCTCCCATTATTAACATGCCCACTAGAGTGGTGGGCGACAGCTTAGTTGTTTCCAACTTGGGCAATTATGAATAAAGCTGCTATGAATATTTGCATGCAGGTTTTTTTCCACACCTTTGGGTAAATGCCAAGGGTCATGATTGCTGAATCATACTTTTAGTTTTGTAAGAAACTGCCAGACTGTCTTCCAAAGTTACTGTGCAATATTGCATTCCCACCAACAATGAATGAGAGTTCCTGTTGCTCCACGTTTTTGCCAGCATTTAGTGTTGTCAGTGTGTTTTCACTTTCACCTAGCTCAAAATGTTTTTAGTGTCTTTTGAGATTTCTGTTTTGATTCATGTGTTATTTAAAAGTGTACTGTTTAATCTCCAAGTACCTTTGAATTGTTCAGCCATCTTTCTCGTAATGATTTCTAGATTAATTCCATTGCACTCTGAAAGCAGACATCAAAATGATGTTTATTATTTTAAATATGCTAAGATGTGTTTTATGGCCCAGAATACGGTCTATTTTGGTGAGTGTTGCTTGTAAGCTTGGGAAGAATGTGTAATCTGCTCTTGTTGGATAAAGTAGTCAATGCCAATTATATCCATTTATTTGTTGACTGTTGTTGAGTTCAACAAGTTCATGAAGAAAATGAGTTCAAAAAGAAAATGTTTTTACACATTTTCTGCTTTCTGAATCTATCCACTACCGATAGAGGGGTGCTGAAGTCTCCAATTATAATAGTGGATTCATCTATTTCTTCTTTCAGTTCTATTTGTTTTTGCCTTATGTATCTTGATGCTCCTCTATTTGGTGCTTACATGTTAAGGATTGTTATGTCATCTTGGAGATTTCTCAGTGTCTTTTATTATCTCACTGATGCATTGCCACTCTCTTGAAAGATCCAGCAGTTGATGAAAATTAATTGATATGCAGATCACTGTATTACTTAGTTTATAAGCTAAGATTAGGAATAGCTGAAAATAATTTGGACTTTATGTTAATTTCTCACACTTGTTTGGAATTTATATATGATAAATAATAAAATTATTGATTTTCTGAGGTGTCACAATGAAGAAGTAAGTTGTTGGTGTTAATTATCTCGTTAGCTGTCATATTATATTGCTCAGTTTTTCCTAGTGTTTTACAGATTCCTGTGGCAAATTCTACCAAGCAAAGCTAACGCAGCTTGATTTCCTGAATGATACAGAAAAGTCCAGAATACACATAAATAACTGGATTGCTGAAAAAACGGAAGGTGAAAACATATTGGTATTTTATTTCAATAATATTTCAAACAGTCTTAACAGTTAGTTTCTTCATAAAACTGTTACATATGACAAGGAGTGATTTTTTTCTCTAAACTATGCAAACTTTAAAAACTTGCTTCTGAAATATTGCCAGAGTGTAGACCTTTTCTCTAGCTTTATCCCTGCTCTTATCATCTATCTGTGATATCTCTCAATATGCAGTACATCTCTTCCAGAAGAACCTACACATTTCTGTTGTTAATATTAGATAGTGTTCTATTCACACATAGCATTAACATTTGAATTTAAAGGCCTCCCTCTCTAGTATTGCCTATGCGCTATGGTTTATCTGTGTAATGTGGCAGGATGCTTGGCCATGACTTTTCTTTTCTTTTCTTTTTTCTTTTCTTTTCTTTCTTTTTTTTTTTTTTTTTTTTTTTTTTTTGAGACAGAGTCTTGCTCTGTTGCCCAGGCTAGAGTAAAGTGGCACGATCTCAGCTCACTGCAACCTCCACCTCTTGAGTTCAAACAATTTTCCTGTCTTAGCCTCCAGAGTAGCTAGGATAGCTGGGACTACAGGCACCTGCCACCATGCCCAGCTAATTTTTGTATTTTTAGTAGATGCAGGGTTTCACCATGTTGGCCAGGCTGGTCTTGAACTCCTGACCTCAAACAATCCACCCATCTCGGCCTCCCAAAGTGCTGGGATTGCAGGCGTGAGCCACAGCATCCAGCCAGCCATGCCCTTTTTAGGCTTTAGTTCTTAAACTGTTCTTACGCTTGCTACAACTGCTCACGTTTTTGCCAGTCTTTTATGTTTATTTCTTTAAACCACAGGCATCAATCATTCCTTGCTATATATTATCAGGTCATCCTCTTCCCATTAATATCTACTTTTTTGTTTTATGCTTTCTATTCAAATAGTGATGTTTTTATTACAAGAGCTCTATTTCGAGTTTTTGTTGCAGTGTTGTTACTATGGTCATTGTGAGGATAAGCATCCCTTTACATGGTTATATTTTAGGACACCACGAACTACCTTCATGCATACTTGCTTTCTCAAACAGATGACATAATCTGAATATCCCTAAAATCATCAGGGAATACTTTTAGCTAAATGGTTCTTTAATTCTTCTTAACAGGTAAAATTACAGAGATGCTCTCTCCAGATTCAGTTGATTCATTGACTAAGCTGATTCTCGTGAATGCCATCTACTTCAAAGGAAACTGGGAAAGTCAGTTTGTGAAAGAGATGACCAGGGAAATGCCTTTTAAAATTAGCAAGGTGAATATTTTTCAATTTCAATGGTGATTCTTGGGAACAGTCTCTGTCTTCACGTTGGTTTTTTTTTTTTTTTTTTTTGGAGATGGAGTCTCGCGCTGCCGCCCAGGCTGGAGTGCAGTGGCCGGATCTCGGCTCACTGCAAGCTCCGCCTCCCGGGTTCACGCCATTCTCCTGCCTCAGCCTCCCAAGTAGCTGGGATTACAGGCGCCCACCACCTCGCCCGGCTAGTTTTTTTTGTATTTTTTAGTAGAGACGGGGTTTCACCGTGTTAGCCAGGATGGCCTCGATCTTCTGACCTCGTGATCCGCCCGTCTCGGCCTCCCAAAGTGCTGGGATTACAGGCTTGAGCCACCGCGCCCGGCCTTCACGTTGGTTTTAAAACTTGACTCTTGGTAGCTTTGACATGACCCTTTGGTAGTCCAGCAGCAGGACTCCCCTCCACACCTAGGGGCCTTTCTCCTACCCTTCATCTCCTTTTTGTGTCTCATCAACAGTGGCTACATACTCCCAGGCTTCTGGTCCAGCTCCCTGTCTCATCTGTATTCACATCTATACCACAAATCTGAGTCTATAGCCCTTGGCTTCCCAAAACTTGTGAGATAAAGTTCAAATGAGTGGTATGATGTGTGAGGCTCTTGGATCTCGCATATTTCTCTATCTTCATTTCTCAACAGTACCTATATGTGCCTTTCTTTCTTTCATTGTTCCTTCCGGAAAGCCTTTTCAACAGTGCACCTCCCTAAGCTGTCTCTTCCTCCAAGCCATCACAGCGATCCCTCCTGCTCCATGGTGGCATTGCAGTGGCTGAATCAGGTGTCCCTTTTCCCACTTTGTTGCCATTTGAGTGTGGAGACTGCTACCTTACCAGTGCTTATCTCTCTCACACTTGTGCTCAACAAGTACTGAACCAATGAATTATGTTCAGTCTTCTGTTGATAATAAAGAGGAATAAGCACAAATTTTAACCTAAAAACTAGGTGAGCAAAAACACTTACACAGGACAGACATAGAGTTCAGCTACCTCCAACTTGGAATACATTACTTGCAAAAGGCCCTTTATCTTTCTCTACATCTGGTTTATTCTTTCTTTTGTTTAACTCTAGAGATTTCAGGATATTTTCAAAAGTAGATAGAATATATTAAGTTAATTATTAATCACTAGTTAAATCTTCTGTGCCCACCTGAGCCTGATTGAGTCTTTGGTTTCTCAAGGAATGTATGTTCTTTCTAGCTTTATTTTAAAATGAACTGTTGCATTTTCCCCTGGAAAACTATTTCTGTCCTTAAATTTTGTTTGTTTGTTTGTTTGTTTGAGACGGAGTGTCGCTCTGTCGCCCAGGCTAGAGTGCAGTGATGTGAACTCGGCTCACTGCAAGCTCTGCCTCCCAGGTTCATGCCATTCTCCTGCCTCAGTCTCCCAAGTAGCTGGGACTACAGGCGCCCACCACCACGCCCGGCTAATGTTTTTGTATTTTTAGTAGAGATGGGGTTCCACTGTGTTAGCCAGAATGGTCTCCATCTCCTGACCTCAAGATCCGCCTGCCTCGGCCTCCCACAGTGCTGGGATTACAGGAGTGAGCCACCCCGCCTGGCCTCTGTCCTTAAATTTTTTAAAACAAAATTTGTTTTGTTTTAAATTTGTATTAGGATTTCGTTAAACTGCAATTGACAGAAAACTCAACGCTCAAGGTTTAAACTCTTGATAGTCTTCCTCCACAATAGGAATTCTGGAGGTGGGCAGAGGCCAAGGCTGATGTGGGATGTAAGTGAAAGTTTCAGGGAATCACTCTCTCTTCTGCTCTGCCTTCATTACTTCCATGACTTACTTCCTCATGGTCACAAGCTGGTTCAGACATTAGATACACAATCCAGGCAAGAGAAAGCAGCAAGGACAGAGGAAGAAGAGTAAATCTTGTCTTTCTAAGGTTCTGCCATTTTTCTCATGAAGAAAAACTTTTTTTCTTTATCTCACAGGCCAGACTTATTTTATGCTATAAGGAGATGAAGAATTCTGTTTTGCTTTCTAGTCTTTACACACACACACACACGTACACACACACACACACAAACAAGTTGCAATTAATGTTAAGTGCACCAACCTATGCACTTTCTCAAAGGGTGAAGATTTTGAGATGATATACATTTTCATTTTACTTCTTTAATTACAAAATAAAATAAAACTTACCTATACAATTGCAAATTTAGTGAATCATTGAGTTATTACAAATGACCAAGATTGGATCCTTTTGTATCACAAGACTAGAAGTTTTGGGATTTGAAAGTGGGGAGAGGAATTTTCCTAGACCAGTAGTTGGCAAACTATGCCCAATGGTCAGGTCTAGTCCATCACTTATTTTTATAAATAAAGTTTTATTGAAATACAGCTGTGTTCATATGCTAAAATACTATCTATAGGTGCTTTCATTTTACAACAGCAGAGTTAAGTACCATTGAGTGCCCCTAACTTGAAAATACAAAATCTGAAATGCTCCAAACATCTGAAACTTTTTGACCACCAACATGATGCTCAAAGAAAGTGGTCATTAAAGCATTGTGGATTATAGATTTTAAGATTAAAGATGCTCGGGACAGGCTCGGTGGTTCACACCGGTAATCCCAGCACTTTGGGAGGCAGAGGCAGGTGGATCACGAGGTCAGGAGATCGAGACCATCCTGGCTAACATGGTGAAACCCCGTCTCTACTAAAAATACAAAAAATTAGCTGGGCGTGGTGGTGGGCACCTGTAGTCCCAGCTACTTGGGAGGCTGAGGCAGGGAAATCGCTTGAACCTGGGAGGCGGAGGTTGCAGTGAGCCGAGATCACACCACTACGCTTCAGCCTGGGTGACAGAGCGAGACTCTGTCACAAGAAAAAAAAAAAAAAAAAAAAAAAGATTAAGGATGCCCAACCAGTAGGTATAATACAAATATTTCAAAATCTGAAAAAAATCCAAAATCTGAAACGCTTCTGGCCCCATACATTTCAGATAAGGGATACTCACTCTGTAGTTGCAACAGAAACTGTACAGACACCAAGCTGAAAATGTCTACTATTGGGCCATTTCCAGAAACAAGTTTGCTAAAACCCGGCTTAAAGTGACGGAACTAAAGAAGAGGATATTTATGGTTGAGCGTTAGTTTGTGTGAGCAACAATATGAAGATAACAGCTGAAACACAAATATTTTGGAGGTCATTTACTTAATATAGAATTATGTGATATATCTGAGAACTGGGGACTATAAAGTGTTTTTGACTATTCCTCTAGTATTCAATAAATTCACAGTAGCTGCTATTATTAACTTAGAAAAGACTCAGCAATTGAGCAGAATTATTGCGTAGAATATAAAAATGGTCCTCGAATCATTCTTACTGTTTGAGGATGCATTAGCAACAGATGCGGTGTTCTTCTAGTAAGTTGTGTTAATTTTTCTTTTTTTTTTTTCAGTATTTTTGTTGTTGTTTGTTTCTTCATTTATTTAATGAACAGTGATTGAGCGCTCACTGTATGTCATGTATTGTGCTAGGTACTATTCCAGCCATGTTCAAAATCTGCAAAGTGTCCCTCTCCTCATGAAGCTTACATGTTCTTGGGGGAGAAAGACAGTAAACATATATTAAAAAGCAGTGCTATGGAGACAGGTACAAAGAAAAGTTGATAGAAAGTTGAGGTGGGGCAGCACAATTTCCTGTAGGGGTCTCAAGGAATCCCTCACTGAAGGAGGTGGTATTTGAGACAAGGACAGAAGGAGGTGAGGCCATATGTGTTACAGGTTCTGGGGGAACCAGAACCTAATGAAACGATAGGGGTGAAAAGGACTTCTTTTTCCTCTATATTCGCAAGTTCTTTGGCTGGGACCTTGTAGAGTGACAAAAGAGAATTAACGAGAAAACGAACAGAAATTTATTAACTTGTGCATCACACACGTACATGGGAAAACTCAGTGATAAGTAATTTGAAGAGCTCATTAGAATTTGTGGTGTTTTTACCCAACTTCATAGGAGAAAGGGAGGGGAACAAAGGGCACTTGGGAAAAACAAATGCCTTTTGTGGAAAGATAAATGGATCCTTTTGGAGCAGAATCGATGGCAGAGGTAATAGGCTTGTGACAATATCTGGCTGTGTGTGTGCAGACTTTTCATCTCTAAGAAAATTAGAATTGTTACCAAAGAAGAGAATAATGAAAATTGAGTTTTTTTGGGGAGATTCTGCTTTTAGGCAGATAGGCTATTTCAGGAACTCTAATGCCTTCAGTTCAAAATATTCTTAAACCAAAGTGGTATATTTCTGATCTCCTTCAAGATCACCAACAGAAAGCAAGATAAGGACTGAGCCCTGGGTAGCCCAGTGTTTGGAGACTGAGGTAATGACCATGAACCAGTAAAGGAAGGGTCTAATACGGGGTTCTAGAGACCAAAGAAAGAAAGCATTTGTAGGGGCAGAAAGTGACCAACTCTGTTGATTATGCTCAATATTCAACTCTTGTGCTTCAACTTAATGTGTATCCATTTCCTTTCTAGAACAAAGAAAAACCTGTGCAAATGATGTTTAAGGAATCCATCTTTAAAATGACCTATGTAAGGAAAATATCCAGCCAAATTCTAGTGCTTCCCTATGTTGGAAAGGAACTGAATATGATCATTTTGCTTCCCAATGAAAACACTGATTTGAAAATGGTAATGAGTGTTCAAAGTATGTATTTTGTCATAGTAAAGGCTCTCACAAGCCTTTTAGGAAAAAAAACGTTGAAAATTTGCTTTTACCAGTGTTTCCCTGACATATTTGGCCACATGCCCTTTTCTCTTTTCATGATTACATCCAGTGGGGTGGTGTTCTAAGTGTTGAACACAATTTAGAAAATACTCTTATCCTCAAATGGGCTCGGGTTGGGGGTCAACTCTGAACTCTGAACCAGGTCAGAATTCAGTGTCCTGCTTTACAATTTAGAAATCTGTACTCTTTCAGGCTGTTTATTCCTGTGGAAAATGGTGGCAGTACCTCCCTATGAGGGATGAAAGACATAGTATATATAATGCATTTGTTCCGATGCAGAGAGTATGCCATTGACTAATATTAGTAGTCTTCTCCACAACCTTGCCCCATAGTTGTAAGTTTGCTCTTTAGAAAGCAGTCATGTGGGGGAACAGCTGCTGTGACTCCGTGCATCATTTGAGGATCTTGTTAGAAAGAAGATTCTGAACATGGCATAAGTATACATATGTAACAAACCTGCACGTTATGCACATGTACCCTAGAACTTAAAGTATAATAAAAAAAAAAAAAAAAAAAAAAAAAAGAAAGAAAGAAGATTCTGATTTAGTAGGACTGGAATGGAGGAGCCTGAGAATCTGCATTTCCACCAAGCTCCTCAGTGATGCTGAGGCTGCTAGTCCATGGACCACACTGAATAGCAAGGTTGTAGAGCGTCAATGAAAAATTTAGCTGGAGAGTAATTTGAGTTTCTAGAAAACTAATCCTTTTGCCTGCAATAGATGAGTTGGAAGTATCGATAATAGAGATAGGTCAGAAGGGATGTTGCTATGCCTTTCAAGCAAGACATGACAAGGGCCTGAATGAAGGCAGTGGCAGCAGAGATGGAGTAGGGGCCAGATGAGAGAGAGATTTGGAAATTTAAATTAATGGAAAATGATGATGGATTCGTTGGAAGAAAGTTTGGATGGAAGAAAAGGCAAGTGTGAGATGTCCTACCTCAACATGCTTCTGTTAAGCTACAACACCAAACTTTGTAAGAACAGCTGTTCTTATACAAATGCAGCCAAACTGTAAGATTCTGCCTCAGGGAAATGGTTTGACTAAGTTTCTGGAAATGAAGAGTCAAAGCACAGAAATATAAAATCAATTCATATTTGAATGGTTTAGCATTACTGTGCTGTCATCCAGATGTGTGCAGTCCAATATGGTAGCCACTAGCCACCTGTAATTATTTACATTTACATTAGTTAAAATTAAATAAAATTTTAAAAATCAAGGCTTCCTTTGTACTACACACACTTCTAGTGCTCCATAGCCATATTTGGCTCATGGCTATCACATTTGGCAGCATGGCCATACATCGTTAACATCATAGCAGAAAACTGTATTGGGTAACACTGATCTAGACCCTAAAACATCCAACACTCTTCTTCTAGGTGGAGAAAGAACTTTCTTATGAGAGATTCATAGAATGGACAAACCCAGACAAGATGCATGAACGAGAGATGGAAGTTTTCCTTCCTAGATTTAAACTAGAGGAAACTTACAACATGGAAGACGTCCTTCGCAGTATGGGCATGGCCGATGCCTTTGAACAGGACAGGGCAGACTTCACAGGAATGTCGTCTAAGAAGGATCTGTACTTGTCTAAGGTCATGCACAAGTCCTTTGTGGAGGTCAATGAGGAAGGTACAGAAGCAGCAGCAGCTACCACCGAAGAAATAGTTTTTTGTTGTGCCAGTTACTCCCTCAGGTTCTGTGCAGACCATCCCTTCCTTTTCTTCATCCAGCACAGCAAAACCAATGGTATTCTCTTCTGTGGCCGGTTTTCATCTCCATAAGGACATAGGTAGTCATTGGATGTAGTCCTTCTCTTTTCTCTTAGTGACCTACATTTCCTCCACTCTTTACAGTGTGCCTGTGACCCAAAGTGACTTTATTATTGCAGCAGTCAAAAATGAGATGTTAGGAATCTAATTTGGAAATTCCTTGTTGAGAACCCTTGTGTGTGTGTTTGCATGTTAAATGTTTTCTAGGGTCTGAACTTGATTGTCTCCAAGGATTTTGTGGTCACTTTGCAGGTGGTATCAATGACCACTTAGTCAAACCCCTCTGCTTGAAATGAGGTGTTACCCTCTCCCCACTGCCCACACCAACATATTCCAACTGTCAGAGTTATCTGCTGTCTCTTCACTTTGTATATGGTGCCACCCTCACAGTCTGCTATGCTTCTGTTTTCCCAAACACAAGAAGATACATGTTATTTTCTGTCTTCTCTGTTCAATAGTATTGACAAATGGGCCCATTTTTAATGGAACAATAGAAAGTGAAATGGAGACTGGGGAGGAAGTATGGTGAGCAGGACTCAGCAATTCTCAGAAGTGGCCCAGCATGGTGGCTCACACCTGTAACCAGCACTTTGGGAGGCCAAGATGGGCAGATCATCTGAGGCTAAGAGTTTGAGACCAGCCCAGCCAACATGGTGAAACCCTGTCAGTACTGAAAATACAAAAAGTAGCTGGGCATGGTGCTGCACACCTATAGTCCCAGCTACTTGGGAGGCTAAGGCAGGAGAATCACTTGAACCTGGCAGGTGGAGGTTGCAGTGAGCTGAGATTGTGCCACTGTGCTCTAGCCTGGGTGAGGAGAGAGAGAGAGAGAGAGAGAGAGAGACAGAGAGAGAGAGAGAGAGAAGGAAAGAAAGAAAGAAAAAGAAAGAGAAAGAAAGGAAAGGAGGGAGGGAAGGAAGGAAGGAAGGAAGGAGGGAAGGAAGGAAGGAAGGAAGAAAGAAATAGAGAAAGAAAGAAAGGAGGGAGGGAGGGAAGGAAGGAAAAGAAAGAAAGAGAAAGAAAGAAAAAAATTTTCAGCAGCGACCTCTATTCCAGCTCTTCAGAAGCTGGCACAGAGGGTGAGAGAGCAGTTAACCGAGACCAGTGAGAATTCAGTCCAATTTCCCGGATGTTTCTGTTTTAATCATAGTTTGCCTTCATGGGGATCAGTGGGTCACAAGCCTATTCAAATGTACAACTATCCACTTTCTCTGAAAATTTACACTTGCTATCAGGAGGCAGAGGTGATTATATGTATTCTGTTCACAGTAATGTAGTCTGAGACAGCTTCATGGGTAAACATCACATGTCGTTCTATGTTCGAAATATTTTTTGAAAAGGAAGTTAAGCTTTCTGTGGCCATTTGTGTTACAGGCTTGAAATGCAACTGCTGTGATAAGTGATAAGGGAACACACTGATGATTTAGATTGAATAGGGAGGGTTATATTGTTTTCTAGGGCACGGCTGAAAAAGACTTATTCCATCAACCCCCTTGCAGTCAGAAAGACCCTTAACCCTCAGAACTTCACTGACACAACCCATATTTTCTTTCCATAACTGGCCCACTTTTCCCTTTGCACCAAAGCCAGCTACCTAGCTTCAGGGAGAGAATTGGACTGAGGATTATAAGGAAACATCCACGTTGTATGTGGGCTGAGAGAGGAAAGCGGGAGTATCGGAGGTTGCCGGGTTTGCTACTCTCATTCCTCTTCCTCCTCTGCCCATCACTTGGACTTGGAAAGAGCTCTGAAAGGTGGGGAATAATCAGCTCATGTGATTCTCCCACTGCAGAGAGCCTCTGAGTGTTATAGCCAGGGGCCACAGGGTGGCGCCCTGTTCCTCAAGGAAGCACGTGCCTCTTTGCACTGCCTTGCGGATAGTCCAGTCAAGTGCAGTAAGAGGTGGGAGTGGGGAGTGTAAATGGAGTAGTCTCTAACTATCCAAACAGGAAGGTGGTTTTTTTTTTTCTCTTTCCTGGCATGAAGATAATCAAATCATTTCAATAGTGAATTATGAAAATGAATGATAATGGTTTTATCTGTTATAGAAATATAATCAGACTTTAGCCATGTAAATCATAAAACATAGAGATAACAATATGCATATTGTTCCTAGAGCATTTTGTAAAATTATGTTTGTCATATTCTCTTTGAAGAGTTATCACTCAATATTTTATTTCTGTCTTGTAAGGCCTGAAATCTGTGTGCTGCCTTGACATCTATGGGCTTCTCAGGGCCTCAGAGGCCTGGCCATGCAGTCCCCTGCTCTTGTCAGATATGTGCACCCTGTTCACCCACTGAGCAGGAAACCTCCTCCTCCTTCTAAGTTCCCCTATCAGCCAGTCAGTGCTACCCCACCTGGGTCTCAACCTGGCTCACTGCCCTCCAGCCTGGAAACTTATTCAAACAAGCCTGTCACATCTGGAGGATCCAGGAATTGCCTCTTCCTCTTGTTATTGCAAAGCCTGCCTTCCACAGCCCCTGCTGATTCACTCTATTCCCAAATGCAACTCTCCTGTGACCCTGCATGGCATGCGGTGACCTCCCTCCTTGAGCTGTGAGCAGATGTGACTAATAAACTGCTGCCAGTTTCATCTGTCCAGCGTCTCATGCTATGTGTCTGGTTGTCTCCTACTATTTAGTGGGGGAGATCCCTCCATCACCAACAAGGTGAATATGAGATGATCAAAACAACTACACTTCAGCGAAAGGTCCACCCTCCCAAATAATAACTCCATGTCTTTTGTGAAATTGCACTAAGACATTTCCTTTACACTGTGTAGTGTTTCTTGTAAGCAGCCACAAAGTGAGTTCCATTTAGAATTGAATTCTAGGGAAAAAAGTTTATCTCACCTCTTCAGAGATGTTTACTGAACACCTTCTTTGCATTGGACATTTTATATAGATTATTTAATCCTCAGGGATAATAAACCCATGAGGAATCTGAGACTCAGAAGTAACTCGAACAAGTTCTTGTAGCTGGCAATGAGGTAGAATGTGGATCCAATGTCTGGTAACGCCAAAAACTGGAACATTACTCAAACAAGCCTGGTACCTCCAGAAGAGCCATGGGTAATCTCTTCCTCTTGTAATCATGAAACTTGCCTATATCAGCTCCTACCAGAAGGGCAGCTGTCAGAATAGTGCAGGAAGAGTAGGGACCAGAAACCTGTCTCTCTTTAACATGAAGTCTGATTTCTTTGGCTGTGTTATCCCATCTGAAAAGTGGGACTTGGAAACTTCCGGCACCAAAAGCACATCATCCTGGACCCAGGGATGAGCATCCTGGGATACAGACCTCAGGTCAGGTGCATCTGGGTGCTATGAACTCTGGAAGCATTGCTGCTCCCTCCAGGAGTCCTGAATGGAGGTCCTGAGAGCCTTCACTCCTCCTATGCATCAATCAATGGGAACTCTAAGGCTCTTGCATCCCTCTTCTCAAAGAGGGCTGCAGGGCCACAATTGCAAAGGAGAAGTCCAAAGCAGGGGGTGGTTTAGAGACTGAGAAAATGCAGGCTGTACCCGCATGAGGCACCCCTCAAGAAGCTGATGCGCTTCGGCATGTGAAAGATGGCCTTTCCTTTCCTGACCTGAAGCTTCTGTGTTGAAGGAGATGGAGGGGGCAGAGGACTGGAGGGAGGTTTCCAGTCCTGTGGGCTGGCTGCACAAGCTGACGTTAATCTGATACTCACAGGTCATAGCATGGACCATGCACACCTGATTGGCATATCTAGTGGCTGTTGGGGAATGCAGCATAAAATTCTTCTCCCACCTATACTAGTCTTGAACTCCTGTCCTCGTGATCCGCCCGCCTTGGCCTCCCAAAGTGCTGGGATTACAGGCATGAGCTATCGTGCCAGGCTGGAAGTAGTTTGCTTTCTCTAGCTACTTGCGACCAAGCATACAATGTTTTATCAGTGAATTCCTTACATATTGTCCTTGAAGGATTCTGGAGAGGATCCGGAACAGAGACAGATTCACTAGTTATCATCCCAAATTTAATGACAGGTTTGCCTGATAACTCCATTCATTGCTGTGCCAGGTATCAATTTGTTGTTTATCAGCTCCAAATCTACCTTTGTGGACTTTATGGTAGTAAAGCTGGATCCTATAACAAGAACTTGACTGACTGGCCCAGTGTTAGGCTTTGCCAGTAGAGGGAGCTGGAGAGACACTATAAGAAGATAGCAGTAGAAACGCACTTTCTGGATTCTGATCTGAGGATTATTCAATGTAGGCACTCAGCCCACTTGGTCATCTGTAGCCACATTCTCAGGGCATGCTTTCTCCACACAGTGGTCATTTCTGCCTTTGGTCAAGATGCAACTTCTGGCAACTATATTCCTACCAGACATTTGCTTCTACGGACCAGCCACAGCCTGCCCACACCCTCCAGCAAGGGCATATGGCTTCTTGTAAGCCAGCTTTGGCCATCTGGCAAGTTTCATAGCCACTGCAGACTGCATGTTCCTGTGGCAGCCACACCTTCAAAGAACTCTGACTATCAGCCTTGGGATATTCAGTCACATTAGTTTGCTCAGGTGTATATAATAAAATACCACAGTCTGGGTGTGGTGGCTCATGCCTGTAATCCCAGCACTTTGGGAGGCCGAGGTGGGCAGATCACCTGAGGTCAGGAGTTAAGAGACCATCCTGGCCAACATGGTGAAACCCCATCTCTACTAAAAATACAAAAACAAAAACAAAAACAAAAAAATTAACTGGGCATGGTGGCACCTGCCTATAGTCCCAGCTACTCAGCTGGCTGAGCCAGGAGAATCGCTTGAACCCAGGAGACAGAGGTTGCAGTGAACCAAGATCATGCCACTGCACTCCACCTTGGGCAACAGAGTGAGACACTGTCTCAGAAAATAAAAATAAAAATAAAATACCATAGACTGGGCAGTTTAAGCAACTGGCATTTCTTAGAGTTTTGGAGGCTGGGAAGTCCAAGATCAGGGTGCTAGGAGATTTGGTGTCTGATGAGGGCTCTATTCCTGGCTTGCAGAAGGCCACCTTCTAGCTATGTTCACATGGCAGGGAGAGCAATTTCTCTCTTCTTCTTCTTTTAATGCCACCAATTCCTTCAAGAGGGCCCAACCCTCCTGACTTTATTTTACCCCAACCAACTCCCAAAGGTCCTATCTCCAGATACTATAATCTTAGGGGTTAGGGCTTTTACATAAAAATTTTGTGAGGACATAATACAGTCCATAGCATATGTCTTTTCCTAAGTATCTAGCTCTTATTTTTTACCCTTACCCCAAGACATGAAATGACCATTTCTCTTTTGTACCTTCTATATCTGCTCCCATTACAGTGTTTTTTTAAAAAAATCTATTACTTAATAATTCTTTATATTAATTCTCTTCTCTTCAAATCTCTGATGTAGTTTCTGTTTGCAGAGTGAACACTGCCTAATATAACTGAATAAACAGCTTTCATACTATTATGAAAGAGTGTGGCAGAAGCTTGAAGTCCACAGTGCGGGTCTACCAAACACATTCTGGCTTGAGGGAATGCAGATATTAGAAAAACTACTCCACTAAAAACTGAAAATTCTGAGATTAATGCTGAACCAGACAGGACACTAGAACAAGTGGCATGAACTCACACTGTTTCAACAATCAATGGTAACTCTATTGATAAGCTAAAATCTGACAGGATATCAGGATATCTCCCATTCAACTTTGCTATCTGCAACACATTCAATCAAAGCACAAAAACATACATTTAGAAACCAAAGAGACCTTTCTAATTGCCTCCAAACTCTGTTACTTAATACTTCCCCTTAACCTCCTTCAAATTAATGGAGAAACTGACAATTCACTACTGAGGGACTAATGGCAGTTTCCAGGCAATGCCATATCAGGAGACTTTTTTCTTTTATAAGTTCCTTGAAATACAATACCAGGCATATTAATGTAATGCTTTTCACATTAAGGTCCACTGGGTTCTCCATACCCTTGGTCAGCAGATGCTCTACAACATGTATGTTTCATTGCTTACATTTGTCTTGGTAACAATCTAGACATTTTAATATAAGCATTGTCTTAGTCTGTTTTGCGTTGCTATACAGGAATACCTGAGTCTGGGTAGTTCATAAAGAAAGGAGGCTTATTTGGCTCATGTTCTGCAGACTATACAAGAGGTATGGCACTGGCATCCCCAGGCTTCTGGAGAGGGCTTTTGTGCTATGTCAAAAGACATTGAACCTTGGGAGGCAGAGGTTGCAGTGAACCTGCATTGAACCTGCAGGTTCAATGAGGAAAAGGTCAAAGGGGATGCAGGCATATGTGAAGAGGGACCAAATACGGGGGGAAACCTTACTTTATAACAACCCATTCTTGGAGGAACTAATTCATTCCATGAGAGCTAATTCTACCTCACTGACTACCAGGAGAACAGGACCAAGGCTTTCACAAGGAATCCACCTATATGACACAGACACCTCTCCCTAAGTAGAACACTGGCACACCAGGGACTAAATTGCAGTGTGGGTTTTGGTGGAGACAAAAATCCATACCCAAACCACAGCCAGTATATTTTGGATGATCTAGACATTCACTTTATAACTCAGTAGTCTTTAGAATTTAGGATTGTGCTGTTAGTAAGCAGTACTAATTTGTCTGAAGCAGATCCTGTAAAATGATTCATTAACTCAAAGGACTAACCAAATAATAGTCAAGAAGGTTTTAATTGTTTGAACAGAGAGAAGTGGTGGGAGAACTGAAAAGAGAATGTACTTGTGTAAATTGAATGTACCCAATAGGATAGGTACACCAGTCTCAAAAAAATTGGCACTAATGCAGTCACAGCACATTTGAAGTTAAAAATAGGAATTTACCTACAGCAAAATAGCACCAAAGATCACATACAGGGACACTCCACTTCATCATTTAGCCCAACGTTTCCTAGAGCGTGAACACTCCATTCCTTAAGTGTTATCACAATCAAATTAATTTTTCCTGACATTTATTCATTTCAATTAAACTCTTCTTCCATCACTGAATGAAACACCATCCAATTGTCTCATGACAATATTATTACTGCAGGGTGTGGCAGAAAAAAGCAGTTCTCTGGGAATGTGGTCATACCAACTGTAGTCTCAGTTCTTCCATGAATTCTTCATGGGACTCTGGGAAAATCACACAAACTACCTCTATTTCACATCCTCCCCTGCAAAATATAAGGAACAGCATCAACAATATGGTTCCTTCAAATGCTTACATTTTATGATGCTATCTTTGTTCCTTTAGCATTAATTAGCTGAAGCAAGTGTGCTTTGTTTTTGTTTTTTTTTTTTTTGTTTTTTAGGTTTTTTTTTTGTTTTTTGTTTTTTGTTTTTTTTTTTTTACACTTTCTCAAAAGCAGGTATGCTTGCTAGGAATCTCATGGAAGATTGAGAGGTGTGGCCGGCATATATGAAGTAACTAACTGTTGCTGGAGTATATGGTCAGTCACTGAAGGATACGTTGGAATTCCAGTGAGACTCTTTTTGTTTGTTTGTTTGAGACAGTCTCGTTCTGTTTCCCAGGCTGGAGTGAAGTGGCGCAATCTCAGCTCACTGCAACTTCCCGAGGTTCAAGCAGTTCTCCTTCTTCAGAGCCTCCTAGTAGCTGGGATCACAGACACCTGCCACCACGCCTGGCTAATTTTTGTATTTTCAGTAGATATGGGGTTTCAACATGTTGGCCAGGCTGGTCTCGAACTCCCGACCTCAGGTGATCCGCCTGCCTCGGCCTCCCAAAGTGCTGGGATTACAGGCATGAGCCACTGTGCCCCGCCCCGTGAGACTCTTTAAGGTGGAGTATTTGTTCATTTTATAACAAGGAATACAGAGATCTCAAACTACCCTAGGAAGCTCCAATTATGCCTGGACTCTACTTTCCTCCTGACAAGTGGAAGTATAATTTGGAGGCGCTGGTAGCTCAACCTGAGACTAGCCGAGGAGTGTGCCCTTCCTGAGGTCCACAAAGTCAGGAGCCAAGGGAGTCAGACAAAACTAGGTCAAGGTTGAGTCGGGAGTTGAGAACCAGCGGATACTACCCAGTACCAACTGAAGAGATGTGAAGTTAGGTATGAGGCAAGAAGACAGAAGATGAGGCTGAGGACAGTTTCTGAGGCACTGAATTATATACTCTGGAACATTATCAGTTACCTGTCGCCTCCCCAGTGGGCCGGGGGAAAGCTTCATGAGTGGGGAGCCTGTTCAGGCTCACTCTGAAATTGGGCTTCAGTTACTCTGAGAGATAGGTTTCCCTTTAGGGACCAGCATTTAAATTGTCCATACTCAGAAAATAAATACAATTAATCCTCATGAATATAGACTTGCAGACAAATTCCTTAACTAGGAAAACAGACCAGTTCCACATTTCATTGCATTATTCGAAAAATTAGATTTGCTCATTCTTAGATTCATCTTTGATTCTTCCTGCTCCCTCTTCCTTTCATGGTCCAAGAAGTGATGCAAAATTTATGTCCTGGGAATTCCTCAAGGCCATGTCCTCCTGTCCATTTCTCCTGCCTTCGCTTCATTTCAACTTTCCTCAACTCTCACCCATTCTGTGTCCCTAACATCTCACTGCAGGCAATGGTGCCCTTCTGCAATATACAACATGATGAAGCCAGAGGGATCTTTGTAAATACAAATATGACTATGTTTCTCCCTAGCTTAAAATCCTTTTGTGTTTTCCCATAGTCCACAAGGGAACGAAGAAACCCCACCAACAGAGTCCACATGGCACTTCATGACGTGGCCCTGTGGACACATCAGACGCTCTCTTGCAGTGCCTCATCCACACTATCTGAACCACTGCAGGCCTGGATACGTCATGGTTCTCATGGTGCTATCTTGTGCCTCATTGCACCTGCAAGCACTGCTTCCTACATGGGATATATCTGTGTTTACAACCAAACTCCCAGGGGCCAAATTATATCCTTTGTAAAGGTCTTCAAACCACCAGACATTTGCTGTAAGTTTCACAGAGGAGACAAGCATTTTTCATCATTTAATTTGTTTTGCTGGTCAAAGAGGAAAAGGAGTGGATGGACCAAGTGGGGCCCAAAGTCTGGATCTAGTTCTGACCAGCAAGGAGAAATTGATGCACAATGGAGAAGTGACCTTGGCATTTTCAACTGGCCGAGCAGGTAAGTTTGGGCACAGTTCAAATGTGAGTCTGTAGCCACTAGAGAGAGGGGTTTCAAAGTCATGGAGAAAAGATGGGGGCGAATCCTGCACCAAGACTTACTGAGGAGGGTTCTTGGGAACAGTTACTTTTAGGATTCCACAGGGAAATCACTGAGCGAGTTTTACAAAATACTGCGGCCTGGTTCCCTCCCCCAAGAGATCTTGACTTAATTGGTTTGGGGTGCAGAGTAGGAATGTGGATCTTTAAAAGCAGAATTCCCAAACTGAAGAGCTCTGCAAAAGCTGCCTGCAGGAGACATTATTTGAACTGAATTTTGAAAGACAAGCTTGTATGCCAGCAACCCCATGTATATGAATAGAGGATATGAAGGAATGTAAATAATTTGCTAAGGCTGTAAAGAAAAGAAGGGAGAAATCAAGACATTAAAAGGCTTACACTCCTTGCTCAATAGTTTGTAATTTATCTTTTTGGATAAGAGGATGTTATAAAGGATTTTAAACTGAGGTATAAAATAATTAGAATTGGAATGTTTACCTGAACTTCAGCGTAGGCAATAGGTTGGCATGGATCAGAACTGTAGGTAGGAAAATTAATTGTTTAGGAGAGACATGAGACATGATGGAGTTGAGAGCATGGATGGGAGGAACACAAAAGTGATAGAAATAACAGGACTTTTGATCATTTAGTTAAAAGAACTGGGGAGGGAAACACCCAGGTTTCGGAGAGATGTCCAGTAGTACACAGGTAACATCTATGGCTCGAGACAGGTTAGAGATTTTGAAGAAATAAAAGTTGAAACATGAACCTATGAATATAGTGGAGGTCATACAAGATCATATTACAGTGAAAAGAAGAGGGCTTAGAATGGCAGGAAAGGAATCAGGATACCAGGCAAAAGAGTCAGGAAAGAAGGGAAGGGTGCTCTGGACATCCTGGGAAGGTCAAAGAGGAAAGGACTAAATGTCGCCAACAGACAAAATCAAATAAGACCTGGGATGTATCTTTTGGCCAAGGCAATTAGAAGATGATTAGTATCCCCTTCAGGAGCAATTTCAGAGAATGTTTGGGTGGATGTCTAACTGCGGTGGAGTCAAAAGTCAGTTAACGGTGAAAAAAGGGCAACAGCCTATGGGTACACTTTTTATAAAGAAATTGACTGTGAATGGAAAAATGAAAAAGCCAGGTGGTAGCTACAAGGTATAAAAGGTAAAGAAAGCACATTTGTTTTTAGTATGTGAGATACTGAGCATATTTACATGCTAAGACTTTGCAAAACGGTGAAGAAATTAAGGATGTAGGAACGAAGGCTACTCATGCACTTATGTCCTGGGAAGGAGGAAGGAGGAGGTCTACTTCCTTCCTTAAAACAGAGGGTTAGGATAAGCTAAATCTAGTCAAGGGGACAGTTGGCCACTCCTCCATGGTGGGAGTAGAGTGGAAACCCTGGTGGTATTGATGTTTCAGATTAAGACCTTCCCTTCACCACCATTTGCCTTGAGACCCTGAGAAATAGTCCCTGTGTACTTTTTATCCCAATCATGTTCAGTCCAAGACGTGTTAGGGCTGAGATTTTTGAAAGATTTTCCAGAGTAAGAACCCTCTGAAAAGTAGGGGTTTAATATAAACCTGAAGTGGCAAAGATTACTTTTCAAAATTGTTCTGTAAGGTTCTAAACTTGAGTGTCCATGTCTATCTCTAATTCCTGTTTAGCCTGCCCAGTTCCTCTCTGGAAGCAGAACAGCACAGACTTTGGGATCTAGGATAACTGGGTTTGAACCAAAACTTGGTTCTTTGAACCTTTACACAGACACTGAGGAGCACTGTTTCATGAAAAATAGGGTTGAGAGTAGCATTCTTGTGCGTTCACTTTCAGCAAGATATTGCGAGGAATGCTTGCCACCAGATGGTATCACTGCAGTTTAAAAAAACAAAAACCTGGGATGTTAAATAGCAGAACTTTTATAATACTTTGTAATAAGCAGGAAAGCAGCCATCAGTCTTTTGAAAAATGCTGACTTTCTTGTTATCTCATACAAGTGTACATATATATATATACACACTTTAAGTTCTAGGGTACATGTGTACAGCATGCAGGTTTGTTACATAGGTATACATGTGCCATGTTGGTTTGCTGCACCCATCAACTCATCATTTACAACAAGTGTACTTTAAGAAAGCAATTAATTACACATTTGCATTTTTTTTTCTTTTGTAAAAGGCTACTGTTCCCTGCTATGCTGACCTTTTCTGTGATAAGAGGCTGTCAGTAGTGGAATGCCTAGCAAACGTTTTTGAAAAAAATACAATTGAATGCCTTTCAGGTAAATGTGCCTCTTTTCCATGAATGAGAAATGAACTGCTTTTTGAAAGAGTCTGGGGTCATCATTTTGAGAACCCCTCCTGGGGTATTTTTCCATAATTGTATGATTTTGTTGTTAAAAAAATGTTAAAATTCTCATATAAGAAAACTTTAAAAACTTGGAAATGTAGGTTTCTAACCTTCATAAAAATCTTCCAAAAAGAATAGTTTCGGTGGGCTTCAAATTGTTGAAATATAAAAATTAAATTATTATTATTTTTTTTGAGACGGAGTCTTGCTCTGTCGCCCAGGCTGGAGTGCAGTGGTGGGATCTCGGCTCACTGCAAGCTCCGCCTCCGGGTTCACGCCGTTCTCCTGCCTCAGCCTCCCCAGTAGCTGGGACTACAGGCACCCGCCACCATGCCCGGCTAATTTTTTGTATTTTTAGTAGAGACAGGGTTTCCGTGTTAGCCAGGATGGTCTCGATCTCCTGACCTCATGATCCGCCTGCCTCGGCCTCCCAAAGTGCTGGGATTACAAGCGTGAGCCACCACGCCCAGCCAAAACTTAAATTATTTTTAAAAACTGGTTTCAAGAGGATAGATTTTTACTAATTAGATTCCAATCAAATATCTTTGAGTGATTAGTATATGTACTGAAAATCAAATGTCAAGGTCTAGTAAGTACAACCAATGCTGTCTTTATTCCATTTAAATCAGTCCATTTCCTGAGACCTTTCCCCCCATCACTGCTGTCAATCCAAATTTAAATTTTATATGTTTTATAGCATTTAGAATACATTAGTATTGAGCACATTATTACGTATAAATTCATAGCGATCCATTGGGGATGCGTGTCAAAACTTGTGTTGATGGGTGTCACGCCAAAACAGCTTGGAAACTGCTGACTTTAGCAACTTTAACCTCTGATTTTGCCTTTAGTTAATTTTCAAAGTTAAGTCCTCACTTTGAGAGTGCTCTTGCACACACACACCCGAAACACGGATACTGAACATACTAACCCAGAAAAACAAACCAATCTCCTGTTGAGCAAAGCCTTCCACAACCACCCTCCAAGGACCAGTCACTGGCCCTCTCTCCGGTGCCCGCAGACATCCACACAGGCCCAAAGAATTAGGGGATTGCACAGGCCAGCGCAATTGAACGGTTCTGAGTCATCTGCCGGAAGCCTTGCCCTCAATCAAGGCGGACGTGAAGCATCCACAAAGGAGGAATAGTCGAAGCAGCGGCGGCGGCAGCGGAGGCAGCGGCGGCAGCGGAGGCAGCAGCGGCAGCAGCAGCAGGAGGTGGGGGCCTCTCCCAGGTACCAGGCGGGGCAGGCATGCAGGTGCCCAGGTTCCCGCGGCGGCCACCTCTTCCCTGGAGCGCAGGAGAGAGGGGGGAGAGAGGAAGGCCAAAGCAGGACTCAGAGCGAGGCAAAGGCGGGCAGGAACTAGGGGAATGACGGTGGGAGGCGGCCGGGAAAGAGAGTCGCGGGGCTGTGGGGGTCGCCCTGGCACCAGCCGGGGTCCCGAGCCCCACCGAGAGACCCGGCCCAGGCCGAGGGCCCGGCCCAGAGAGCTGGAGCGCGCAGACCCTCCCTGACTCGGAAGCTGCCCCTGGAGAGGGAGCGTCTGTTTCTCGGCCTGCGATTTGCTGCCTGGTGGGAGCGGCGGGTGACGCGAGCAGTGGGTTTGGAAGCGCCGGAAGCTCGGGCGCGAGCCGGGGTAGGGCGACTGGGAGGAGCCCCGGCTGCGAAGGAGGCTCGGGGAGCGCTGGCGGCCGGGCCTGGAATTTCCGGGGCGCCTGGGGTAGACCGAGGAGGCGCCGAGTCCCTGCTCCCCTGGCACCCATGCCTGCCCCTGTGCTTACAGCATATTGGTTGCACCTTCTCCTTCCCTCCTTGTCCCCTCCCTCCGTTCTTTCCATCCCTGCCTTCATTTTTCTGTATCTCTCATATTCCTTTCTTCATTGGTTGCTTCCTCTCAAACGGGATTTGGGAGGTGGGTGCTTCTTCACCTACGCCCCTCTCTGTCGCAGCCACCCACCGGCGTTACTTTAACCAATTCCTCACTTTCCAGACACTCTCAGTCCTCTGGCTGCTGCTCCACTCCTGAGACCTCCGCATTCCAAACGGCCTCACCCAGGGCTGCTCTCCTGGCCCCTCCAGCCCTGCCTCGGACTCAGCGTAGACCGCGCCCTCTTCCCTGGGTCCCCTCGGAGGGGCAGACTCGTCTTCCCAGTTCTGCCAGCACATCCTGATGGCTGGGTCGAAGTCTCCCTTCCGCGCGCTGGCTCTCTCTCCGTCGCCCTCCTCTGTCTCTTCCTTTTACTACTTCCGTATGTTGGAAATGCCCCAGAAATAGGTGGATTTCTTCTCTTGTGCCTCCACTAGATATTCTGCGTAGTTTCATCCATTTTCATGGTACCTCTCGGAATCGGGATGCTGGTGGCCTCAGGTCTCTGGCTCTAGACCGTCTACTCATCCCCAGTCCCTAATTGTGTTTACAAACATCCTTGGCTGTCTTTGTTACAGGTTTACCTGGTATGGTGTGTTCCACACATCTCAAATGAAACAAGTCATATTCCCCATTCCAACCTGACTCCTCATATAAAATTCCAATGGTTCATGACCCACCCTAAGTATGAATTTATAACAGCTAGGCACCTCGGGACCTGACCCTCCTGCTTTGTATCCCTGTGTGAGCTGTCACTCTGCCTGGCAATTCCAGCCCCCACTTCTCTATTTCAGAGAATCCCCAGCAGTCCCTGGCCCATGGACCACCGTGGCCTACCTGCCAGCTCCCCAACCTCTTTTCAGACCAAATACCGAGCCGGATCGTCTTTCCAAAGCCCCAGTGCACTCATATAAGACGTTTGTTTAGAAACCATGCATGACTTTCCAGACCATAATCTCAAGTTCAAACTCCTAAATGTGGCATAAGGATCCATCCTGTCTTACTACCACGTGGCTCACAGGAAACCATGGAAACCCACTCCAGGGACACCGCACAAACAATGCCCTTTGTCTTCCTGCCACATTCTTGGCACCTGCTAATTCCTCAGCCTATTATTTGCATCCCCCATTTCACCACCCATGGAATGCCTGCCCAGCTTTTATTTTTTATTTTTTTGATATGTGGTTTTAATACGTTTTATTACCTATGGAATAAATACAAAAGAACATTTAAAATGTGTATTAAATTATAAAGAACAGCAGTACAACCCATCACCCAGTTTAATAACTGGAATATTGTCATCGATGGAGGCCCTGCCTGTTTCCCGACTGATGACACCCTCCTCCCTCATCACATCCGCTTCCCTCTCCTCTGTATCCCCACCTTCCTGAGTTTCACGGTAATAACGACGTTGCTTTTCTTGACAGTTTCACTACGTACACATGCATCAAGAATGATTTAGTTTAGCCTGGTTTTGAACTTTATGTGTATGGAATAATACTGCATTACTCTGTGGCTTGCTCCTTTAATACATTATTTGTGGGAATTGTCCACGTCAAAAACTAGAAGAACTTATAGCTGTGGTTCTTTTAGTTTTTATTGGTCTGTATTCCATTATACTAATATACTACAATCCATTTATCCATTCTGTTTTTGATGGACATTTGGGTTGTTTCTTTTTTATTTAATAATAAAAAACTTTATACTTTAAGTTCTAGGGTACGAGCGCACAATGTGCAGGTTTGATACATAGGTATACATGAGCCATGTTGGTTTGCTGCACCCATCAACTCGTCATTTACATTAGGTATTTCTCCTAATGCTATTCCTCCCCCACACCTCCCCCCCCACCCCACAGGCACTGGTGTGTGATGTCCCTGCCCTGTGTCCAAGTGTTCTCATTGTTCATTTCCCACCTATGAGTGCTGTTTGCTTTTCTGTCTTTGTGATAATTTGCTGAGGATGATGGTTTCCAGCTTCATCCATGTCCCTGCAAAGGACACGAACTCATCGCTTTTTCATGGCTGCATAGTTTTCCATGGTGTATATGTGCCACATTTTCTGAATCCAGTCTATCATTGATGGACATTTGGGTTGGTTCCAAGTCTTTGCTATTGTGAATAGTGCTGCAATAAATATACATGTGCATATGTCTTTATAGTAGCATGATTTATAATCCTTTGGGTATATCCCCAGTAATGGGATGGCTGGATCAAATGGTATTTCTAGTTCTAGATCCCTGAGGAATCGCCACACTGTCTTCCACAATGGTTGAACTAATTTACACTCCCACCAACAGTGTAAAAGCATTCCTATTTTTCCACATCTTCAGCATCTGTTGTTTCCTGACTTTTTTATGATCGTCATTCTAATTGGCGTGAGATGGTATCTTATTGTGGTTTTGATTTGCATTTCTCTGATGACCAGTGATGATGAGCATTTTTTTTCATGTGTCTGTTGGCTGCATAAATGTCCTCTTTTGAGAAGTGTCTGTTCATATCCTTTGCCCACTTTTTGATGGGGTTGTTTTTTTCTTGTAAATTTGTTTGAGTTCTTTGTAGATTCTGGATATTAGCCCTTTGTCAGATGGGTAGATTGTAAAACTTTTCTCCCATTCTGTAGGTTGCCTGTTCACTCTGATGGTAGTTTCTTTTGCTTTTTAGAAGCTGTTTAGTTTAATTAGATCCCATTTGTCTATTTTGGCTTCTTTTTTGGCCATTGCTTTTGGTGTTTTAGTCATGAAGTCCTTACCCATGCCTATGTCCTAAATGGTATTGCCTAGGTTTTCTTCTAGGGTTTTTATGGTTTTAGGTCTAACATTTAAATCTTCAATCCATCTTGAATTAATTTTTCTAAAAGATGTAAGGAAGAGATCCAGTTTCAGCTTTCTACATATGCCAATTTTCCCAGCACCATTTACTAAATAGGGAATCCTTTCCCCATTTCTTGTTTTTTCTCAGGTTTGCCAAAGATCAGATGGTTGTAGATGTGTAGTGTTATTTCTGAGGCCTCTGTTCTGTTCCATTGGTCTATATCTCTGTTTTGGTACCAGTACCATGCTGTTTTGGTGATGGTAGCCTTGTAGTATAGTTTGAAGTCAGGTAGTGTGATGCCTCCAACTTTGTTCTTTTGGCTTAGGATTGTCTTGGCAATGTGAGCTCTTTTTTGGTTCCATATGAACTTTAAAGTAGTTTTTTCTAATTCTGTGAAGAAAGTCATTGGTAGCTTGATGGGGATGACATTGAATCTATAAATTAGCTTGGCCTGCCCAGCTTTTAAAACCAGCTTCAGCCAGCTTCTCTGGAAGGTCTTTCCAGGATTCTATAAAGGTGGTTTTCTTTTTTTTTTTTTTTCTTTTCTGAGGACTTCCTTAGTACTTTGAAAATTATCCTGTTCCAGAGCACCTGACCTACTTGAAACTATGCATTTCTATATGTGTGTCTTCTTTAGGGTGTAAGCTTCTGGTAAGGGATTATGGCATTTATTTTTCATTGTCTCCTCCCAAAACAGGTAATGAACATTTTACATAAATGCTCTTTGAGTAGACTCACTTTTGGATGTTGTATGGGGAGGGGGAGTGGAGGAGGGAGTTCATAGGTATTTGGGGCTCCCAGGAGGAGAACAATATCATGTACTTGGAAACGTAAGGCTTGCTTTTGAGGCTGACTCTCACTTTTTCTGTGAGTCCCGCAGACAGTATTTAATTGCCTCTGTCCTTGTTTGTTCGCCTGTAAAGGAAAAACTAGTTTAATGGCAATTTATTTGGTTGGCTGGAAATAAAAACTTTTGATTCCTGTTTTTTTATATCATAATCTAATTGTGGCATTGACATCTAAAATATTATTTTGTATTAAAATTAATTGCTTTTTAGATATATTGGGTAAAATCCATTTTGTTTAAACTTCCAATCCTTCTAAAAGCTATAATGTCCAAATGAGATTTGAGAGGAAGACGGGGGGAAGAGTCATTCTGTTACCTGGTTTTCTGCCCTGCCTGACTTCTGACCTGGGCAAAGGCCAAGGGGGTACACTTGTATGTGAGTGCATGCATGTGTACTGTGGCTGCAGGGTAGATATTGATGGGAAATGCCACATACTGACCAGCACCTGAGTGTTGAAAAGGAATGGAAGTGGGGACATGAGATGAAGGAAGAGGAAAGATGGAAGAAATCAGAAGTAGCAGTTTTCAACTAAGAGCAGTTAAAATGTAAAGATGAGATTGATGCAATAGTTCAGTTCATTCAGAACTACTGAAACTATTGATTCAGTAGTTCAGACAGGATGATGAAACACACCTACACACACACAGCCCAACCTAAGTTCATGCTTGCTTCACCCTGAGTCCAAAGCTCTTATGCTAAGGTTGGATCAAATCCAAATTTATTTGTGTCTCTGTCTTACCCAGTTTACCTAATTCTCTCCATCTTTAAGTTTCTTTGGTGCCACCTTCTGGTGGGCCCAGTTCTATGAAGTTTGACTTCCTTTCTGCCTCCCAGTCTCTGAAATGTCCTCAAGTGAAAGATGAGATCATGAGGGACCCCGGGACTTGCCTGCACAGACTCCTCTGCCTTCCAACATCTGCAGGGCCTAGTATAAGCTCTGGC
Organism: Rhinopithecus roxellana; assembly: GCF_007565055.1. Taxonomy (NCBI): domain Eukaryota; kingdom Metazoa; phylum Chordata; class Mammalia; order Primates; family Cercopithecidae; genus Rhinopithecus; species Rhinopithecus roxellana. The sequence goes on from NC_044569.1 coordinate 23,509,369, forward strand.
GAGGCCTTATGATGTGAGGATAGTGAGGAACCAGAACATTTTGTTCCATGATAAACAACCTATTAAGTATAGAGTACTATGGTGCAAATTATGCCATGATTGTGTTTTCTTGGTTCACATTTATTTTACTTAGTTTTTTGAACCCTAACCATAACCCTAACCCTACTTGTTTTTTTCTGAACTGCACTAACATTTATTTTAAACTTTAAAGAATTTGCACTGCTTTAGACTGTTGTTCTATATTTAGAGTGTTGCCTTTACACTTTTAAAAAAATATAAGCTCACTTTTGTGTTTAAGTAAGAGACACCCTTCTGTTTAAAAATATCTTAGGAGTAAGCAAAATATCTTAGGAGGAACCAAAACATCCAACAGTGAAGATACTTTGGTTAATACAGTTGTTCCCCACTTCCCTCTCTCAGCCACTCAATTCCCCTTTCCTCTTGTGCCCTAAGAGACCCAGAAGACCCATCCAAGACCCCCAGTAAAGGGATACAGTTTCAAAGCTGCTGTACCAGGCACTTTGTAGGCCACTGGGAAACTGGATAAGGCTCCATCTGTTTATAGAAATGAACACATGCGCTATGATTTATATCTCTAGATATAGTTTCCAGGACTTTTTGTTTTGCTCATTTGCTGATTTTCAAAACTGGAGCATATTTTTCTTGTTTTGACTTTACATTTTTTCAGTTAAAAATTATACATGTTTATGAAAAAAATGATAATAGAAAAAAATATCCTGTAGGATCATGAGACTGTAGATAATGATTTGTCCTTTTATTTTCCCAAATGTTCTCAATTGTAAGAGCAAAAAGGCTCAGGGAACTTGAGATGAGTTGGTGAACTGTAGTATTTTGTGAAATAATAGCCCAAGTTTTTATAAGCTTTGATAGAAATGAACAATAACGTAGGACTTATAATAATGTGCTAAAATTGGCGACAGAGTGAGACTCCGTCTCAAAAAAATGTACTAAAATTATAATAATTAATAGTAAGCTGTAATAGCTTTTTAGCACTTCAAGCAAGGTGCCCCCCTCCGTTAGGCTTCTCCCTTCCACAGAACTGGTTGATAGGGATGATATCTTTCTTGATAATTACATTTCAAAGGGATGGCTTCCAGGTCTTTGAGAAAGACTGTCCTGGGATGTAAACAAAGACCTGTTCTGGGATGTAAAACTAGCAAGAAGCATTTAAAAAAGATTTACATCTCAAAGGGGCTGATAAAGAATTTACAACGACAAGTTCTCTAAATAAAATGCTTTAAGAAAAAGGAAGAAAGGGCCTAGAGGCAGGAGGAAGCCTGTTTAGTTTGTTTACTTAGTCAAGTTTGGGTTGTCTAAAGTTTATTCAAGCTGAGGGGAATGTTAAGACTCTCTTAGCCAGGAGGAATCAAAAATCAATGCACCTAATTAAAAGTGCTCACCCGATGACCAGATGAGGGCTTCATATTTTATATCCACACCTATGGGCTTTCTTTGCAACTCCATAACCCAGTTTCAGCAGCTCTTGGGGAAAATGGGACATCTTTTTGGAGTCACCTTGAAAAGTAATGTATTTTTGTCTTTCCGGTAGCCCCATATTTTAGGTCAGCCTATTTCAAACAAACTCTCCACATTTGGTGAAATGAATCTAGCTATTTTCACAGGACGTGATGACAGAAATAGTTTTTATTGATAAAGAATTACATTTATAAGTTTGAGAACATTCTTTATAGATTATGTTATAGACATTAAACTGAAAGATAATTAGCAGCAATGGGGGGATTTTGTGTGATGATTAAGAATTCAGGCTCTGGAATCAAACTGTGGGTTCCAGGTGTTTATGACTACTTGAGGGTTCTGGAATGAGTTACTAAACCTCACTCAGTCTTCTCATCTCTAAAGTGGGGCAATAATTGTACTGACCTCTTGCGTTGTTGGGTGATAATGGAAAGTGCTGAAAACAGTGCCTGGCACCAAGATTTTTGTTGTTGTTGTTTGTTTTTTTTGTTTTGTTTTTTGTTTTTTGTTTTTTTTTTTTCTGAGATGGAGTCTCACTCTGTTGCCCAGGCTGGAGTGCAGTGGCACGATCTTGGCTCTCTGCAGCCTCCACCTCCTGGGGCTCAAGCGATTCTCTGGCATCAGCCTTCCGAGTAGCTGGGATTACAGTTGCCCACCACTGTGCCTGGATAATTTTTGAATTTTCAATAGAGATGTGGTTTCACCTTGTTGGCGAGGCTGGTCTCAAACTGCTGACCTCAAGTGATCTGCCCACCTCAGGCTTACAAAGCGCCGGGATTACAGGTGTGAACCACCACACCCGTCTGCACCAAGACCTTTTGGCTGCTGCTACACCAAGGGAGCAAGTAAGCAGGTCTTGGAGAGTGTCTGTGCCCCTGTTGCTGAGAGGGTTACCAGTCATGGGCCCTGAGATTGGCTATTTTATGAATAAACCAGTGTTTTTGTTTCCTATTGATGTGGTAACCCTTTACCACACATTTAGTGGCTGAAAACAACACGCATTTATTATCTTACAGGTCTGGAAGTCCTAAGTCCAAAATGGTACAGCAGAGCAATATTATTTTCCGGAATCTCTAGGAGAAAATCTGTTTCCTTGCTTTTTCTGGCTTCTCAAGGAGGTCACATTCCTTCATCAGTGGCCCCTACCCCTCTGACCTCTGCTTCCGTCCTCATGTCTCCATCTCAGACTCTGACCCTCCTGCGTCTCTTATAAGGACCCTCATGATTCCATTGAGTCCACTGGAATAACTCAGGATAATCTCACGTCTCAAAATACTTAATTGAGTAGCATTTGCAAAGTCCTTATTGCCAAGGAAGATCATGTTGTCACGTTTTGGGAATTAGGAGTGGGAGTCTTTTGGGGGGTAGTTATTCCACTTACCACCTCAGTGTCTACTGACTCAGGGACGAATGAATGTGTGGCCACAGGAGGGCTTGGCTGATGTGCTTTTCTGTGCTGTGCCTTTGATGCAGACCTTCCCTGATGGATGACCTCTGTGAAGCAAATGGCACTTTTGCCATCAGCTTATTTAAAATATTAGGGGAAGAGGACAACTCAAGAAACGTATTCTTCTCTCCCATGAGCATCTCCTCTACCCTGGCCATGGTCTTCATGGGGGCAAAGGGAAGCACCGCAGCCCAGATGTCCCAGGTATGTGTGCTTGTCGCAAAGGAAGGAGAATGGCATGTTTCCCTGTGCTTCCATCGAATTGTCTTTCTGTACTTTTGCTCCAGCTGATGAAAGCCTGTGGAGCTGGAGGTGGAAGGGGGAGCAGCACGGCAGTGGAGAAGAGCAGAAAGAGGTAGAAAGGTGAAATATGTTGGACGGATCACCTCCTCCGATGTTTATGAGAGAAATCAAGCCATAGAGTTACTTTCTCTAGATCAGATCATCAGTACAGTCTGGCAAATTCACACCTTTGATAAGTAAGATAAACTATCATTCTGTCCCGCAAGAAGGCAAAATATTCCAACCTTGTTACATTTGAAACTTTTGCTAACATTATATTTTAAATAGACATGCAGCTGCCTAGATTAACTTTTTGTTAAGTGGGTTATTTTTAGTGCATGATTCTGCATCCTGGGAAAGGAATGTAATACAAGCATAGACTTATATCTTCTGGAGTGATTTAGAGGAATATATAAGCTGTTTGATTCAAACTGGTGATGTATATATAACCTTATCTACAAACGAGGTGGGAGATAATACTTTAGGAACAGCTCTCTGACTATTGGTGAAAATATCCGAGATAATTGCCAAATGGATGTCACTTTATCACCAATATCAGGGGTGTATAGACAATCTCCTAAAATGCACCTAGGGACCCCAGTTGACATCCTTCTGTGATTGTTTCTTTCAACTGATTGGAGGAGTAAGGCTTTGGACTGCAGGTGATTGAGAGATATAGAAACAACCTTAATTCTCACTCTGACTTGACGTTTAACTTATAATATGGTCTGGAGAACTGTAAAATTGCAGATGAAACATTTTTAGCCTTATTGCTGCTTTTGTTTGTATTACCTGAGTCGTAATTCATCCCAGTTACTTTTTTCTGCTCTGCCTTCCCCCTGAATTATTGCACAGTGCCTTGCTGGGATGAATAAATTTGCTAGACTAGTGGTTCTCACTGGTGGGTGGGAGGTAGGGGTCGGTGGGTGAATTTTTCCTTCCTGGGGACCCTTGCCAAGGCCTGGAGTTTTAGATCCCGTAACTGAGAGGTGCTACTGACATCTAGTGGATAGAAGCCAGAAGTGCTGCAAAAATCCTACAACGCTTATATGAGACCAGGAAGTGTCCCTGCCCCAAGTGTCAGTGCTACATTGCCCACGTTGAGAAACCCTGTGCTAGAGAATTAGGCCAAACCTTTTTGAAGTAGGATCCTGTGTGATCTGTTTAGTACACAGGTTTGTTTGGAGGAAGCTCTTTGGGAGAGTATAATGGCAGTGTTAAAAGTCAGTGTTGGTTTCTGTTTTCCAGGCACTTTGTTTATACAAGGATGGAAATATTCACCAAGGTTTCCAGTCACTTCTCAGTGAAGTTAACAGAACTGGCACTCAGTACTTGCTTAGAACTGCCAACAGGCTCTTTGGAGAAAAGACGTGTGATTTCCTTCCAGTAAGTAGTATTCATATATTGATGAAAAAGAAATTGAAAATAAGTTAGACTACAGAAGTAAAGTATAACTGTACTGACTTAAAATGTGCTTGGAATTACACTTCTGAAATTACAATTTTAGATTTTATGATGGCTTCTGAATTACATCCTTTGTAAATTGTTTCTGATACACCCATCCCTGTTATCAATCCCAATATGTCAATTCTCCTGCACGCAGCCCTGCTTCTCCCCCTTAATTCCCCATGCCTGAGTGACTACATCGTTCGACGTGCTGTACAGAGCTCCTCCCCAGTCCCATGTGTGGTCATTGGGCTGCCTCCTGCTGAGATAGCCTCTCAAATTCTCTTACATTTGCCCCCGTCTTCTGAATTGCATCTACAACTGACACAATTGTCTTTCTAAAATGAAAATCTGTTCATAAAACTGAGGTTTTAAATTTAAGTAGTTCCCATTTACTTAGGCATATAATTCCAAGGTTCCCTAGTCAGGCCTGGCATAGTACAATCAGTGAGGTTCAAAAATTATGCCACGTAATGTGCAGGGTGATGTTGTCTGGAAATGAGTGAACCGATCACAGCAAACTGGGCCATCCTATTGGCTGGAGGTTCTGAGAGGGCTCCTCTAAGGTTCAAGCACATCCCTGTTCTGGTAGCTGCTGGGTGCTGTTCCCGGAATTTGCCTGCTCTGGGTTTATCTACCTCAGAAAGTGACTCTGGATCCAGGAATTTCCTGGTGAATCCATTTCATTTTTGAACTTTAGCCTGATCTTCTCCTGTTATAATATTGGGGACACAGGGAACCCACCTCTACTTTTCTTGGTGGCTTGTCTCTTCCTTCCCTCTATATCCCCTTTATTTGGCCGAAATTAAAGTATTTGAGAACATGGAATGGACAGAGGCTGGGAGCCAGTTTCCAGGCCCGTTATATCTGAAGCCAGGTTTTTGTGAGGTGAGTTATCTGGGTTTTAATGTATTGGGTATAGGCCTTTTCTGATTGGACCCCAACTTACATTTCAAGGCTCTTTCCCTGCCACTGTTTCCCTTAATCCCCTTCCTGATACACACAAACACACATACATGTGTACACACACACACACACACAAACATGCATGCAATCCACACACATGCAGGTGAACAAGCACACATATGCACCCATGCATACAGATGTTCACATGCACGCACATGTATGAACCCAGTTGCACACACACACAAACATGCATGCAATCCACACACATGCAGGTGAACAAGCACACATATGCACCCATGCATACAGATGTTCACATGCACGCACATGTATGAACCCAGTTGCACACACACACAAACATGCATGCAATCCACACACATGCAGGTGAACAAGCACACATATGCACCCATGCATACAGATGTTCACATGCACGCACATGTATGAACCCAGTTGCACACACACACAAACATGCATGCAATCCACACACATGCAGGTGAACAAGCACACATATGCACCCATGCATACAGATGTTCACATGCACGCACATGTATGAACCCAGTTGCACACACACACAAACATGCATGCAATCCACACACATGCAGGTGAACAAGCACACATATGCACCCATGCACACAGATGTTCACATGCACGCACATGTATGAACCCAGTTGCACATACACACTATGATCCAGGCCTAGCACCCTCCATTCCCATGGGGCCTTCCTTGCTCTGTATTCTTCCAACCAACCGTATGACCCAGATCTAAAATGCTATTTCCTTCTTTGCAGTTCAATACGATTTCTTAACAATCTAGTTCCCTTATAAAGCCTCTCATTTACCCCAAACCACAATACTGTAGTTTGTGCTGGTGATGCAAAATGAGTAACAGTGTGTTAGACTGCCTAGTGAGGGAAGCAGTATTAAAGTCAGTGCAGTGTTTGACAGGATGCTTCTGGGCTGTTATGTGGATAGTGGCAGCTCATGATGTCCTGTCAGTGTCTGGGTGTCTGGGTGTCTCAGCTGCCTCTTCTCAGGCTGTGGACCTCCTCAAACCAAGCACTTTGCCCAGTACCAGGGAAGAATAGGTTTTCGTTAATTGCACGCATGTACCATAAAGTACAGTGTGACCTGTCCAAGCACTTATGGCAGAAACGCAGTAAGAGAAAGCAAAATGCTTTTGCGTTTGTGGGAGCCTTTACCAAATGAGACCAAACTCAGTGTTTTGTGTTTGCAGGACTTTAAAGAATCCTGTCAGAAGTTCTATCAGGCAGAGCTGGAGGAGTTGTCCTTTGCTGAAGACACAGAAGAGTGCAGGAAACATATAAATGACTGGGTGGCAGAAAAGACTGAAGGTGAGACAGTTTCATTTCTGTGGATTTGGAATTACTACGCAGCGAGGCTGAGATTGGCTGGGATGGGACCTCCACGGGGTTGCCACTGTGACCTGCTTACCACAAGCCTGTTTGTGTGTATTGCTGAGTTTGCAGGCCAACAATGCAATTCTGTCGTTTCTTACCAGATCATGAAGTACTAATGTCTAAAACTAATGTTGAATCTCAGACCTCCTCCCCTGTGGACCATGCTGGAAAATCCCTGGAAAATAGTTCCTCCTTGGAATCCTGTTCATCTTCTATCTGAGAGGCCCTTCCATGCTCGGAGATGGAATGGCATTCAATTAAGTTGCAGCTTAGAGAGGGCTCTCATGTTATCTCCTCCCCGTGGTCATGGGGACAACTTAGTAGTTTGATCTGCAGCCTTCTCCTTCCTTTTTAACTTGGCCGTGGCTACATTTGCTCTCAGAGTGCGGCCTTTTCTGAATTTGCTCCCTATTCTGGATGTGCAGCAACATGGAGCCTGCAGTGTTCCCTGCCCAGACCACACTCCGTCCCACCAGAAATATTTCTGCCAGTTCTTTACTTCAGTAGGGAAAAAGGGGGAGGCATCCTTTAAAGCATCCTAAATACCTAGCAAGTAATTTAGATACTTGTAAACAGTGGAGGAATTAAGTCAGTTGTTTCAGGGGCCAACCTAGCCCTCATTATTGCATCCATTCGACGTCTATGTCACAACCACTGTGTGTCTAACAGAAGTAATGCCCGTGGTTCTACTGAAAGCCAATAAAATAATTACCAGGGGAAGGGAAGAGCCTTTCGTGTTTTCATACGTCATCTGCCCAGTGGTCTCTCTAGTTGTTCTATCAGTACTGTCACCTGAGGAATCTAGAAGCTTCTCCACACCTTCCCCCCACTGCGCTATACCTGTCACTTCTCTTCCAGGGCTGCTTATACCCTTCCTTCCCTTAGGCGGACCCCCAGAATATTAGAGCTGGAGGGGACATTGGAGATGACCTTGTTACCCTCTCATTGGACAGCTCAACTTGGGCCTCTCTATTCCATCCCCCTAATTCCTTTGCCCCATTCACCCCTTTCAGAGAGGCTGCCTTCTCCCATTGCCAGGTCTGTGTTCTCTCATCCTTTGGAAGCCTTTCCTTGTCTGATGAGGTTAGAATATATGTATAGAGCAATGATCCTCAACTAGGGGTGGCTTTGCCCTCCAGGTGCCATTGGATAATGGCTGAAGACAGTCTTGGTTGTCAAAATAGGAAGAAATGCTGCTGGCTAAACATCCTACAATGCCCAAGATAGCCCCCATAACAAAGAATTATTTGGCTTAAGATGACAATAGTGGTGAGGCTTGGATATGATAGTGCCAAGGTTGACTACCCCATAGTCAGAATCAAGACTCTGAGGTGATGTTCTCAACTCAGCCACTTGTCACCTGTGTGCACTCGGCAAAAAGTCTGGCAAATGCTCTGATCCTGAATTTCTACATCCGTAAATTGAGGGCAAAATGATAGTTGCCCTTCCTACTTCAAGGCTTTTTTCTTAAGCACAAACGATGCACTGTGTATGCCACACTGCTAAACACCATTGCCCAATTCATCGGGTGGCCAGAAAGACAGAACTCCAGGCTGTCTCTCAAGCCTCTGCCTTAGGCGTCAAAGGGATTTTTGTAAAATAATGCTTGTTTCCCACAAATTGCAATAAACTCTCATATTCTTTATAGGTAAGATTTCAGAGGTACTGGATGCTGGGGCAGTCGATCCCCTGACAAAGCTGGTCCTTGTGAATGCCATCTATTTCAAGGGAAAGTGGAATGAGCAATTTGACAGAAAGTACACAAGGGGAATGCTCTTTAAAACCAATGAGGTAGGGAAAGAGTTTTCAGATACACTGCTACTTTCTTAAAGTAATATTACAGGAAATATTCTTTTAGAAAGATGAATAATGTATTTGACATGATCTTGATTTTAATCTATTTCTGAATTATATTATTTTATTTTCTTTGAGACAGGGTCTCTTTCTGTCACCCAGGCTGGAATGCAGTGGTGCAATCTCAGCTCACTGCAGCCTCGACCTCCCAGGCGCAAATGATCACCCAACTTTAGCTTCCCAAGTAGCTGGGACTACAGGTGCACCACCAGGCCTGGCTAATTTTTGTATTTTTTGTAGAGACAAGGTTTTGTCATATTGCCCAGGTTGGTCTCAAACTCCTGGCCTCAAGTGATACACCCGCCTTATCCTCCCAAAGTTCTGGGATTACAGGCATAAGCCACTGTGCCTGGCTTTTTTTCTGAATGAATTTAATGCCTCCTGTATGTCTTTAATGGTGGAAGGAGGAGAGAAACAAAACTAATTTTGGTACTGATGGTTTTGTTTTTCCATCTTTGATCAAATCTATCTTCCATCTCTGGTCATATGATTTGGATTGGAGGAGAATTTCTTCTAAGCCTTGGAATTGTGTTTGCATGATGCTATTACTGTCTATAGCTAGTTAGATACCTTTTTGCAATATCAGTGGCAACTATGCCTATTTATTCCCTTAAAAATCAACGTTATACAATCCTGAACACAAGAAAAAAATGTTAGCAGATGTAAAGCCCTAACTTTACATTCCCTTTTGAATATGAAAATGACTGGTATCAATAGTTGTTAGCTTGGGATTTGACATCCATCAACCTGATAATTTCATATTGCACAAAGATATGAAAGTTAAAAATATATTTGATGCAGGCTTTAAAAACAGCAGACCTTACACATCTCTTCAAGGTCCCCTTCCCAAGAAAACCAAAGCCATAAAACCAATTCTACAACTGGGCAACTTTAATTCTGAGTTTGTACTGTACATCTTTTCCAACCAGATCCTTCAGCCCAAGGGCCTGAATATTTACCTTAATTTCAATAAATAATTTTTAGTTGGAAGCTTCCATGAGAAAGCTTCTCTATGAATATTCTCAAAAAAGCAAACACAACTTCTTCCAAGAATAATGTAGATTTTTATGTCCTTCTCCATTTACCAAACTGTTTTTTTTTTTTTTCCTCACCCGGTAATAGTTGATTTGCTGGAAAAATAGTTTGTTCTATTCATACTAAGATGTACTAATGAAGATTTTATATCTATCAGCATAAATGTGCAGAAACAGAAATTATACACACCTACAGTTTCTGTGAGTTAGATGTATCCTATTTTTAGTAAATTATGCCCATTTTTCAGTGATCTAATTTTAATTTCATGTTTCTATTAGGAAAAAAAGACAGTGCAGATGATGTTTAAGGAAGCTAAATTTAAAATGGGATATGTGGACGAGGTGTACACCCAGGTCCTGGAGCTGCCGTATGTGGAAGAGGAGCTGAGCATGGTCATTCTGCTTCCCGATGATGACACGGACCTCGCTGTGGTAAGCTCCAGGCAATGAGTCTTTGAGTGTCTGTGGAGTCCAGCTGAGCTCATTTCTTTATGTCCATCTACCAGTTGGCATTTGAGGAGTTTCCAATTGGGGATATTACATGTAGTGCTGGGTGAACATCATTGCGTGTCTTTTGGTGAATATATTCATGCTTTTCTGTTGAGTGTATACATATATGAGTAGACAAGTTTTGATGAACCTAAGAAGAGAGAGTTCTAAATATATTGTTAATTGGAATATTATTCTTTTTTTTTATTATTATACTTTAAGTTCTAGGGTACATGTGCACAACGAGCAGGTTTGTTACATATGTATACATGTGCCATGGTGGTGTGCTGCACCCATCAATTCATCAGCACCCATCAACTCGTCATTTACATCAGGTGTAACTCCCAATGCCATCCCTCCTCCCTCCCCCCTCCCCATAATAGGTCCTGGTGTGTGATGTTCCCCTTCCCATGTCCAAGTGATCTCACTGTTCAATTCCCACCTATGAGTGAGAACATGCGGTTTTTGGTTTTCTGTTCTTGCGAAAGTTTGCTGAGAGTGACGGTTTCCAGCTGCACCCATGCCCCTACAAAGGACACAAACTCATCCTTTTTTATGGCTGCATAGTATTCCATGGTGTGTATGTGCCACATTTTCTTAATCCAGTCTGTCACTGATGGACATTTGGGTTGATTCCAAGTCTTTGCTATTGTGAATACTGCTGCAATAAACATACATGTGCATGTGTCTTTATAGCAGCATGATTTGTAATACTTTGGGTATATACCCAGTAATGCGATAGCTGGGTCATATGGTATTTCTATTTCTAGATCTTTAAGGAATCGCCATACTGTTTTCCACAATGGTTGAACTAGTTTACAGTCCCACCAACAGTGTAAAAGTGTTCCTGTTTCTCCACATCCTCTCCAGCACCTGTTGTTTCCTGACTTTTTAATGATTGCCATTCTAACTGGTGTGAGATGGTATCTCATTGTGGTTTTGATTTGCATTTCTCTGATGGCCAGTGATGACGAGCATTTTTTCATGTGTCTGTTGGCTGTATGAATGTCTTCTTTTGAGAAATGTCTGTTCATATCCTTTGCCCACTTTTTGATGGGGTCGTTTGTTTTTTTCTTGTAAATTTGTTTGAGTTCTTCGTAGGTTCTGGATATCAGCCCTTTGTCAGATGAGTAGATTGCAAAAATTTTCTCCCATTCTGTAGGTTGCCTGTTCCCTCTGATGGTAGTTTCTTTTGCTGTGCAGAAGCTGTTTAGTTTAATTAGATCCCATTTGCCAATTTTGGCCTTTGTTGCTGTTGCTTTTGGTGTTTTAGTCATGAAGTCCTTACCCATGCCTATGTCCTGAATGGTATTACCTAGGTTTTCTTCTAGGGTTTTTATGGTATTAGGTCTAACATTTAAGTCTCTAATCCATCTTGAATTAATTTTCATATAAAGAGTAAGGAAAGGATCCAGTTTCAGCTTTCTGCTCATGGCTAGCCAATTTTCACAGCACCATTTATTAAATAGGGAATCCTTTCCCCATTTCCTGTTTTTCTCAGCTTTGTCAAACATCAGATGGCTGTAGATGTGTGGTATTATTTCTGAGGGCTCTGTTCTGTTCCATTGGTCTATATCTCTGTTTTGGTACCAGTACCATGCTGTTTTGGTTACTGTAGCCTTGTAGTATAGTTTGAAGTCAGGTAGCGTGATGCCTCCAGCTTTGTTCTTTTGACTTAGGATTGTCTTGGCAATGCGGGCTCTTCTTTGGCTCCACATGAACTTTAAAGCAGTTTTTTTTCCAATTCTGTGAAGAAAGTCATTGGTAGCTTGATGGGGATGGCATTGAATCTGTAAATTACCTTGGGCAGTATGGCCATTTTCACGATATTGATTCTTCCTATCCATGAGTATGGTATGTTCTTCCGTTTGTTTGTGTCCTCTTTTATTTCACTGAGCAGTGGTTTGTAGTGCTCCTTGAAGAGGTCCTTTACATCCCTTGTAAGTTGGATTCCTAGGTATTTTATTGTCTTTGAAGCAATTGTGAATGGAAGTTCATTCATGATTTGGCTCTCTGTTTGTCTGTTACTGGTGTATAAGAATGCTAGTGATTTTTGCACATTAATTTTGTCTCCTGAGACTTTGCTGAAGTTGCTTATCAGCTTAAGGAGATTTTGGGCTGAGATGATGGGGTTTTCTAAATATACAATCATGTCATCTGCAAACAGGGACAATTTGACTTCTTCTTTCCCTAACTGAATACCCTTAATTTCTTTCTCTTGCCTGATTGCCCTAGCCAGAACTTCCAACACTATGTTGAATAGGAGTGGAGACAGAGGGCATCCCTGTCTTGTGCCAGATTTCAAAGGGAATGCTTCCAGTTTTTGCCCATTCAGTATGATATTGGCTGTGGGTTTGTCATAAATAGCTCCTATTATTTTGAGATACGTTCCATCAATACCAAATTTATTGAGAGTTTTTAGCATGAAGGGCTGTTGAATTTTGTCAAAGGCCTTTTCTGCATCTATTGAGATAATCATGTGGTTTTTGCCTTTGGTTCTGTTTATGTCATGGATTACATTTATTGATTTGCATATGTTGAACCAGCCTTGCATCCCAGGGATGAAGCCCACTTGATCATGGTGGATAAGCTTTTTGATGTGCTGCTGGATTCAGTTTGCCAGTATTTTATTGAGGATTTTTGCATCGATGTTCATTAGGGATATTGGTCTAAAATGCTCTTGTTTTGTTGTGTGTCTGCCAGGTTTTGGTATCAGGATGATGTTGGCCTCATAAAATGAGTTAGGGAGGATTCCCTCTTTTTCTATTGATTGGAATGGTACCAACTCCTCCTTGTACTTCTGGTAGAATTCAGCTGTGAATCCGTCTGGTCAATTGGAATATTATTCTTTATTCTGCATGGAAGATCTACTTGAAAGCCCAATGACTATTGCACAAAAGTCCTGGAAGAGGGTAGAGATCAATCTGGGCAGTGATTCTCAAACATTAATGCACATATATGATTCTAGTGATCTTGTTAAAGTGCAGATTTTGATTCAATGGAGTGTGGCCTGAGGTCTTGCATTTGGAACAAGATTCCAAGTGATACATATGCTTGGGACCACACTATGAATAGCAAAAGTCTAAAGTACAAGTGGGAAATTTACCTTATACAAGAGGAGAGAAAAGTCTTACTATGACAGAAAAGGAGCAGAGTCCAGGAAGGCAAAAGGTAAACTTGCAAGGTAAGAGGTGCAAGACTAATAGTGCACTGGTAAACCAGCTCTGGGAGGTGGGAGTAGCCTTCATTTACAAAGTTTGCTGATTCTCATGACATGGTAAATACTCCCACCATGGCTGACTTTAGGCTATGAAGGGTTTAACAATCTATAGGAACCAGCTCTGGCACACAAGTTCTCAGGATGTTGAGGGTGGGCTGCTTGATTTCCCTGGCTTCCCTTTGGAATCAGAAAGTTACTGCCCTAAGTCAGGGATGACATCTGTTGGGGCCACTTATGAGAAAATTAGGAGAGTCTAGAAATAGAGTCAAAATCAAAACAATGCTCATTGGAGAAGAGCACCCACCTGGGCTCCAGTTGGTAAAGGGAAGGGGAGATGCGAGTGGAAGGCCCTTCTCCCTTTTTTCTTTCTACCTGATAGATAAATAGAAAGAGTGATGGATCTTGAAGAATTTGAAGCTCACTCCAGGACAGGCAGAGGACAAACAAGGATACCAGATGAAGTCATGTTGAATTCCACATTTCTCATCTCGTGCTCCCTTCTCATGCCTCCCTTTATCTTCACATGAAACCCAATTCCCTCTCCTTTGCTCTGTAAGAGTTGCTCTCTGATTTAACCCTGAATAGTCCCCTGATTAGACTCAGAAGCAGAGTTCTGAGCCGTGCTCTTTGTCTTTTGTCAAACAATCTCTCACACTCACAGTAATATGTACTGCGTGAAGATTAATGTAATGAATTGGTTAGAAGTTTCTAAACTGTTAAAAAATGTTTTTAACATTTGAAAGGAGTTAGGTACAAATTGTTTTTATTAAAAATTTCTGCCTGTCTCAGGTGTTTACTAGCTCTTTTACACTTGTCTCCATAAAACTCAGAAAATATGAAGATTTGGGAGAAAATCTTGGTGTTTATAAAAGAAAATATCTGTAGATTTTCTTGGACCAAAACTTACCATCTAGTTGCATGTCATTAGTGGAGGGGTGTGTGGGTATCAGGCTATTGTCATCTAAATTTTAAGGTTTGGCTCTTTCTTATCCTAGGTGGAAAAAGCACTTACATATGAGAAATTCAAAGCCTGGACAAATTCAGAAAAGTTGACAAAAAGTAAGGTTCAAGTTTTCCTTCCTAGATTAAAGCTGGAGGAGAGTTATGACTTGGAGCCTTTCCTTCGAAGGTTAGGAATGATCGATGCTTTTGATGAAGCCAAGGCAGACTTTTCTGGAATGTCAACTAAGAAGAATGTGCCTGTGTCCAGGGTTGCCCACAAGTGCTTTGTGGAGGTCAATGAGGAAGGCACAGAGGCTGCCGCAGCCACCGCTGTGGTCAGGAATTCCCGGTGTAGCAGAGTGGAGCCGAGATTCTGTGCAGACCGCCCCTTCCTTTTCTTCATCAGGCACCACAAAACCAACTGCATCTTTTTCTGCGGCAGGTTCTCTTCTCCGTAAAGAGGAGCAATTGCTGTACATGCCCTCCTTTCCTTCTGCCTACCTTGCCTTAATTAACATTCCGTGTGACCCAGTTGGTGCAGTGGCTTGAATGCCAAAATAAAGCATGTGCACTGAATAGTGTGTGAATGTCTTTGCTGAGGTTCCAGAGCCACTGAGAATAACTGAAGCCACAGATGCCTGAAATTTGGGCCTGGGAAGGCTATGCTGGTTTCGGAGTGTTTGGGGTGCCTCCCATTGCCTTTGCCTTCACTTAAGTCTGTGCCCATTGTTTCAGGGGATCTTAAGGAGCATCTCAGGGCTTCAGGAGCCAGCCCTCTATGTGCTCTTCTATCCGCCCAGCTCTGCCCACCACCACTGCCTTGCTGAACAGGGACCAGTGCCCAGGCAACACTGCACACAAAGCCAAGGGCAAACCCTACAGAGTAAAGCTGCAGCCACCCTGTGTGTCACATGCAGCTGAAATAGTGGTCTGCTTCTGTCACTGTCGCATAGACAGCTCTGCATGCCCCCTGTCTCACACATTCTGTAATGAAAACAGCTCCTTCTTATCTTTCCATAAACCTCAGATACAAGTTCAGACACTAAGCAATACACTTCAGGACTGAGCTAGGAGGCAAATATCTGAAACTTGCTATGCCGTCCTTTCTATTCCTTTTCCCTCTGAAATACACAAAATATCAAAGGAACTTACACAGCACGCCACTGAGTCCTCTAACTAATCATATATGCTCAAACACGGCTCAAGCACAACCCTTAAGAAAGAACCTCCATACATTACTTTTTTTATTTTAAAAATAAAATCGTATTGTGGCAGCAATTTGGAAACTACAGCAAAGTCTCCAAAAGAATTTAAGTCACCCACAATTCCAACACACAACAATCACTGCTGTTAATAGTGATATACATCTTTCCTATTATATGTATGCAAATAGAAACACAAGCATTTTATTACAAGTTAATCATATCCTTCAGTAGCTTATTTCTTCCATTACTTATGAAAAACCTCTCTTAAGATCTTTCCAGGTCATCAGTTTGATGTGCATAGTATTCCACTGTGTGGCTGGATTTCTATAATTGAATCTAATTTTAGACAGTTTAATTAAAATTTTTTCTATTAATAAATAATAGATTATTAATAATAAATACATATGATACTGTTTTGGATATACTAAATATCTGCTCACATCCTTAATATATTTTTTAAAATTCCTAAGAATAGTATTGTCGAGATAAAAGCTGAGCGCATTTTGAGACTTCTTCCACATTGGTCCCTAGAAAGTTCCACTGGTTTATACACTCACTTATGTCACCATTTATGCCACCACTAACTGCCGCCTGCTTTCTTATTTCTTTAATGAGTTGGACTAAACAGTGGTTACTCCTGACTCTGTTTTTGACTGACAGTTAGTTACATGAACCATTCATATTACAGCTCTTCCTGAAATTTGACCAAGCTAGGATATATTCTGTGAGGCCACATTCATTTCAGGGATCTTGTTTTCCAAAGCAGGTTTGGCCAAAAATTAATCCACAGGACTGAAAGGTATACATCTGTGAGTTTTGTTCTCACTTCCACCTCTAATTTGAAGAAAACTTTATACTTTTATTGCAATACAATTGACACAGAATACATTTCACGTATTTAACCTATACAATAAGTTCTGACACGTTTTCCATGAAACAAACCATCCCTGTATTCAAGATAATGAACCTATCTATCATACTCCCAAATTCCTTCTTGCATCTTTGTAATTTCTCACTCTTCCTTCTCCCTCTCCCCGTCCCATCCCAACCACTGATCTGCTCGGACAACTACTGGTCTTCTTTCTGTCACTATAGAATAATTTGCATTTTCGAAGAAATTTACATGCATGGAACCATGCATCATCTATGCTTTGTAGTATGACTCCTATCATTACAATTATTTTGAGATTCATTTATGTTACTGTATATATCAATAGTTTATTCCTTTTATTGGTAAGTAACATTTCTTTCTATAGATATACCATGATTTGTTGATTAACACATTTACCTGTTGATGAACATTTAGGTTGTTACTGAGATTTTCACTATTGAAAATATAGTTTTTATGAACATTTATGTATATACATCTTTGTAGGGACATATGCCTTCATTTCTTTTGTATATAGATGCATAGAAGTAGAATGGCTGGGTCATATGGAAGGTGTAAGTTTAACTTCTTAAGGATCTGCCAAATTGCCTTCCAAAGTGGTTGTATCATTTAACATTCCCAGTAGAGCCTAGGAGAGTTCTGGTTGTTCTGCCTCCTCACCAACACTTGGTGCTACCAGTGTTGTTACTTTCAGTGTGTACCGGTTTTAGGTTGCATTTCCCTAATGCCCGATTATGTTCAGCATTTTAAAAAACGTGCTTATATGCCATTCATTTATGTTATTTGATGAAATGTCTTTTTAAGTGTCTCATCAATATTTTATTGCTTCCTGCTTTATTTTTTATTTATGTATTTTTTGAGACAGAGTATCTCTCCGTTGCCTCAGCCCCCCCGAGTAGCTGTGACTACAGGCGTGTGCCACCACACCTAGCTAATTTTTGTATTTTTAGTAAAGACAGGGTTTCCCCATGTTGGCCAGGCTGGTTTTGAACTTCAGACCTCAGGTGATCTGCCCACCTTGGCCTTCCAAAGTGCTGGGATTACAGGCATGAGCCACCGCACCCAGCCTTTTGTTTTCTTATTGTATTTTGAGAAATCTCATGATATGACTACCATATCTTTTATCATATATGGGATTTGCAAACATTTTTCTCCCAGCTCATGGCTTCAATTTTCATTTTTATAACAGTGCCTTTAAAAAGCAGAAGTTCTTGATTTTGATGAAGTCCATTTGATCATTTTGTTTCTTTGTTTATGCTTAATGCTTTTGTTGTCATATTGAAGGAATGCTTTGCCTAACCCAAGGTCACAAGGATCTCCTATGTTTCTTCTAGAAGTGTTATAGGATTTGATTTTCCTTTTTGGCCTATGATCAATTTTGAGTTCATGTTTTGCATATGATGAAAAAGCTATCCATTTTCCACTGAATTGCCTTTGCATCTTTGTCAAAAATCAGCTGATCATGGATGTGTGGTTCTATTTCTGGATTCTATTGGATTCCATTGATCTGCCCATCTATCTTGATGTCAGTTCCACATTGTCTGAATTACTGTAGCTTAATAATAAAATTTGAAAACACGGCCAGGCGCGGTGGCTCAAGCCTGTAATCCCAGCACTTTGGGAGGCCGAGACGGGCGGATCACGAGGTCAGGAGATCGAGACCATCCTGGCTAACACGGTGAAACCCCGTCTCTACTAAAAAATACAAAAAACTAGCCGGGCGAGGTGGCGGGCGCCTGTAGTCCCAGCTACTCGGGAGGCTGAGACAGGAGAATGGCGTGAACCCGGGAGGCGGAGCTTGCAGTGAGCTGAGATCCGGCCACTGCACTCCAGCCTGGGCGGCAGAGCAAGACTCCGTCTCAAAAAAAAAAAAAAAAAAAATTGAAAACACTTAAGTGACATGTTTTCCAACTTTATTTTTCAACGTTGTTTTATCTGCTTTCAGTCCTCCATCTTTCCCTGTGAATTTTATAATTTGCTTGTTGACTTGTACAAAGCCTACTGCAATTAGGCTTAGATTAGGATTGTGTGATTTCTAAACATCAGTTTGGAGAGAATAGACATGTTAGCAATATTGAGTCTTCCAACCCATGAGCAAGGCAAGTTTCTCATTTCTTTTAGGTTTTTATTAGTTAATCTCAGCATACTTTTGTAGTTTTTGGTATACACGTCTGGCATAAATTTTGTCAGATTTATCCTTAAGTATATCCTATTTTGTGCTATTATAAGTTGTGTTGCTTTTTAATTTCAATTTCTGATTAATTATTGCTAGCATATGGAAATATAATGCAGGGTTTTTTTTTTTTGTTTGTTTGTTTTTTTGTATCTCAGCCTTGTATCTTGCAAACTTGCTAAAATCACTTGTTCTAGTAGCTGTGTTTCTAGTTCCATGTCTGCTAATAAAGACAAATTTTCTTTCTTTCCCGTTTGGATAGCTTTTTTTTTTCCTTGCCTTATTGCACTGACTTGGTTAGAAGTAGTGAAAACAGACGTCCTTGTCTGGTTCCTGATCTTAGGCGAAAGCACGAAGGCTCCCATCTTTAAATGTGATATTAGCTGTAGGCTTTTCATAGGTGTCCTTTAACAGGTGAAGAAGGTTTCTTTTATTCCTAGTTTGTTGTGTTTATATCAGGAATAGATGTTGGATTCTGTCAAGTGCTTTTTTATATCTTTTAGATGATCATATGGTTTTGTTAATATTGGGATTAATTTTTGAATGTTGAAACAATCTTGTGTTACTGGGATAAACTCCACTTGGTCATGATGTATTTCCTGTTTTGTCTAGTATTGGATGCAATTTGTTAAAATAGTTTTAGAATGGCTCATCTCCATTCATGAGAGACATTGGTCTGTATTCTTCCTATTTTGTAATACCTTTGTCTCATTTTGGTTTTAGATAATTCTGGTCTCAAAGAATGAGTTGAGAAACATACCTACCTTTGCAATTTTCTGGAACAGATGTTGTACAATTGGTATTATTTCTTCCTTTAATGTTTGGTGAAGCCATCCGAGACTGGAGTGGCTTTATACTACAACTGTAATTTCATTAATAGGTAGTGAACAATTCAAATTACATATTTCTTTTTGAGTTAGCTTTGGTAGCTTGTGTCTTTCAAGGAATTTGTTCATTTCCTAGTCATCAAATTTAGTGGTGTAAAGTTGTTTATAACAGCCTCTTATTTTTCTTTTAATAACTATAAAATCTGTAGTGATACCATTGCTCTCATTTCTGAGATTAGTAGCTTGTGCCTTTTTTTTCTTTTCTGATCAGTATGACTAGATGTTGATAAATTTTATTGCTCTTTCTCAAAACCAGCTTATGGTTTCATTGATTTTCACTATTGTTTTTCTTTCCACAACATTGATTTCTGCTTTGATCTTTATTATTTCTTTTTTCTCATTACTTTTCATTTATTTTTTTCAGTTTTTGGTGTAACCAGCCATGATCCCTAGTGTACTGAACAAAAGAGGACGGGAATAAAAGACAAAGACAAAAGAGTATATTTGCAAGAAGGGGTCAGGGGGCACCTTGCCTCTAGTGGGTAAGGGCCCCGAGCTTTTGCAGTCTTCCATATTTATTAGGTAAAAGAGATAGCAAGAAAAGGAGGGGTGATTGTTGGGTAATTGTTGGTCTGCCATTTGGTTCACAGCAGGCTTGCAAGACTGCATTCTTTGAACAATAGGCGCTAGATTTCCCAGTAGATAACTTCAAGGAGCCAGGTGCCAGGGAGTGATGGCCCTCAGCAAATCTTTTGGTGGCACATGCAGTGTGAGTTTGCCCACATCCTGCATTCATGATAAACAGTTTGCTGTTTGATCATATAGCTTCCAGTGGAATGCTGAGTTGGTCATGATCCCTTTGCCAGCTCTCTACATTTTGGGTATTTTTAAAGATTTTTTTTAAGGTGAAGCTGAAGTAATTGATTTGAAGCTTTTCTTGGTTTTTAATATAGGTGTTTACCACCATAAAAATTTCTCTAAGTATTGATTTAGTGGCATCAATAAATTTTAATATTCTTTGCGTTTTTATTCGGTTCAAAATACATTCTACAGCACTTTGGGAGGCCGAGACGGGTGGATCATGAGGTCAGGAGATCGAGACCATCCTGGCTAACACCGTGAAACCCCGTCTCTACTAAAAAAATACAAAAAACTAGCTGGGCGAGGTGGCGGGCGCCTGTAGTCCCAGCTACTCGGGAGGCTGAGGCAGGAGAATGGCGTAAACCCGGGAGGCGGAGCTTGCAGTGAGCTGAGATCCGGCCACTGCACTCCAGCCTGGGCGATAGAGCGAGACTCCGTCTCAAAAAAAAAAAAAAAAAAAAAAAAAAAAAAAAAAAAAAAAAAAAAAAAAAAAAAAAACAAAATACATTCTAATTTTCCTTTTGATTTCTTTTTTGACTCATGAATTATTTGAAAGTGTGTAATTTTTAGTTTCCAATTTTGATGATTTCCAAAGATCTTTATGTTATTGACTTCCAATTGAATCTCACCATAGTCAGATAACATATTTTTAATGACTTGCATTCTTTTAAAATATTGAGATTTATTTCATGCCCCTAAATATGAGCTATCTCAGGAAATGTCCCATGATCACTTGAAAAGAATATATATTCTGCTGTTTTGGGGTGTAATGTTCTGTAAATATGAATTCCGTGAAGTTGATTGCTAGTGTTGTTCAGGTCTTCTACGTAATTACTGATGTTGTGTCTACCTGTTCTAGCAATTGTTGAGAGATGAGTGTTGACATGTCCAACTATAATTGTTGAGAGGTCCAGCTCTAGGTCAAAATCCAAGTGTGATCCCATAGGCCTGACCATAGGCAACTACCAGGCAGCCTTCATGGGGGAGATGGGGGAAAGCTGCCCTTCTCACAGATTTGGTGCACAGCCAGGGCATTACAGTGTCTGGTGGGAGCTGCAGTCAAGGACTCAGGCCCTGGAGTCAGGCCATACTTTTATGCATCTCTACATTCCGAGCTCAGACAGCTCCACTCAGAGCTCTCCTTATAAGGGGAGCAGAGACCTTCTGTTCAGAAGCCTCTGAAGAGACTTTCTTACCAGGATCCTTGAAGACACTTTCTTGCACTCAAGCTCAGCACTCAGTACTTTCCCACTTCTAGTCCTTCCCTCCCCTCCCATCCCTCCTGTCCCTCCCGTCTCTCTTTCTCTCTCTCTCTCTCTCAATTTGACAAAGGAGCTGAGTGGTCCATTAAGCACAATGCCTTTTTGGAAAAACAAAAAGCCTGAAAGTCCTTCAAGGGCATGCCTAGAGGTGCTGGTGGTTCATTTGCAAGAGTCTGAGGGTACCAAAGGGCACTTGCCAACCATGCCACCGGGTCTCTGGGAGGTGCCAGTGAACCCCACAGGGCACCCTTAGAGTGTGCTAATGCGTTGTTTACAGAAGCTTTTCGTTTCCAAGGGAGATCATTGGTCCTCAGCTAGGTACTGCTTGTGGTCCAACAGATCTGGCAGGTTTGGTACACTGTGACAAGACCCATGCCATTGAAAAACACATCTGGACGCCCCTCACAGAGGCTATAGTAGCCCCGCAAGTCACCCTCCTGGCCCTCTGGGTCTACAATGAGGGGTTGGGGGAGGCAGAGGATGAGACTGTTCACTGGACTCAGATTTCAGGGATTTTTATGCTACTACTGTTAGTTATCAAGCCCAAGTAAACCTCCTCAGGCCAGCTCAGTCACTCCCAGATATAATCCAGCGATTTTAACAAATCCCTAAGGCATGGAAAAAGTGGCTGCTTCCGAGAAAACAATGATTGCAGAAGCAGTGAGGCAAAGATGACTATCAGGCGCCCTCTCCTGGACTATCTAGGCAATGGCATTTCCAAAGAGCTCTCTGAGCCTGATTATTCAATTAGAGGAGGAGATTGAAGCGTTCCCCACCAAGATACCAGACCATAGGGGGCCCAGCAGGCAGCTGACAAGGGTTTGCATGGTGATAGCCCCTATGACTGATTCAAGCATTATGCTTGTTGTCGTCCCTCCCAGTGACTCGAGGTGAGCTGAAGAGCCTCACCATCCTCTCCCCAGATGGCTAGACTTTTACAGATTATCCAGACTAGGGGTTAGACCAAGGTCCCTCTGTCCCCAAGGATGACTAGAAGTCCTAGCCAATGTCAGAGTTCAGTGAAAAGGTGGGGAAAAATGTCCTTCTTGGCCATTTTGAACATCTGTGCACTGGTGCCTCTGATCCCCACAATCCCTGGCACCAGGATGAGGGGAAAACAGATAATGTTCTCTGGCTTAGGGTCTGAGACCACCACCACCTGCTCTGGCTCTGGGAAGGGACCTTTGGGCCCCTAGAAGCCTTTATGTTACGGATCCCATGACTGCATGTGTTCTTGGTATAGATGTGTTGTCTATACGTGCCCCCATTGGCCTTCACTCTCAATCCCTGATGGAAATTGCTGCACTTAGGGTCACCTTAGTGGGACATGGGAAAGGCTGTGAATGTACCCAACTACTGTCACCCAGGACATTGTATCCCCACCTGCTTTAGGGAGAAAAAAAACTGCTGTCATTATGTCACCAAAACATCAGTAATTCCATCTAGTTCACTGCACAGGAAGCCAATCAATGAGACAATGAGTATTGCAAAGATGAATGAAGGCTTTATTTGGGTGCTGCAGCTGAGGAGATGGGAGATCAGTCTCAAATCCATCTCCCTGACCAACTAAAATTAGGGGTTTGTATAGCAGGGAAGAAATGTAACCATGTGTGGGGAAACAGGAATTAGGGAGAGGTGAGGAAGAGGAATTGGTCAACAGGAAGCAGGTGGTTGCTTAGGCCATCATGATGGGTGACGAGTCGGGTTTCTCATTGTCCAGATGTGTAGACCTGGTGGGTTTCAACTGCCAGATACTATCTGGAAGGACTGATAGTTGGCTTCCTGAGAAAGGAACTCAGATGACTGTAATTTTCTTGAATTTTAAAACTGTGAGGGTTAATTTATATGCTTTTTCAAAAGAAACCAAAAATATTAGTTCTATGGGACAATTGGGCTGGTTTCAATGGCTAAGCTTGAGGCAAAGTTCCTGAGAAACTGTTCCTCCATACAGTAGCTCTGACCTGTGCACATGGCCTCAGGTACCTTGTGACCCTCTGTCTATTATAGGTGGCTCAAGGCTGTGGTGCCATTCTTTGCATTGGCAGTACTTGACATTTTGATTCTTACACAGGCTACTGGAGGGAACTTGGTATGAGACGGTTGATATCATCAATGCCTTTTTCAGCATCCTGCCGCATGGAGAAGTCCAGGATCAACTTGCCTTTATGTGGAATGGGTTGCAATGCACCTTTAATGTCCTTCCACAAAGCGACCTAAATTCCCCATGTAGCTGCCATCAATGAATAGGTTATGCTCTGGGGAGAGTTGCATGCCTGGAGGAAGCACTAGCCTTGCACTCTATTGATGACATCCTCCTGGTGAACCCAAGCAAAGACATTGCCAAATAAGGACAGCGTGCTTGAGGACAGATGGCTCTCAAGCAGCAACCCGACTGCACCATTAACACACAGGGACCCCAAGTGAAGTTCCTGGTTGTAATCTGGGCAAGTGGCACCACATCTCATTTAGAGGAGATGACTGCCAAGCTTCTGACTGTCTCTGCCCCAGCAAATAAAAAGGATGCCCAGTGATTTGTGGGCTTATTCATCTACTGTTACTGTCACATTCCCCTTGTGGGGATTTTGATGGGACCCAACTAAGAGGTTACTAGAAAAAGCTGCTATATTTGAATGGTACCCATTCAACAGGCTACCACAGCCATCCAAGCACCCTTCCCCTGGACCCCATGGGTCCACATTTGCCATTCAATTTACAGGTCTCAACAACATTTCAGTTCCTTTACTGTTGCTCAGAGTAGAAAAATACTTCAGACACTTGTTGGGGTTTTCAACTTACAAGATCCTGGAGTCAGCGGAAAGGCACATACACTTTGAGAAACAATTATTGTCCTGTTATTGGGCCTATGTAGATATGCATGAATACATGACCCATGGCTGTGATATTGTTTTATGATCCCAAATTCCAATCATGTTATGAGTGAGCAGAGGCCTCAAATCTCCAGGTGGGGGTGGCTTAGGAGTATTCTCTAGTGAATGAAAATGTTCTATACAGAAGCAGGTAAAACCCAGCCCAGCTGGGGCCTTCAACTCCATGTCAAGGACTCAGGAGTGTCGCCCCCCTCCCAGGCATGTCGTCCAATGAGCCACTGCCTTCACTTGCCCAGTGGGAGCTCAGATACAAGGACCTTCCGGGCCACACATAAGCCTGGTTCATTGATGGTGTCTCTTGATTAACATTTACTAGGCTAGAATAAGGTGCACCTGTTATCCAGCCTGAGATATATCTATCCCTTGGCAAGCTCAGCATAAATGTGCAAAGCTTTATAAAGTATGGTTGGCTACCCAGGCTCCCTCAACAAAGGAGCCCTGCTATATTTTCACTGACTCATGGGCTGTAGTTAATGGTCTGAACATTTGATTGGGCTACTGGCAAAACTTGTACTGACATATGAAACACATCCCTCTCTTGGGATGAGACATTTGGATAAAATTCAATTCTACTCCTAATAAGCTCTTTGTTATCCTTGTGGTTGCTCACCAGAGAGCTGCCTATGTTGACAAAGGCAATGAGCCAACCAAGGCAATGAGCAGACCATGCCTGTCAGCTAAACAGGGAGAATGATCTGTCATCTGCCCCAGAGATAACAGATATTCAACTCATTGACTCCTGGATCCATGAGAGGAAGGGCCCTGGGAATCAAGATGCCATCCTTGCCTGGATCTATATGCATGAACTATTATCTTCAAAAGATGCCAACACAGCATGAAAGAGATAATCCACCTGCCAGACCCTGACCAAGGCTAAACATTCTGCTCAGGGACAGATCCTTCAGGTAAAAAGGCCAGGATGTTCTTTGCAGGTTGATCACACTAGTCCCCTCATCCCATCCAGAGCGTTCAGGTGGATCCTAAATGTAGTTGATGAGTTCTCTGTATTTGGACTAGTCATCCCCATGTATTTTACTGACTCAGGCAACACTCTTTATTCCCTCCAAAACCATATTTGTTTCTTTCTCTGGCTTCCTGAATACATTGTATCTAATAATGGCCCAAATGATACATTTGCAGCCCAAACTATACATGGGTCAAATCATGGGGCATGATGGGTTCTCCATCCTCTTTAACATCTACAAGCCACAGCAGCGATTGCATATTTTAACAGGAAAAGATCAGGTTGAAGTGGCTAATGGAAATGGACAATATAATCCCAGCCTGGCTACATGTCTCAGGTGAGCAATTTGGGGTCTCACTGTGGCAATTCTCTAAGTGTACTTCTCATTTGTGCTGTATGATTGATTGGGCTGTCTGTCTCTTTCCCTCAGTTGCCCACCCCTCTTTTAAAATTATTGACAAATCAGTTTCCATGGTGGATCATGCAAGTTTCCTCCATCCTTTTTGAGCCCTTCCTGAAGACCCAAATCAGTGGTAAATCAGGAAGGCTACTAAACAGCACAGACTGGGTGGCATGAACTTGCTTCTCCATTTACTCCCCAGGTGCAGTGCCTGAATTTTTGCCTACAAGGGCTTCAAAGATAATAACCATCACTTCAATGTCTCAACATTTTCCCTAAGGTGGCCCTGCTGCTTTGCTCTGTGTAGCCCCATTGGACACATGCCAAATATCAAGTAGAAACTTTTATGGAACCACAGGAGAAACCAAGCCAGAATATTTAGGTTCATCATTCTAGGGAGTGAATTAAGGGCACTACTCTTGCTCATGGCATGAGACAGACTGCCCATGTCACAGTCAATGAGGAGTCTCCCCAACTGATAAGACATGAGCACCTTTGGTCCTGCAAACTCAGTATGGGGCAAGAAGTGGTGGGGATCTAACCTCTCTCCTCTCTCTCATGGGTAGTCTGTGTGACTCTGGCCTTACCAAATTCATTGGTAGGCCTGAATCTGGCAGCTGCCATCATGCTGAACTTGACTAGTAGTTGGATATGCCACTCATTGCTTGACCCCATAGGTAAACCTTTGGCTGCCACGCCACTGAATAGCACGAGTGGACATTTCTCCAACTATGGAGCTTTCTGGCATTTCAGGTGCCCTAACACACCTGGACCCAATGTGTTACCTGATATGCAAACCCTGGTACTGTAGGAATGAAATGACTTCCTAGTTGTCAACTCAATGCTGTTCCACATGGGAGCAACTGAGAAGAGGAGCCTGGGTCTGTTACTGGGCTATTTTGGCCTTGATGGTGGTGACCCTCTCCCCTCCCCTCCCTTACCCTCCCCTTTCCCCTCCCTCCTCTCCCCTCCCCTCCCCTCCTGTCCCCTCCTCTCCTCTTGTCTCCTCTCCTCTCCTTGTCCAGACTCTTCAGTTCCACTTAGGGACTCTGCCCACCACCTACCAAGAAGGACTTCTAGGGGGTTGAACCTCATGGTAGTCAATGACTCTTACACTCCCAAACTGGTGTATACCCTTTTAGAGGATTATTTCTTTTCTAAACACCAGGCCTTTACCTTCCTTTTTGATTGCATTGTAATCTGCACAAATGGGGCATTAATAAGAAATTTTGAAATATTCCAAACAACCCCTCCCAAGGAGCATGTTGCATCGGGCTGAATAAGGCATGAACTCCAGAACCAAGCTCCCCCTTGTTACTTGGAGGGTTTGCTGGATGAGGGACATTGCTGACCCTCTTTGCTCATGTGTTTGCACTGGGTGATTTTTTCCACTGCTGGGGTCCCTCAATGAGAAAATGTTGTGCACCCATCTCTTACCATCACTAAAATCATTAACAACACTACCTTAGTTCTGGAGACACAACAGATCAGCCTCAGCTCTTTGGTTTGAGTATTTTAGCAGCTGCATAGCCCTGGACTTCCTGCTGGCCAGCCAAGGAGAGTCTGTGCCACTGTCAACACCTCGTGGTGCACCTGGATCAATGAACCTGACAAAGTAGAAGAGTCCAGTTCTCTAAAGCAGACTGTGCTGACCTTTGAAACATCTTATCCTGGATTGGCAATGTTGGGGATTCATGGCTATGTTTAATCTTCCAAGAAGTCCTCATCATCCTATTTGGAAAAATTTCAATTATGAACCTGGTCCATTGCTGGCTCAGACTAATTACTGGGCTATTGTCATAGTCCCACAAAATCCATTTATTTAGGACTATGATAGGGTAGGCTTTGTTTCTTTCAAGCATCCTGAAAAATTAAGAGGTGAAGTTGAGCAGTACAACTTCAGGACAAAATCCTAAATGTGATCGTTCAGGCCCAACCATATGCAATTATAGAGATTCTACTCTTGGGGGAGATCCGCCCTTCTCCCACCAGACTTCATAGCTAGTGCTTTGTGATCTCGGGAGTGAGGCACCGTCAAAGGCTTAGGACCCTCTGGGCCAGCCATGCCCTGTGCCTACCTGTATTTCTAGCTCTGTCCCCTCCATTCAGAGGCCTCCTTATGGGGCAGCGGCTCAGCTGGGACACTGCCAAGACCTCCTTATTAGGGGGCCTGGAGATACTTTTCTCCACTCTGTCTCAGTACTCAGTACTTTTCCATTATTAGCTCTTTCCCGTCCCCCAGACTCTAGCTGCAATCTCCCTCTCTCCCCTGCCACCACAAATGAATAAAAGCCTGGCTGTTACTCTCGTATTTGGCTCACTGTCTTAGTGGACCACCTCAACACCTGGCAACTCTCTCTAACAATTGTGGACTTTTTATCTTCACAGTTACATTTGGTTTTACTTCATGTATTTTGAATCTCTCTTATTAGGAGAGGAATAAAAATGTGGGATTGCTATGTACTCTTGATGATTTGACCCACTTTATCATGATGAAATAACCTTCTTCATTTCCAGTAATATTCTTCACTCTGAGATGTACTTTGTTAGATATTATTATAGTCACCCCAGCTTTCTTTTGATCAGAATTGTATGTTGTATATTTTACCTTCATTTACTTTTAACCTATTTTTGTGAATGCAAGGTGAATTTCTTGTAGACAGTATATATTTGGATCTTACTTTTAACCAGTCTGACAATTTCTGTTTTTTAATGGAATCAAGAATGAGTATAAGGAAGTGAATTTTTTTATAATGTTCTAGAATTTGTGGTGATAGCATCACGACTCTGAATATACTAAAAATCACTGCATTGCACATATTAAAAGGGTGCTTTTTAGTATGTGAATTATATCTCAATAAAACTATCATTTAAAAAATGAGACTGGGGACCTAAGGCACTACTGTAAGGAGGCATTCGATTTAAGGATTCTGCTCCCTTCCCCTTCCTCTCCCCTCCCCTTCCTCTCCCCTCCCCTTCCCTTTCCCCTTCCCCTCCCCTTCCCCTTCCCATTTCCCTTTCCCCTTCCTCTCCCCTTCACCTTCCCATTTCCCTTTCCCCTTCCCATTTTCCTTTCCTTTCCCTTTTTTCTTTTCTTTTCTATTTATTTATTTATTTATTTATTTATTTATTTATTTTGAGACACAGTTCTGCTCTTGTTTCCCAGGCTGGAGTGCAATGGAGTGATCTCTGCTCACTGCAAATTCTGCCTCCTAGGTTCAAGCAATTCTCATACCTCAGCCCCCCAAGTAGCTGCGAGTACAGGTGCCCACCACCACACTAGGCTAATTTTTGTATTTTTAGTAGAGACAGAGTTTCATCACGTTGGCCAGGGTGGTCTCGAACCCCTGACCTTAGGTGATCCGCCTGCCTCAGCCTCCGAAAGTGCTGGGGTTACAGGCATGAACCACCACACCGGACCCCTGCTTTCTCAACTTTTGTACCCTAGGCATCTGCTTGTCTCACCCTAATCCAGGCTCAAGTGATAATGCACTCGTTTTGGCTACTTTGAAGGGCATCTACTGGGGGACAGGTCTGGGAAACGTTTCTACTTCAGAAAGTCATTTGTTCTGTTCTCTTCTTCTGGACATCTTGGCCTGGACGTGAAATGCTTCCAGTTGCCGAGGCCCCTTGTGACCAACCTGAGGATGAAGTTGGGGCAGTGAATGATGGCAGAATGTGAGTCTCTGATGACATCATGGGCTGCTGAGTCAGTCTGAAGCCCGCCTTGCTTCTGAACCCCCCTGATAGAGGACGTAGCAATGTCCCCAGCCACCCGTTGTCTGAGTCAGGCAGTCTGCACGTGTTTCTGTCATGTGCAGCCCAGGGACAGGCACAGAACCGCTCAAACCGCAGCCCCGCGTCTCCAGTGCCAGTGGTGGAAAAGAGCTCAGGTGTCAGGAGTAAGGACGCCTGGCTCTGTATATGGGGTCAGGACTGCTACTAATTACTTGTGGCACACGTCATTTTCTTTTCAGGTGAGTCCCTGATACATGTAAGAGATAAAGACCCAAGGTTCCTCTCTACTCTGAAATGGGAATCGGTCACCCTCCCTTTGCGTGCTTGAAACAGAAAAGCCCAGGGTCCCAGCTTCTCTTGCCTCACCTCCAAAATCTCGTCTAACAGCCCAAGGCGTGGATGAGTCCTTTGCACCACCAGCTTCCCCTGGGTTTTGGCCTCCAGTTAATTTCAAGACACTTTCCCTTTCAGAATATTTTTTTTTTTGGAGTCCTCCTTGCAAGAGCAGGAGGCGAGCGCGCTCAAGCCAGCCCTGGGTCCCCCGCGGGGCCCTCGCGCGCGGTCACCTGCTCTTCCCGCGGCGGGGTGAGGCCCTGGAGAAGCCGGGGAGGGCGGGGGCTGG
The DNA here is from genome assembly GCF_007565055.1 of Rhinopithecus roxellana. Lineage (NCBI taxonomy): Eukaryota > Metazoa > Chordata > Mammalia > Primates > Cercopithecidae > Rhinopithecus > Rhinopithecus roxellana. The sequence continues at coordinate 23,539,730 of NC_044569.1, forward strand.
GGAAAGGGCGTCAGCCGACCCTGCCCCGGGTCCCCTACGCGGCCCTAGCATCTCCCAGGAGGCAGGGACTCACCCCGACCCCGGGTCCACCCTCGGCACCAACCCGTGCCCCGCCGCCGCCTGAGGTGGCCGCCGCCTGCGGTTGTGCCCTTTGAGAAGGAAGGCAGAATGTCCCCACGCCGGCGGGGCCGGGATAATAAGGTCTGTGGGTGTCTGCAGGACCGAATGGAAGCCCGCGGCACGCTCAGCCCCCAATGCTCTGGAGTCCTGTGTTCTTGTCCGTCTGCCCGCATTTCCACCTCCTCTCCTTGCACTCTCTTCTCAGACACCTGCCTGCTGACACCTGGCATCTCTTTTCTCAGAAAAGGTCCTGCTAAAACCAGCACTCCAAATCCACGTCTATGTGCAAGCACTTCTTGTCCCTCCTAATTCTTTTATTCAGTTCCACGTTGTCGAGCCCCTTTTTCCCCAGCACTGTTCCTGATGCTGAGGTGGGGCCACAGGGACTGACTTCAGAGAGTTTGCCTGGTTAGGTAGCTGCCAATCACAGGAGTAATGACATTGCAGTGATTGATGGGTTAGGCTGAGGAAGTGCAGGTGGGAAGGAGTGAAGTGGGGACCGTCTCCAGGGTAGGGACTGGAGAAGCCACTGAGGCAGAGATGTTGAAGTAAAGGCATAGATTATGTGCAAATTCCGTGCCATTTTATACCAGATACTTGAGCACCAGTGGATACTAGTATCTGTGGGAGGTCCTAGAACCAATCCCCAATGGATACTGAGGGACAGCTCTGTGTGTGTGTGTGTGTGTGTGTGTGTGTGTGTGTGTGTGTGTGTGTTATAAGAAATTGGCTCATGCAATTATGGAAACTGAGAAGTGCTAAGATCTGCAGTAAGCAAACTGGAGATTGAAGAAAGCTGGTGGAATAGTTTCAGCCTGAATCTGAAGGCCTGAGAACCTGGAGAACTGGTGGTGTAAGTTCCAGTCAGAGGGCAGGAGGAGACTGATGCTCCAATTCCAGTGTCAGACAGGTGAAATTCCCTCTTACTCAGACATTTTGTTGTACGCAGGCCTTTGGTTGACTGGAGGAGGGCCAACCACATTAAGGAGGGCAGTCAGCTTTATTTGGTGTACCAATTCAAAATGTCAATCTCACCCAGAAATACCCTCACAGGCATACCTAGCATAATGATGTTTCAAATGTCTGGGCACCCTGTGGCCCGGAAAAGTTGATACATAAAATTAACCATTGCACATTTTAAAATTATATTCTATCTGGCCTCTGGAGGATAGGACTCACTCTCTCACTCTGACATGGTATTGCTTTCCTAGTGTGCATTGATTTCTTGTTTAAAATAAAATAATCTCTTTTTAAAGGAAAAATGTTATGGAGTATTTGAGAAAACTATTTTACCTATATCTTCTTGGAGACCAAAAGACAATACTAGTAATTTTAAAGTATTTTTCTCAAGAGATAATTTTCTTAAATACAGAGGAAGACATTGACCAGAGTTTCCAGTCACTTGTCATTAAATTAAAAAACCTGGCACTCAGTATTTGCTTAGAACGGCTAACAGGCTTGTTGAAAAAAGAAAAGCCTTAAAAATTCCTCTCGGTAAGTTGAATTGATAGAAAATAAAAGCAGTATAGAGAATAGGAAAAAAGCCCTAGAGAACTTGAGAAATTTATGGCAATCAAATAATTACAATAACTGTATTTTGAATTATTTCCAAATTAACTACTTCTAAAATTCACTTACTAATCTGTGGTTATTCATGGTTTGGCATATACCTATTTATAAACTGTGACATTTTAACATTTAAAAGATTATGATAAGATCACTTTTAAGAGAGAGAGATATATATTATTTTAAATAAAAATTATATTTTTATATTTCAGAGTATTTGGAAATTTGAAAGCTTGCTGATTTTTATTTATTTTTACTTCACTTATTTATTTATGTTCATTTTATTTGGCAATGGTGCCACATTGAACATTTTTCTCTACAGAAACTTTTAAGGAATCCTTCTGTTGTTTAGTGTCATTATCTCCAAGAATGTAACAAACTCTCATCTTGTGCCTCCTAACAGGATACACTGAGAAGCACTAGCTTCTTCTGTGACATTCTTGCCAACATTCTCAGCACCTGAATGTAAGTGCAGAAACATAAGACAGCATTGAATTGAGGGATATTCTACCAAATAATTGACTGAAACTCTCCAAAAGAGGCAATGTCATAAAAGACAAGCACTGCGGAGGTGCCACAGGAGGATGTGTGATAACTAATTGCAACCTGCGAGTTTCTTTGGGTCCCTCAAAAGACCTGAATAAATACAAAAAAAGACATTCAAATGTCCAAGAAGGAAATAAAAAAAAGATTTGATTATGGTAGTTATCAAGACATGCATATGAAATGCACAGTGAAATACCACCACAAGTATATCAAAGTAGGGAAAATTAAAACTACTGACAACATCAAGAGTGGGCAATGATGTAGAACAACTGGAATTCTCCTACATTTTTGTTGGGAATAAATTAGTACAGACACTTAGAAATTGGCAATATCTACAAAAGCCTAATAGTGTTGAAGCAAACATTGCACTAAACAAAGTTAAGCATATCCTATAGTCTGAATGCTGTCTTCCACCAAAATGTATATATTGAAACCCAAAGTCCAATGTGTCAGTATTAAGAGGTGGAACCTTCGGGAGGTGATTAGGTCCTGAGGAACAAGCCCTCATAAATGGGATTGATGTCCTCATAAAAGAGGCCCCAGAGAACTACCTTGCCCCTCTGCCATGGGAGTATGCAGTGAGAAGGTGCCATCTATGAAGCAGAGAACAAGCCCTCACCAGACATCAAATTTAATGGCACTTTGATCTTGGACTTCCCAGCCTCTAAAACTGTAAGAAAAAAATTTATGTTGTTTATAAGCTACCAAATTTATGGTCTTTTGTTTAGCAGCCTGAACAGACTAAGACAGCCTATAAGGAAGTGTTTATTTAATGCTATTAATGTAGGGGAGAGAGACCAGAACATAGTCTGTGCTCAACTTCACTAAAACAAAGGACTGGAGAGTTTTCGAGAAGTGGGGTGGATATTAGGACATGTGGGTTTGCTATTTGGCCTTACCTAAAGGAAAAGTAAGTTTTCTCACATCTTCCTGGCAGAAGGTAGTTTTACAACTCCAAGCAAGGTGCCCACTGATATTAGTCTCCCACCCTCCCACAGAAACAGGGAAGTAAGACGCTGTCTTCCTTGTGATTTTTGAAACAGCTCCCAGGTCCTTAGGAAAGAGTCCTGCATTGAAAAATTGTCAGGAGGCTTTTAAAAAGATTTACATGTCCAAGGAACAGAGAAATCATTCACAATGACAAGTTTTCTAAAGTCAGTGCTCTGATAAAATGGCCATGTGGTTAGGTCATCTGGATTCCATAAGGACTGGGGTAAGAGGAAGATCAGGTGCCTAGAGGCAAGAAGAGACGTATTTAAAGTATAGTCAAACTGAGGGAAAGTTAAGGCTGCCTTAGTACGTAGGTATATTCTCTGGCCAAGTGTTATGGCTTGAATGTTTTTGTTTCAAATTCGTATGTTGAAACTCTAAACCCCAATTTGATGTTATTCAGAGATGGGGCCCTTGGGAGGTAATTTGAATTGTATGAGGTCTTGAGAATAGGACCCACCATGATGAGATTAATGCCCTTAAAAGAAGAGAGACTAACACACCGAGGAGATGCCATGTGAGGACACAGAGATGGCAGCTGTCCACATCCCAGTTAGAGGGTCCTCTCCAGAACCCAGACATGCTGGACCTCTGATTGCCAACTGCCAACCTCAAAAATGCAAACCAGGCTGGGCGCGGTGGCTCAAGCCTGTAATCCCAGCACTTTGGGAGGCCGAGACGGGTGGATCACGAGGTCAGGAGATCAAGACTATCCTGGCTAACACCGTGAAACCCCGTCTCTACTAAAAAATACAAAAAACTAGCTGGGCGAGGTGGCGGGCGCCTGTAGTCCCAGCTACTCAGGAGGCTGAGGCAGGAGAATGGCGTAAACCCGGGAGGCGGAGCTTGCAGTGAGCTGAGATCCGGCCACTGCACTCCAGCCTGGGTGATAGAGCGAGACTCCGTCTCAAAAAAAAAAAAAAAAAAAAAACAAACCAAATTTCTCTTATTTAAGCCACTGAGTCTGTGGTATTGTATTATGGCAGTAAGAGACGATGGAAGGAGAGTGGGGTAATTGACTAGGAGTCTGGAAATAACTCTGTATCTTCATTTGGTGGTAGTTACATGGATTAAAATTATTAGCTATTATTTTGAAAGTCACTAGGCATATACTTATGACTAGCATACTTTGTATAAGTTCTAATTCAATGAAAAAATAAAGTAAAATAAAAACATTTGGGGTACAGCTAAAATGGAACTTAATGGGAAATTTGTAGATTTTGATGCCTGTGTTAGAAAAAAACAAGGCTAAAAGAACCTATGCATCCAACTTAATTAGAAATGTGTAAGTAGAATAAACCCAAATGACTCAGAGGAAAGAAAATACAAAAAATAAAAGATGATACTTATGAAACAGCAGATAAATGATATAATAGAGAGGATCTACAAAATGAAAATCTGATTCTTTGAAAAAGTAAAATAACCTCCAGAAAGATTAACTGCAATGAAGAAAAATACAAAATTGTACAGATAAAAAAGAGTAAAAATGAAAACGGAGACATAATTACAGATGCAGCTGAGATTACAATATAATAAAATAATACTATAAACAACTTTATGTCAATATATTTGAAAACCTAAGAGAAACAGAAAAGTCTTCAAGATGTATAATTTACAAAACCAAACTTGTAAGGAAGAAAACAACCTGAATGAGCCTATAAACATTTAAAAAATTAAATAAAAAATTTAATGTTCTCTCATAAAGAAAACACCAGTTTCGGATGATTTTACAGGTAAATTTCAGCAAAAGAAAAGAAAGCGATGATCTACATTTACAAGAAGAATACCTTGCCATTGTTTTTAAAATAAAAGCATACTCTTCAACTGATTTTATAAAGCTAATATAACTTTGATACCTGTATTAGTCCATTCTCTCACTGCTGCTAGAAATACCTGAGACTGGTAATTTATAAAGAAAAGAGGCTTAATTGACTCATGGTTCTACAGGTTGTACAGGATTCTGCTTCTGGGGAGGCTTCCAGAAACTTAAAATCATGGTGAAAGGTAAAGAGGAAGCAGGCACGTCTTACATGGTTGGAGCAGCAGGAAGAAAGGGAGGAGGTGCTATACTCTTTTATACAATTAGATCTTGTGGTAGGTTACTCACTATCATGAGAACAGCACCAAGAGGGAAATTGGCCCCCGTGATCCAGTCACCTCCCACCAGGCCCCACCTCCAGCACTGGGGATTACAAGTTGACATGAGATTTGGGCGGGAACACAGACCCTATCCGTATCAATACCAAAACCAGAGATAAACAGTACAAGAGCACAACATCAAAAGCCAATCTAAAGTGATGGATAATAGACATGTTCTTAATTAATATTTTATTACTTAATTTTTAATTAATTGTGACAAATCAAACCCAACGTTATTATAAGAATATTATATGAAAATTATTTTGTATCATGAAATGTAAGGTTGGTGCAACATTTAAAAATAAATTTTTAAGTTTAACCAAGTTGGCAGGTTAAATAAAATGAAGGAATTGCTCAATCACTTCAAGAAGTGTAGAACAAAACATTCATTAAGCTTTAACACGTATTCAGGAGAAAAATTCTTAATAAACAAAATAGAGAGGGGATTTCCAGTACTTTTTTGTTTTGAACACAGAGTATCACTCTGTCACCCAGGCTGGAGTGCAATGGTGCGATCTTGGCTCACTGCAACTTCCACCTCCCAGATTCAAGCGATTCTCCTGCCTCAACCTCTTGAGTAGCTGGGATAACAGGCCCCTGTCACCATGTCAGCTAAGTTTTTAAAAATTTTTTACTAGAGATAGGGTTTTACTATGTTGGCCAGGCTGGTCTCGAACTCCTGAGCTCAGGTGATCTGCCCGCCTTGGCCTCCCAAAGTGCTAGGATTACAGGTGTGAGCCACCATGCCTGGTCCAGTACTCTTATTCAGTAGTAAACCCTAGGTTTTGGCCAGAACAGTATACAAAAGCATAATTATTTGAATAGGAAAACAAAACCATATTCCTAGATTATATGATTATATGACTGCATCACAAATAACAGAGAATTATTAAATTCTCTATTATTCAAATATATTCAAATTATTCAAATATTATTTAAAGTATAAATTATTCAAATATAATTCAAAAACAATTTTACCACAGCAGATGGAAATCACTATAGGTTATACACTAGAGCCTAAATGCTAGTCAGATGCTGGGGTTCAAACTCCAGTCTTGCACTTGCTAGAGATTGTAGAGGGGTGAATTAATGAACCCTCTCAGTGCTTCAGTCTCCTAATCTGAGAAGTGGTTATGATAACAGGACCTAGCTCATAGAGTTGTTGAGAGGATCTAATCAGTATATAAAGAGATTAGCTCAGGACCTGGTACGGTAGAACACAGCATACTATTAGAAACTATCATTATTATACAAGAGCAAGTTGCATTTTTATGCATCTAAATAGCAATAGTTAGAGAATGTCATTAAATTTGCACTAACCCCAAACCGTAAGATTCTTAGGAATAATAATTAACAAAAAATAAGCAAGATTGTTATGTTGAAAATTGTCAAATGCTATAGAATATCATTAAAGATGACCAAAATAAATGAAGCTATTTCGTGTCATTCATAGAAAGACCTTGAGTTGAAAAGTTGTCAGTTCTCCCCCACTTGTCTTATTGATGCAATGCAATTCTAGTCCAAATCCTAGCAATGTTTTCTGTGGAATTTGAAACATGTATTTAAAATTTTATATAAATAAGCAAAGTGCCAAAATAACCAAGACACTTCTAAAGAAAAAGATCAAGTTGAGAAGATTTGCTTTAGCAGACATTAAAACTTATTATAAAACTCTAGTGATGTAGCGTGGTGTGTACACAGGGATAGACAAACAGATCAATGGCACAGAATAGAGAGCTGAGCTCAGAAGCGTAATTCTCTTCTTTGTGGAAATGCGAGATGATAAAGAACTGGCATTAGAGATCCGCAGGGAAATGATAGTGTGCTAGGAAAACTGATTGTCCTTATGTAAAAGATGAAAACAAAAGCATTGCTGACAATTAACCCATTTATGCCAGAAGCTGCAATTTTTTTTTTGTGAAAAATTAGACCTTGATGAAGACCTTGAGCAGTTGCATATCAATAATGCCCACAAGCTTAGCAGTCCAATAATGGGACACTAGGCATAAATGGGCTAATAACTTAAATGTTAAAAAAATTAAAGTTCTACCAGAAAATATGGCAAAATAATTTATAATCTTAGTGAAGTGAAGGATTTTTGTCATATATTTGTGACAAAACAATAAGAGGAAACACTTGAAAAAATCAACATTATCCTAGCACTTTGGGAGGCCGAGACGGGCGGATCACGAGGTCAGGAGATCGAGACCATCCTGGCTAACACGGTGAAACCCCGTCTCTACTAAAAAATGCAAAAAAACTAGCCGGGCGAGGTGGCAGGCGCCTGTAGTCCCAGCTACTTGGGAGGCTGAGGCAGGAGAATGGCGTAAACCCGGGAGGCAGAGCTTGCAGTGAGCTGAGATCCGGCCACTGCACTCCAGCCTGGGTGACAGAGTGAGACTCCGTCTCAAAAAAAAAAAAAAAAAAAAAAAAAAAAAAAAAAAAAAAAAAAAAAATTCAACATTAAAATACATGCATGTATTTAAATTACTTTAAAAATATATCATAAAAATTATAAAAATACATACACAAACTAAGAGATGAGAGTTTAACACATTTAACCATAAAAAAGATAATTATCTTAAATATAAAGTATTTCCATGAAAGAATCTGTAAGAAAAAGGCAAACAACCACATTAAAAAATAGACAAAGATCTGAACAGCTACTTCTCAAGAGAAAATAATAAAAGGCCAATGATCAATATCACTAATAAGAAAAACTAAAATAGAAATTAGAGAATAGACTCACATTTAAAAAGTCTGTTGATACCAAATCTTGGCAAAGATCAATAACAGTCCTTGCACATGGCTGGTGGGAACAGGCATTGGTCAAACTACTTAGGAAAATGATCTCGCATAACTTAGTAAAGCTAAGCTATTCTACTCCCAGTTAGAAACTCTAAAGAAGCTCTTGCATATATGTTCAGAAGACATGCAAAATCATGTTCATAGCAAGAAAAATAAATATAAACAATAAACAATGAGTCATTCAAAGTAACAAATGATATTGCACCATACAGTAGAATCAGAGTCATCAACTTGCTCAGTTCTGGTGTGCTGTTCCCATAGTCAGCACTATTCATATAGAACACAATGTTACTAATACTGTTGGGAGGTTGTACAGCTTTGGATGGAATACCACACATTATGGAAAATTAATTAATAACAGCTACCAACATAAAACATCATGCAGAGCAAAAATAGCAGGTGTCAATTCCTTTTGTATAAAATCTAGGAATAGGTAAACTGATCATTATGTTTTTTAAGGTGCATATATATGGCAAAGGCATAATAAAGTAATTATTAACACAAAATACAAGATAGTATTAAATCTGGGGGAAGAAAAGAATGTGATCCATCAGATCAATAGGAACTCCAAAGTCATTTATGATCTTCTGTTTATTAAGCTGGGTAGTGGATATTAGATGTTTATTCAACTTACTATTCATATATATATATATACACACACACATTGATTTATGAGTATGAAGTATTTCACAATAAAAATAAATTTAACAAACGAATGAACAAATCATGGTATAAGATGATGTGACAAGAACTAAAATCAGCTAAGGGAGATGAATCTAAGTTAGGTAAATTTTATAATCAAACTAAGTGTAATTTCCCTATTAAAAGACGAAAATCTTTTAGATTGGCAATGAACGACTTTCAGTTAGCATATCTCAAATAAAGTGACAAGAAATATAAATGTGAAATGATAGGCAAAGATGTATCAGGTAAATTTAAACAAAAGGACATCAGGTATCAAGCTATTAATATAAAAAAGTAGGCTTTAATGAAATAAACAAAAAAGCAGAAATTCTGTCATTTGGTATAGAAAAGGATATGATTCATAGTGAAGATAAAATTCAAACTTTAATGTGCCTCTTTCAATGTTGGACAGATGAGCATAAAAAGTAGAAAATTAATAAAAAGCTGAATATTCCACTGTGCTTAAGACCCACAATAAGACCTATTTTTGTATATCTTCACGCTTCTGCAATTAAGACCTTGATGTAATTATCAGTGTCCATACAAGTGTGTATTTCATCATTGGTGCCTATATTGTTGTCACTGCAAGTTATTTTTGGTGCTGTATTTTTTGAGAGAGCTGCCATTAATTTTGAAACAATACATTGTTATTTGAAGTTGAAAATTTATTGTGAATGCTGAAAATTATTGAAATGGAATGGTGATGCAATAGTTGATATTAGGGAAGCAAATACATTTGGATGAGTGAGTGAAATTTCCTATTTTCTTGCAAAGCAATGGCCATGTTTTATGGGGCGTAAGAAAGGCAAACACCTTCCTTGCAAGTGGAAGCTGGGCTATTGTATTAACTATCACATGCCACAGGAAATAATGCAAACACCAAAACTTGCAGAAATGGTTTCAGCAGCTGGGAAGAAAATCTGAATTAATAGTATTATGTTTGGTGACATTTAAAAGTATTTCATAATGCCCATGTCCTAGAGTTCCTGATGGCACAATAAGCAATATTGGGATGAAAAATGAGCATTTATGACTTTAACACCCATAACTATTTAAAAGTGTCAGACTGAATATATTTTGAAATTATCTTACAAATATTTAATTTTACATATGATCAAGACTAATATATAATAAATACATCTAAACATATCTAAAATAACTCTTTACATATTTTAAAATAACAATTCAAGTGAAAGAAAATGTGGATCATAAGTCAATTGTCAGAGCTTTTATTTCCTTAGTGATATGTGAAATAATAATACATTTTAGAGCTGAGGTCATATTAGCATTTATGAAACAACGTACAATTTATTTATTTATTTCCTTCCCATCTTACTGTCTAGAAAGTATACACATCAAATACTGGGCCCTCTGAATTGGTCTTTCACAGCTCAACTTTTCTGTTTTCCATTCTTAAATCCTGAGAGATTTTCTGAACTTTTTCTCTTAGCTCTTCTGGTTTCTTTTTTCAACAATGTTCTAAACTTCACAAACCGACTATCTTGCCTTTTGGTTATTCCTTTTTAATATCTGTGTATGTATGCGTGTGTGTGTGTGTGTGTGTGTGTGTAATGACTTCTTGAGTTAGCTAAAAATGCTAATCAAAATTTTTAATATTCCTATCTGAAATGTTTCTTTCAGAGTCAGCTCTTCTGAGTGTCAATCTTGGTTCTTGCACTGCAAACTAATGATGTTCTCCACAGCTCCTTGTAAATGTTGATTGTCCATTCATATCTAGTAATGATAATTTTGATTACTGAGGTAGGTAGCTGATTTATGTAATCTCTACTGCTGAATACATGGGACATATGTCTCACGAAGTGTGACTAATTGGGCAGCCTGCTTTTTATGGACAAATATGTCGACCTGCGTTTTGCGCAGGCAAAGAAGCCCGGTGGGGTGGCCCCCTTCTAGCTACTTCCACTCCCCTTCCTCTGCCTTCACTACCTTGAATTTCAGAATTAGATGAGTTCTACTATTGGGCTCTATCAGCCATGTTAAAGTCTCCTTTTCTCTCAGGGCAGATTTTAAGAATTACTTTACAAAAGAAGTCCACAATTTTTTTTCTTTAGGGAGTAATTCTGGGTTGCCGATTACTCTGCCAACAGAAAGATGGGAGCCATGGATCCATTGGGTTCTGCCTCTTTCTTCCCTTCCTCCAGTCAGTGTCCGCTGGCTCATGAACTGGTCTGAGAATTCTGATTGCCCCCAGTGCCTGGTATTCTTCTTTATGTATACTGAGCAAGTTCCTCCACCCTGATTTATCCTTCAATATTCTGCCATATATATTATTACTTCCAGAAATCAACCCAAACTTTCCAGCTACCATGGAATACCCTCCTATCTCTCCAAATTCCTTTGGTATGTTTCCTTTTCCCATTCTTACAGTCATTACAATAGGATATTTAGAGGTAAAGGAGGCAAGCCTATGTTCTTGCAAGCATATGTTCTTTATCTACTCTCACATGCCAATAGATTGCTATTTATGGATTGTCTACTTTCGTCATTTCCTATTGTGGTAGTGAAGGTTATAATAATGAGCAAAAGAGATGCAAAACAATGTAATTATTAACTGTCCTAACTAATTGTTAAGCAAGGAAGTAAAGAATGCCATGAAAAGGTAACCTGGGAGACGTATTTAGATCGGCAGTGAGGGAAACCCTCTTTGAGAAAGTACCATTTAAGATCTAAATTTTGAGTAAGGCTATGTTAATGGGGAAAGGTGTTTCGGAAAGAAGGAAGGGCATGTGCAAATTCCTGATGGTGAAAGATGACGCTTATTGAAGGAGAACAGAAACAGTGTCTATGTGGAAGTAGAGTTATGAACCAGAAGGGGAATGGTAGCAAAAGAAACTAACGAGGCCGGTAGATTTGGGACATGAACATTGTTAAGTTAAGCCAGGAAAAAGACTTATATTTAATTATTCATGCTATTGGCACCTTAAAGAGTTTTGAGGTCAGGAGGGAAACACTTAAATTTGCAGTGTCTAAAGGTAATTTGGACTACTATATGGAGAATAAAATAAAAGGAGGCAAAAATAGAAACAAGAAGCCCAGTGAGGATATCATTTTAATAGTTCTTGGCAAGAGATGAGTGATATTAATTGAAAGTAGTGGAGGAGTGTATGTAGAAAAGGAACTTGTTAGAGACATATTTCAGGGAGGAATTATACGTTCTCATGTGGATAGAATGTACCAGGATAGATATGGGAATGGTGAGGGCAGATAAATTATACAAGGATTCAGGATAAGCAAAGGACTGAAAAGAGGTGCCTTTCTTGCTGAAGGCTTTGGGTGAGATGGGGACCAAGGGTTCCATTTTGAACCTGTTGCAACTGAGGTTGCTGCAATGTATACATTTAAATTTCACAAAGGTAGCCTCGTAGCTGGGTATGAAACTTGGGAGAGAATTCCAGATGGATGAAAGGGCCCTGGGAATGGCTAGGAATGCTGAAGACCTCAGAAGAGAGAGGGTGGGCTGAGCAGCCTATCAACAATCCTTCCTCATGCCAACTCGCTCAGTCTTTTCATGCCAGACTCCTTTCACTGCGGTAATCCTGTTTCATAAATAATATATCTTGTTTTCTGTTGCATATTCCAAACAGTTTCCACACATTATCTCTGGATTCTGCGGGACATCATTTTCAGATTATCTTTTTTCTGAGTATTTTGCATGCTGCTTCTTTTTGTTTGATCGAAGATTGTTTATCTCTTTAGGCTCCATGCTGTTTTGAAAAATTTCTACTTATTCTTGAAAAAATGTGAGACCTGTATATCTGGAAGGCAGACTGAGCTACCTAGATTCAAATCCTTTAGCCAGTTTCTCAAAGGCTAGCGATCTGAATATCTCATCTATTGAGTCATCCTCAGGCCCTCTCCTATTAAGCACATTTAAAAATAATAATAATAAATCTTACCTTTTGGGCCTTTTTATTTTTTCTCCTATCTATAATGTTTAATTCTGTAGGCTCCAGGTTTTAGGATGCACCATGCTTTCGCCAGCCCTCCATTCTTTTTGCCCATTATTCTTCCAGAACATACCATATTCTAGAAGCATAATGGGCAAAAAGTTTTTGTCCCTGTGGCTGTTGTCATGTGTCAGACAGACCTAACTTCAGAGGGCATCGGCCTGCCCAGTTGTGGAGGTGGACAAATGCCAGGCTCCAGCATTTGGTGAACTTCAACTTCAGCCCTGACAAGGGCTGTCTCAGTAACTGGGCAAGGGTGGATTTGTAGATCGACTTCAGAAACTGGCTCCACAGAGGTAGGGAAGGCAGTTGCTAACAATTCAAAGTCACTAACTAGTTATATGACCTTGAGCAAGTTACTTAAAGTCCTTTGGGCTCAAATTCTCTTTTGAAACATAAAAGGGTTTGCCTAGATGATCCCTAAGAGACTTCCAGCTTGACGTTCTCTAACAAATCTGCAGCACAAGACTATTTTGGGTCATATGCTTTCCTTTCTGCATTGAGATTTTTCATTACTTTGTAAGCTTTTCTTATTTCAAAGATGACTTTCGCTGTTAAAAATCTAACTTCACTCTGGTGTGCTTGTTATGTCGATACCTTTTTCATTTCAGTTAAGGGCTTTGATGATAGTTTCCAGTGAGAGCATGGCAAAATAAAATCATGTTTTCTGTTCTAACATTTGTTTCATCTTCATCTTTTGTCAGCGGAAATACCGCTATTTGTCATTTCAACATTTTCCAGCGACACCTCTTTCCTCATTTGGGGCCTTTGAAGTTTCTCTCATTAGAATGAAGGCCTTTGCCAACAGTTCTCCAGGGCTGCTGCTTATGTCAGAGAAAGGGGTTTAGGCAAGCCTACTTAAGTGTTAAGCAATGTCTCTAGGCAATCTCCTTCTCCTCCTAATAAAAAGAGTGACATTCAATTAGAGAACCAAGGCTTGGAGGAAAAGCCTGCCGCAGGGCCCGGTGGCTCCGGTTGCTTCAGTGCTACTGGATGTTAGAAAGCTTATTTATACCAGACAGACTCTAGACACCTTTTCCCCTGGAAAGAGTCCATGACCTGACAATTCCTTCCCAGAAAGAGGGCTGGGAGTCTGCGCCTGAGGGCTGAGGGGAGAGCTGACCCGGTATCCCTTTCTGAGAAGCACACTGGTGACTGAAGTGTGCAGTCAAGTCCTTCATCCAGGAAAGGCTTTGCTCATCCAATGGTTCACAATGGTTTTCAGCAGGTACAGAAAGAAAACTTTCCAGCTATCTCTACTGAGACCATTTTTCCCAGATCCCAAATTAGGGCACAACGCAAGTGTGTTTTGGGAGACAACAGGTTTAAAATTAGGTTGATTCCATAAAACCCAGGACCTACCTATGATATAATTCTTCAGTGCAGGGTAGATTGCCATGAGGTTTTTGTTTTGTTTTGTTTGTTTTGTTTAGATAGAGAGAAAAATCAACGTGGGAGGAAGAGATAAACTTTTTTATTCTAAGGGAAGCCAGTGATTAAAAAGGGGTTTATGGGAAAGTCACAGAGTTTCAATATTTGAATAGGGAGGCAGTTTAGGAATATTCTAAATGCCTCCCTTATTTTATGGAATCAAAACCCGGAGAGTTCATATGGCTTGCTCAGCACTAAGCACAGATCCTTAAACACGACGACAGTTAATGTTTTCAGATTTCATAAGGAGCATACATCTTGTTGGTGGAAGTCCTGAATTATGGGTATGGAAGACAAATGGGGGCCATGAGATCACTGTTGAAGAGCTGCTGAAGTTTCAAATCCCTCATTTTCCATGGTATGTTCTAAACCTTGCTGTAAGCCCTAAGATTTGCATTATTAGAAGTAGTAACAGAGAGCTGTTTTTGCACTTCCTTCTAGATTTGTAGATCTTCATCTGCCAATGTATGAAAAGAGAAATCGTGGCATCATCCGTGATTTCCACCTCTCTGGTGCCCCTATAGCCAATAAAAAAACCTGTCTGTTCACAGCTCCACACATATTTTCCCTCTTCCCAATGCCTAATTAGCTCTACTGCTTTAGTCTGAAGACTAGACTGTCCCTTCCTGACCCTGTTCTTTTAATTGATATTAGGGTCATAAGTTTACAAAGTAAATACAGTTATACCACACTCCATTTTTCGGTGAAGTGAGGACACTTGAGCAGAAGCTTCCTGTTCCCCTGCTCGCTCTTCTCTTGACTTGGTTACAAATAGACCTCCAGGAATCCTTCAGCTAGAGTCAGGATTAGGCCAAGGATGATTTCTTTCTACATGAATTCTAGTGTGATTTTAAAAGTGCTTTAAAAATACTCAGGTACTTGGACACAGGAAGGGGAACATCACACACTGGGGCCTATTGTGGGGAGGGGGCAGTGGGGAGGGATAGCATTAGGAGATATACCTAATGTAAATGACGAGTTGATGGGTGCAGCACACCAACATGGCACATGTATACATATGTAACAAACCTGCACGTTGTGCACATGCACCCTAGAACTTAAAGTATATAAAAAAAAAATACTCAGTTACAAAAATACTGATTCTAAAACAAGCTTTTCCTATGAGGGCAAGGATCAGGTATAACTTTTATTGTACCCCATCAAGGAAGAGAGAAACTATGTGGATAGAGATCCATAGGTCCATCCGATTGACTTGATGATGATGATGAAGTTAACAAAAACAAGTAAAATTTTTCAGTATGTTCTACAATGCTAGGCCCTGTATTAATAGCACCTGTACATGAACTAGCTGAATCTTCACAAAGCCCCAATGTGTTAAGATCTCCCCCCCATTTTATATACGGGGAAAAAACTTATTATTGAGAGATTTGACATAATGGACCCCAAATCAAACACCTAATAAGAAGCAAAGAAGGATTTGAACTCACTGGATTGAACTTCCCTGTGGATACCCTGATCATTACAGACAGCAGGAGCCTCTGCAGAGTACTGAACCACACTGCACACCACCAGCCTCCTACCTTCTTTCCAAAAAGGATAAGTAAAATGATCATGATTGTCCATATGGAATTTATTTGACTCTTGTTTTGACTGGAGACAAAAATTTTATTATAGAAATACTAGTTATAATAATAATTTTAAAACGCCACCCTATTTAGAGCTACATTACATACCATGCTGGTCACAATCACAATTGTCCCAGGCTTGAATTTCTTTCAGAAGTTCAAAAACAGACTAAAAACATTTCCAATATGATACCACTTGGTGTCGCTATTAGTCTGTATGAATTGAATGAGTGACGCTTTCCTTCTCACATATTCTAGACAAATGACAACTTTTTTATTTTAAAGAAATACTTTCAGGCTAACCTGGAATGGATCTATCAGAATTCAGCTAACATTCTTGGTTTTTAATTTTATTTTTCCACAATGTAACAGTGATCAACTTTAGGTTTATTTCAGAAGACACATTCCTGAACAAATACATCTTCGGTAATTAAAAATAAAAAGCCTCAGTTATTGCATGCAAGTCTCTTGGTGCTTTGAATGGAAACAAAAGAACCATAAGGAAACCCTTAAAAGTGTTATCAAGAGCAAATCAATGCAAAGTGAATTGGAATGCTTAGAATTGATTTCTTACAACTAGTAATTTGATTAATATTACTCATGTAGTTTTATTCTGCAGAAGATTTTGTAAACAGGCAGATCTATTAAAGTGGGTAGAAAAAATAGATATTGAACAATTATGAGCTCCAGACATTGTGTTAAGTGATTTCCATGTATAAAGTCTAATCATCATTATCACCATTTTAATTCTTTACCTTTGTTTACTGTTTTGCAGATAACTTTTAATGACTTATGAGACAGAGGGCAAATATTAAAAATACTCAGGGAAACCATTAGAAACAAAGGAAATACAGGGAAAAATCTATGAATTACACTTCCTATTTTTTCTGGTTTTATGAAAGCGTTCCAACATTTATTAGACACACCTTGATATTGAAGTGCATATTTTCCTGGTTATTGCTAAGATCATCAGAATACTTCAGGGCTTTAGGAAAAATATTAAAAACAAACAAAGTCAAAGAGAAAATGAATGTCTCTCATTTTTTTTTTAGTTCTAAGGATTCTAACCTCCACTTATGAGCAAACACCAGCTGGGTGAAGATCAAGGGCGGCCCAGAGGCATGAGAGCCAACTACATCATGACTGTCACAATCTTTATGATGGTACAGATTTCATCCTCAGGTCTGGAGCTGTATAGAAAACTGCCTACTGGAAATTGTCTTTCAGATGTCTGCAGGCATTTCACACTTAACATATTTCAAAATAAAGACATTTTCCATCCCTGCATCTGCTGCACCCCATACAGCCTTCATCTGATTTACCACCTGTGATTCCAGTCTCTCTGAACAGCACCACCATCCAGTCAGTTCTCCAAGCCAGAAACCTGGCAGTCATCTTAGACTTTCCCTTACTCTCGCCTCCTGCATCCTGTCACTTCTGTCTTCCTTGCCTACTTGTCCTGTGTGTACTGCTACATCTCATAATCTGTCTTCATTTCTCTGTACCTAGGGCCAGTGCTCTAGTTCAAGTCTTCATCATTTCTCTCTGGGAAAAAGACTGTTATTTCTTAACTCTTGCTCCCACTTCTCCTCTACTCCATCCTCCAGATTATTGCCAGAACCAATCACAGAAATCTAATTGAACCATACACCTGTTCACAACTTTCCAATAGCTAACCATTAGCTATAGGATAAACCACTCTCTTTCACATTATATAAGAAAAACCTTTAGTATCTACCCCATGTTTAATACTACAGTACGCTGTTAAGATTTATGCCACAGCAACACTGACCTACCCAGTAAATGGTCAATACATTTTGGTTGAATTAATAAAGATAAGTGACAGTGTGATTTGATGGCCCATGAACTCCCATATCAACCTCACCGATTGTCACCTCACCATTAAAACTATCTCCTTCCAGTCCTGAAAGTTTCATTGGGTTCAAAATTGAAAAAAAAGAAAACATGAAAAGCTTTGGGAGTATTCAGCTTTCCTAGTAACTGTGTACAACAGTTAGCCAACTAAGGAGCTTCACTGTGCCGAGATGGATTCTGTGTTTAGAATCTGGGGCGTGGCCAGAGGATGCTGCAGGTACTCTTGACTTGCTTCACAAGGTGGCTTGGGGCCTTTGCTGGGAAGAACTCTGCTTTTGTAATTCTGACAGCTGGATAACCTTGGGTAAGTTACTCTAGTTTCTTCCAAGCAAAGTTAAAATAGCAACATTAACCTACCCCCCACAGGCATGTTAATAAGTACATTCTTCCCCAAAGTGCAATGTACGGATTTTCATTAGTCATAGGGCTACAATAATAGTTAATTGTCCCTAGTTCTCCTTGTTATTTACTGTTCACTCAACCAAAATATGTTACTGAAGGGACTGAGGGGAGAAAGTTGCAAAATATGCTGATGTTCCAAATAAGTTGCCAAGATAATAAAAAACAATGTAATCAGACTGCAAGAAGACCTTCTGATTTCCATCCCAACTAATCATTAGAGATTCTATTGCAAACTAATTTTCTTATCTCTTATCTCTCAGTCAGCTCCTCTGCCAAGGACTTAAGGACTCAATTTATCATCTCCCTTAACAGGTGCCTTAGCTGCCAATGTGCTTGGGCCCTGGACCTGCCCAAATGATTTAAAGCAAAATTGATTGTGACTCGCAATATTTATGCTTTGGATCTTAAATACAAATGCCTAAATACTGAAGTAATAGACAGTGCAACACTGACACTACATACTATATACACAACTTTCGTTCTCCTGATTTCTTCTTTTACATGCCGTATAGTGTCCTCATAATCAACCAAATGTGTGATACCACAAAAGATCCTCTCTTTCCCCCTCGTTATACCAGAATATGAGAATAAAAAGGCAGGACAAAAGGAACTTTCAGAAAGATGTATCTCTAGACACCAAAAATCAAAGCAGCTGACCAAGGCATATATTTCAGTTGACCCATCTCAATCTTTCCAATATACTCATTAGTCAATTGACAGGCCAACCACACTGATTGGTTCTATATATTAAAGAAAGATAAACAAATCTCAATACAGGTGAATCATCATGGCATCAGAAGTATTAGAAAGTACAGGAAGTTGGCCATTAAGGAGATCTGTACCTTGTTGACCTTTTAAAAGTTATAACTAACTAAACATAGTGTGTATCTAGTCCAGTTTTGGACTTCACTGGATACATGCCTCCCAAGCATCTAGTCTGGAACCTTCCTTTTAAGCCCAGTAATAATTCCCTAACAAGATGGTTCTCTCTCTTGACATTTTATTACTCAGATTTACAGCCACCTCAACTATATTTTTCCTTTTTTCCTTTGTTGTAAATTAATTGAAAATCATCCTATCTGGATTTATTAATGTTTGAACCTTTAGATATTAGATATAATAAAAGCAGTGATTTTGCCAATGAGAAAAGTGAGACTTGAGTTTGTCCAACATGCATAGTTAATGGCACAGAGAAACAAGTATGAAAGTCATTCAGGAAAAAGAAATCAGATTTGAAGGGGCAAGTTTAACTTTACTTGAAGATAGTCTTCATTTCAATTTTGATTCCAAATAAAATGTGGCCTATTTCATTTACGTGTTGGACCATATAGACTGACACTTTTGTAGGTTTAATATATTGCAGTATGTTGTTACTTATATTCCGCAAAGCTGTGATCACAAATAGCATTATTATTTCATATTAGTTGAGCATTTTTAAAGAAAGCATATCAGATCTAGCTTATTAATTTATCACCTGTTCATTCAATCCATAGTAGACATCTTAGACTTATCTTTCTTCCTACTCCACATTTAACCAGTCACAAATGGTTAATTTTAACTTCTTGATATTTCTGAAATACTTTCGCCTTCTCTGTAATTTTTTTTTTTTTTTTTTAGATCAAGGGGTGGCAATGTTGTTGGTCATTGCTGTATTGTAAATATTTAAGGCTTTGCAGGTCAGTCTCTGTTGTGACTCCTTGGCTCTGTCATTATCCCACTAAAACAGCCACAGATAATATAGAAATGAATGTGTCTGTGTTATAGTGAAACTTTATGGGCAGTGAAAGTTTGCAGACTCCTTCTCCTTTAGATCATTTTACTAGTATATTTCATCTAGATTGCTGCAGTAGTCAATATTGATTATTATAGCAATCAATAATCCTATTCTAAATCTGCAATACAACCCTTAATAATGCTAATATGATCATAGTATGGTCTGCTTACAATCCTTAACAGCTGCTGTTGACCACCAGCAAAAGTTCAAATTCTGTTGTAGGTTGTGTAAAGCCATTGAAATGTGGTTTCTATAAAGCCCTCCAGTTTACTCTGTCTGTATATACAGGATGACATTTTAAAATTTTACCTAAACTAAACCGTGCTGAGTTCCAAAAATCTGGTATAAATGTCTCTTGCAGGTGTTGGAACCTGTCATTTATTTCGTCTGGTTGTCCTCTCCCATCAAAACCTTCTCTTACTTTCCTAAATTTTATGTATCCTTTAGTTCTTGTCGTAGATATCACCTTCTCCAGGAAGACTTCTTTGACCCAGGAATGGAATAAATGTATTTCCGATGTACAACCATATTTTAAAAAAATCAGAATCATTGTCACATTGCACTAAAATATCACCTTCTACCCAAGAGTATAAATTCTCAGGGCAGAGAACTGTTTTATTTACCACTGTATTCCTGACTCACTACTGTAGTATACTATTGGGAGGTAAATGTTTCTTAAGTGGTCCATGTACATGTTAACACTTTGGTGGAGAGTTGTACAAACATGATCTAATGAGAATGATAGGGATGATAACCGGTGCATATGACTTCAAAATCTGTGAACAACTTTACCATGGGATAGCTCAGATAATTTAATCTTTACACCTATCTTGATAAGTAGATCTTTTAGGAAACCATCTGTATTTTACAACTGAAAACAGAAAACAGGAACTCAATGAAACTAAAATGTTTGTCTGATATTAGAGGCATCCATACATTTAGATTTTTTTTTTTTTTTGTAGAGAAATGGTCTTTTTCCGTTAATTGTTTGGCAGTGAGAAGAAAGCTACTCTTAGTCTTGAATCTAACAAAAACCTCACAAGAATGTGACTTACTATTATACAGGGTGGCTCTGTCTTTATTCCTCCATGGCATCTGTGTCTATTTTATATTTTGCCCAAGAATGTTAACACAGGCTACTGTCTATTTTCAACAATATGAAAGTAGTTATCCCAAATCTGCCACAGATTGACTCCCCTCAAGGCCTGGCTCAGTGTGCATGAAGACAATTCTGGCATACTCATTGCCTTTGCCAGGAACTGTGGAGTGGGGAGAGGACAGCTCCCAGCAGCCCCTGGGCTCACTTCTAGTGAATAATTCATTAGGATTGCTCAGGAATATCCTTCTTCCACTGATTACTTGCTTTTATCCACCCATTTATCTTCATTAAAGATTTTGTTTCCTTTCAAATACTTGTTTCCAATTTTCCTATTTAAAGCTGTTTTTCCCTGGTTGTGAGGTTTTAGATACACCCTTTTTGTACTCATACCAATGTTAACCACAAATTCCCAGTGCAATGAAACTTTAAAACCTAAAATTGTTCTCACTATTGAGGTATAACCAAATGTCCCAATGTTCAGTCTTGACATCATTAGTGAAGGGTATAAACTAATGGAAATTAGCCCTCTGGTCAACTATTTAAATTAATCCAACTAAAATTAGGTACTAAACACTTCACTAGAGACATCTTTTATGTGAAGATAATGATTAGTCTTCCCTTGCCAAGGACACATTTCAGTTTACATAGCTGAACTTCTAAACAAATTAAGAGTGATTTGGTAAGTAAATGTTTGAGTGCTTACATTCTAAAATTATTTAAAAAATACATATTCACTAGCCAGTGTAAATTGTATTTTCCTTCCCTCTGCTTATATCTTAATGATGTTGAGGGAATATTGAATATTGTTTTGTTGTGTGTGCTTTATTTCATTTTATCATGCTCATGGTTATTATGGCTCTGGTGCCATAATCTTTTTATCATGTGCTGAGTTTCTAACCTTACAATTTTACTAATGATGACTATGATTAGTGGGAAAATTACCACTTGGTAATATTTGAGTTAATTTCTCCTAACCTTTTTCTGAAGGTGGGTACCATGTTGCCAGTATCCAAACTACCATGCGTTTTGAAAAAATCATTGTAAGTTAATTAAGTTGCTTGACTAATTTCCTTAATAGCCTAAGGTATTTGTCATTCAGATCTATTGCTTGATATATGTCCATGTTTCCCAAGCATTTTCTCACGTATTCTTTCTAAATAGCAATTTTTACAAAGTCTTCATCAGTTCTTAATTGTTTAAATTTATCTTCTTTCATTACACCTGCTAACAACTAATTTTAAAATGAGTTCATTTTTCCTGCTATTTTAGAGTTGTCATTATATCTTACCTCCTTTGTTTATAACAGGATTTAAGTTATTCCAGTATATTTTGCATTTGGTTTTAAGAATAGCTAAAATAGCCTTTGCTTGTGCTTAGTATGATCCATAACTAAAATTGGGCATTTCAAGAATAAAAGTTTTTTTTTCTTTTTAAAAAGTGTTATGCAGTAACTTTTCATTTACAGCATGTAAATAAAGAATGCTTTAAACAAGTTTGGCTGCTGAAGCTTGTAGCTCACTCAGCTCTCATTCTAAACATATCTTACTACCAGTCAAACCAACATGGTTTATCTGGTATCCTCACTAGAAATCTCCCTTGCCACTGACCTCCAACCCCCAAAAATCAGGTATTAAGCAATGACATTTTAATTACTTGGAAGTTACTTATATATTACCTAGGCCCTAGGGGCTCAGTACAGATCCGGTCTTATTGCTTATTGCACCAAAAGCCAATCACTAAGACAGTAAGTATTGCCAGGGAAAAGGGCTTTGATTGGTTGCTGCGACCTAGAAGATGGAAGATCAGCCTTAAATACATCTACCTGACCAACGAAAATCAGGGTTTTATATAGTAGGGAAGAAACGTAACTATGTGTAGGAAAAGGAATTAGGAAAGGATAAAGAAGAGGAGCTGGTCAACAGGAAACACGTGGTCTGTTACACAGTCATGGTGGGTGAAGGGTCTGGCTTCTCATTGTTCACAGATCTGATGAGTTTCAGCTCCTTGATACTATCTGGGAGGCCTGATGGTTGTTTTCCTGAGAAAGGAACTTAGGTAAGACAGATGGAAATATAGCTTTCTCAAGTTTTAAGAATGGGATGGTTAATTTTTATGTTTATTTAAAAAAAAAAACCATAAACATTAGTTCTGATGGACAATTGGGCCCGTTTCACTGAAGCAATGTTTATCTTGATGAAAAGTGTTTATATCTTTGTATTTTAAGCTTTTTTCATGTCACTTTTGTCTCTGTTAATTTTAATGTTTGCATACAAATGAATTTTAATATAAAAAATTTAAAATAAGATATTTTAAATCGTTATATATCTGTAGAAGTATGCGTTTACTTTCTAAGTCTGTGCGCTGTAGAAGGCAGGGTCTGAATACATGAGTCTGCATTTGATGTTAGCGGAAAAGCAGGCAAGCGATGAACACCTGAGTCTAATTTTCACGTCTGAATTAATGTCTCCCTAAGAGCCCAGGTGTACCCAGTAAGGGGCCTCTGAGCAGGGTTGTAACACTGTCATCATCCACGCCAAAAACGACATTACAGACGGCTCACTAGGATATGATCATTAAGCCACGGGGATCCTGACGCCGTGTCGATTTTTAACTCTCATCCCCTATGAGTGAGGAGTTTGGGCCACTCTCCCTCCTTTCAGTCTTCCAATTTCAAGCCTAAGCTGACCGCCCTGCATGACTGGACAAAATATCCTCCCTCTTGGGGTCCCAAATTCACCCCCTTTTAGGCTTCAAGTCAAAGGCAGACCCCCCGGTGCCCCCGCCTGCAGACAGCTGCCCGGGTCTCCGCCTGCTTTTGCGGTGGTTCAGCTCACACCCGCCTCTGCCCGCGGTGCCCACCCTGGCTTCCCACCGCGCGGTCCGTCAGGCTCTGCTTCCATCTGGAGGAGCAGATTCCGCTTCCCTCGCAGCTCCTCGCAGAATTGACAGTTTCATTAAAACCAAACAAAAAACGCCCACAATAAAAACAAAACAAACCAGTTACTATCTCCTTTCAGGGACAGCCCCAGATGTCCCAGCCAGGCCTACCGCGTCTCCCAGGGGCCAGAGCTGCTCCCTCAGGCAGCACGGGGGGCACTGGCGTGTCCCACCCTAGCCAGGCCTGCCACCCCTCATTTCCTTCTCGTTCTCCCAACACATGCACTCAACAGCTCTCCTAGGCCCAACCTTTTTTTTTTTTTTTTTTTTTTTTTTTTGACAGAGTCACCCAGGCTGGAGTGCAATGGTGCGATCTCGGCTCACTGCAACCTCCGTCTCCCGGATTCAAGTCTCCTGCCCCACTCAGCCTCCCAAGTAGGTAAGATTACAGGCCTGCACCACCACACCCAGCTATTTTTTTTTCTTTTTTGTATTTTTAGTGGAGACAGGGGTCTCACCATGTTGGCCAGACTGGTTTTGAACTCCTGACCTCAAGTGATCAGCCCACCTCTACCTCCCGAAGTTCTGGGATTACAGGCGTGAGCCACGCGCCCAGCCCCAGGCCCAACTTTTGATGTGACTTAAACATGCCTCCCTTCCCTCCCCTTTTTCACGTCACCACAGTCACCCCTCAGTGCCAGCTGCTTGGGGAGGCATCGTCCCAAGGACACTTGTCACCGAGTCACAGAGTCCTGCCAGCACGTGGGACCCGAGATCCGTTCATCTGAACTGAGGATGGCTTTTGCGCCCAACCCTGCATGTCACCCAGGTCACTTGCCATTCTGTCACTTCTGTGCAGCAGCTGGAGAAACGGGGTCCAGGGTGATAGCCAGTTCTCCTCCTAGGTTTCCTTGTGAAACCCATTTCCTTTCCTCACTTTCTTGTGTCTGTGCCCAGCCCTCCCAAGTTTTCGTTTTCTTCCTGTTTTCAGTGCCCTGCAGTTCCTCTGATGGTCCAGGATGTGTGATTGCCTCTGACGGGGGGTGGGGTACTACCCGGCTGTCATGTCCTCCTTTCTCAGTGCGCTCCCAAAATGTGGAACCAGAAGTTCTGCATGATACTTTACAACTGTTTATGTCACAGCAGAGGGATTTGTCTGGTGGCCCAAGAGAACCTTGGTGTGGAGGAGATGCTTTCTCTGCCCTATTCTAGGGCATGTGGATTTTGCTATTATTCTGATCAAGGTCACCTGTTCCTGGGGCTTGGTGCTTTGGGTCTCACTTCTTCTCATCCAGAATCAGAGCAATTCATGGTGGGACCAGTCCTTCCCTGACAGTGAGGAAATACTGTGTGGCCTATGAAATTTTGAATACCTATCTGACAGTAAATAGCAAGGCTGGAGTGGCATACAGGCAAGCATCTTTGAGTGCTATTAGCATCTTAGAGTGGTTTCCTAAGATGTATTATTTCCATAGGTACCACAGGGCAGAAAGTGGGTTAGGCACTCTTTTATGTACTGTGCACACACAAAATGTTAATGCTGTTCTAAAACAGGGAAGTGTGATCGGTGACAAAGAACAAAGTAGTACAAGATGCAGAGGTTAATGCTGGAGAGAACCAAAGTAGAATGAAATAGAAAGCAATAGAAAGCGAACTCTACACAGAAAATAGATCTGCTCTGGATGTTAGAAGAAAAACTTGAATTAGTCCTAAAACCTATTGCTTTAGAAAAATATATAAGACTACTATGAGAATGTGTGGCAGTCTATCAGGGACTACTGGGAAGGAGGGTCTTTGGATTGTTCAGCACCTCTGAGCCTTCCCCCACCCACAAACTCACAGCCTCAGGTCACTGGAAAATCCCAGCTGTGTCTGCGATCAATGATGGTAACTGGAACTGACCTCTTGAACTTAATAACTCCCACTCTCTTTCTTGCACTCTGTGATTTTCCATGGTCATATTGAAGGGTTAGCTCTGGACACAATCTGTGGCTCATGGTCAGATTCCCCCTAGCGCAGTCACCCTGGCAGCTTGGGTGTGCCTCAAGGAATGGCCGTGAAGGACACTGACCTTCTGGAATGGTTTGGCATTGGAAGCTCTGCCTATGTGGGCATGTAGTGACAATATTTGAGCATCATACTGAGGAAGAAAGGCCACTCTTTCTCTCCAGCATCTAGAGAAACCATTTCCAGTCCAGAAATTATAGTGAATTCTTCAGTTGCTCTAATACCTGAAAAAACTGCTAGCAGCATGTGCTTCAATGAGCACAGGATTCCCGGGGAACTGAGCACGGTTTTTCATTTTCCCTCCTTGGACGGATACCAGCCAAACTGATGCTTTGGATTTGAGGAAATGTAGAGAAAGTCCCCATTTCCTAGTGAAGAAAGGCATTCTCACAAAGAGGGAATTGAGGAAAAATTTAATCTGATTGGTAAAAAAGTTTGACACTTTGTGGTACTCATGTAAGACAGGTGAGCCCAAAATTGGGGCTTACCCTGGCAGGGTTCTTGGCTTCACCCAGGAAAGAATTCAAGGGCTAGCCTAATCTTCTTTTGAATGGTACCGCTTCTTGCAGGGCAGGGCTAACATAGTCAGTGCACCCAGAGTTGGCAATGTATGGGCTCTTGGCAACTGTGTTTATACTCATTTATACCCTCTTATAATTACATGCAAATTAAGGAATGGGTTAATGCAAATTGAGGGATGAGTTATGTAGAACTTTCTGGGAAAGCGGGCAGTGACTCCTGGGCCATTGCCATAGAAAGGGGTGGTAACTTTTGGGGCGTTGTCATGGCATTTGTAAACTCTTATGGTGCTGGTGGGAGTATCTTACAAGCTAATGAGCTGTGAGGACAGCTAGGGATGGCTTTATTACCATCTGCTGATTCCTGCCAGTTTCTTCACATCGTCCTGGGTGGACCAGATCGTGTTTTGGTCAGCAGGGTTGTGACTAGAAAACAAGCCCTGCCAGTCTCCTACCTTGGTATTACTTTAAGACATATCAATGGCAAAATAATGAAAATAATGTTGCTCCTGACGTTTTCTTTCTTGTGTGGTGCTTACCAAAGAAACCAAATTATGTGATGAAGTAACCCCATGAGGTTTTGTGATGTTTTGCGTAAAAAAATTCATTTATCTTTACACTGAATCTGCTTTGCTAAAAATCTTTATTAACCTAGACTTTACAATGAAATTGGACCAATGAGTTCTCTTTTACTCACTAAAAACAGAAAACAGCAACTGGCAAAAAGGAAAATTGATAGTTTCAATGATTGCTGTTGACTTTGTCAGAGTTTGGTGCTTCTCCATTTTTTCGCTCTGCCTTACATTGAGTAGTTTTATTCTCAGATATTATCTGGTGGCCCCTAACAGTTCTGGGCTCATGTATTTACAGGTTAAAGTCTACAGATTTGAGAACATGCTTCTTTTCCAACAGTCTCAGAAAAAGCCATATGCAGCCAATTATTTGTGACTGAATCACACACCAATCACTAAACCTATCCATATAGACGGGTGAATCCTCTGTCCTGATAGGTGGGACATGGGTCAGGTGCCCACCATAACACTGAAGACTGGAAATGGCATAGGTGGAATTTCCAGTGAAAAATTTAGAGTATTGCAGGAGAAAAAAGAGAAATGGATGCTGGGAGCTGCCCACCTCTCCAAGTGAAAATTTAAAAAACCTCATAAACATTCAATACAAAATAATAAAACTCTCCCAAATATAAAGTATAACATGATTTAAGATAATTTTTGCCACCTGTGAATAGGAGGGAAGTCTATTTTATAATGGAACTTGGGAAAGATTTTTATCATCTACCTCCATGTTAATGATGTCACTTAGTAGGCTTTGAAATTTCATGGTCTTTAGCTTATTTCAATTTCAAAGTATTTTAATGAATTCCAGTGTAAAACAAAGCATAACCATTAACATATATTCTATCCAACACAACACAAATTACAAAGCTGACTATGGCTGACAGGAACACAGTGTGATGTTTTCGATTTAGTCAGATAGACCGGTTTTAAGGTTCTGCTTCACCCATTTACTCACTGAATGACCTTAGGCAGGTGACATAAACTCTCTGAACTTTAGTATTTTTACGTGTAAAGGAGAGATATCCATACCTTTCTTGGAGGGTGCACTGAAGGCGTTACATATGTGGAGAAGCATGGTGCCAATATTGGAATATCCCTTCTCTTCTCTTTTTCCCTGTCATTTATTCATTTTCTTTCCAGTTTCACCATCTTGTTTTCCTTGATTTCCCAGATCTGCATTGATCTACCTTCCCTGATGAGCAGACCAGCTGACTAGAGGGTGTGTGAATCAGAAAGGTCCATTATTCTGCAACTAATGCGTGACTCCTTCCCCAGATCTGCTGCTGATGGCGGAAAGTGACAGTCCCGCTCGTAATACCCATTCCTCCAATCTAAGGCATTTTCTGCTTGGAGTACAGGAAAGGTTAAAACTGGAATATTAACCCCAGTGCCAGTCAAAAATGTGACTAGTGAAAAGCAACATGAACTCCCTTTACGGCTTATGAGTCCATTTAAGTCTCTAAAATAATATACTCTGAGTAGGTTTTGTGATTTGTCCTAGAACCAGTTAACATTAGTGTCAAAAAGGATTTGAAAGACAGTGAGGTCTAAGCATCTCTTATTATAGATGAGGAAACTGATTCCTAGAAAGGTTGAGGAGATTTGGCTCACAGGGAGACCTGGTAGGGTTCCTGATGAGATCAGATCTTGATGGCAACGTAAGTGTTTATTCCATGATCTTGGGGACATCAACTCTCTGGAAGCCCCTGTTCCCCGTTCCTGGTCTCTCCTTGGTCTGAGTGATAATTGCTCTAAGAAGGATGACATTTAGCCATATAGCCTCCTCTGGAGTTGAGTTCATTTTTGTGAGCTGGGGGCCACTAGCAGGTTATCCTCCCTCCTCTCTTCTCTGCACTCCTCTCCCTCACTCCCACCCCTGGGCTCAGGTATCAGGCAGTTTGACAGAGAATCTAGATGAAAAGAATTATTTGACAATTATTCTGACAATGTCCCAAGGCTTGATGGTGCCATGCAAACTGTTCTCCCTCCTTTTCCCTGAATACTCTGTCTTATCTGTTGTTAACAAGTAACGAATAATTACACCCATCTGATGCTGTCATTGTAAGATTTAAAATGAGATAAACATGGAAGCACATTGAAAGTTATAAAATAATTTGATAATATCAAATATGTGTTGATGTGTGAACAGAAGGCTGATTCCTTCCAAAATACTTGGGAGAATTCCATTATATGGCAGCAATCTGTGTAATACTGGCTATGAAGACTTAAAAACCACCCTCTTTTGAATCTAAAATTACATCACCCTCTCCACCTCTTATTATTGTCCTCCACTTCTGAGGGAAGAAACAGGGGAGAGTAGAAAATTGATTTGCACCCATCACTCTGCTCTTTAGATTGGATAAATCGGACAGAGGTATCATGAAAAGTAGGAACACCTAAGAAATAGAATTCAGTGTCCCTAGCCCTCCTCTGACAATTTTAATAATTCCTTCCTCTTTCCTGATTAGATAGGAACCTATCTTTTTGATCCTGTATCACTGCAGCACATGGGTGTCAGAGAGAAGATCCAAGAAAAATAATTTTACAAATATACCAAGCTAAAAATAATCACCAAAACTAACTGTAGCAGGGGAGAGTAAGAATGTGAAATTAAAACCCAGTAGCTGGGGTGTCAGCCTGGAGGCCAGCAGCCGGCTTTAATGGTCCCAGCCCTGTTTGCTCTGCCCCAGGCTGGGAGCGAGGAAGGCTTTTGAAAACTTCTTTTCACACTCAGCGTATCTGTCTGCCCGAGGGCCTTGTGTCCTGGGGAGGCAGCCCTGACAGGCCCTTCTTATCCTCCTCGCTAATGGACAGGATGAACTTGCTGCCTCAGGAGGAGCGCTGTTGCAGAGTCTTGTACCCGCTGTGAGGCAGCCTTGATGGGAGCTTTTTTTTTTCTTTGACTGTTTATTTGAAATTGAGATGCATTCACGAGCAGGCATCTTTCATGTGCAGGTGAGTGGTAGGAGCAGATGGACCCCACAGAAATAAAGATTTATTTATTTTTTATGTGACTGTCCTTAGCAATCAAATGTGAAGGAAAGAAACCCCAGAGAAAGGGCCTGTGCAGAGAACGAGACTGTGCTCTCTCTCTCTCGTACCCCTCACACAAGCTAGAGGAAAGCTGAGCACCAAGGATACCTGGGCTGCTCATTTCTGTTCTATCCTGTTGAGGAAATGCTAGATAGACCTGGAGGGCTTTGTCTGGACTGCAGAGAGGAGAGTAGACCTAGGGAATGGTGGCAGGAAGCTAACTTGCTCTGTGACCTTGAATAAAACCCTGGCTCCCTCTAGATCTGATGTCAGTTTGAGTTTGATTAGGCAATTGCTAAAGGTCCTCCCAGCAATGATATTTTCAATTTAATTGAATCTCAATGTTCTCTTCATCATCATCATCACCATTGTCATGTGCTGGGCATGGTGCTGCCACCTTGACATATGTGATCCCATTTTATTCTCACTTCGGCCTTAGTCTATATTACTACTATAATTTCACAAATTAGAACATTAAATCCCAGAGAAGTTACATGACCTGCTTTAGGTGACTTAGCTATGAAGAAGTAGAGCCAGAAAATAAAGCCATGATCACTTCAATTCCAAAATCTATGGTACCTACCTAGAGGGAAGTAATTTCTCTGCAATTTAAACAAATGTATTTCTTTTTTAAATTCATGCATTAATTTATGACAGTCCTTCAGTCGAATCAACATAACATCAAATGCAGGTCATTATATCTTTGAACCAGGAACAGTTGGCTTTTTAAACAATGCCTCTTAGCTTTCCTGTAAAAGGAAAATGATAATACCATGATTTGATTAGAAGAATTAAATTAGATGAAGAAAATAAGTGTGTGGAAAGTAGATAACACATGGCTAGTGTCAACAGTCTATAGTTCTTTTCTTTCTTCTTGATTAAACAAAGGTAAGACCTCAAGAAAGGAGCCATCACTTCGATATTGCTGTGCTGAGCAATTTCAATTGGTTTTTTAATAATCTTTTATTAGGATTTGTGAATGAAAAGACTTAAAGCTTGTAACAAGTTCAGTCTGAAATCAAATATGGCCTAGACAAGGCTCTCAAATCGATAGCAAAGAATCTTCTGAGGGATTGTATTTATTCACTGAAAGCCCTAAGGATGCAGCTAGAATGTGTGGGAGGAAGCCAGAGATGTCAGCTTGTTAAAACAAACAACTTTCTAATTTTAAGACTTTCAAGGATGAGTAAATGGCCTTAGAAGACAGTGAGTCTATCACCCTAAGTCTTCAGATGACACAGGGAAGAAGAGGGTTGTTTGATGAGTGGGGTTACACCTGGAGGGCTTTAACAACCCTCTCTTGTTAATGCTTCAGAGATTCTATGATTCTGCTAAGATGTAACAGATACCACGAAGGCCCCAAATACTTCAGGATGCGGTTTTTATTTATTCATTCATTTAGTTTTTGTTGTTGTTGAATGCTTCTGTACCAGGCCCTGGTCTAAGCACTAGAAATGTAAAATGAGCAAGAAATATTCCTTCCTCTTAATGATCTAATTGTCTAACAAGAAAGAGGCATATGTGAAATAGAAAACACAGTAAAATATGGCTGGTTTTATATCAAAGACTGTGTGTGGCATAATGGGATGCACAAAGCAGAGGTCATCAGTGCTCTTCATTTTATATTTAGTACTTGTTTTTGTTATTTTCATCTAATCTCTTAATTTTGAACATTCTGACTCAGCCGCTAACTTTTTTTTCTGAACCAGCTCTGCAAATCTGCTTTGCACATTGCAGTCAAGAAAAGGAGACATCCCTCAACACCACCCAAATGGAAATTGTCCTTCTTGCTGTGGTAGGTCTAGCCTGACTATATGAATTTGAGATTTAGCCATGTAGATAGTGGTTGGAGTAATGAGAGGAGGGTGAGCTTATCCTGGGAGAGGAGGTAGATGAAGAAAAGAAACCAAACAGTAGTAAACTGTAATAGAAGCACTGCTCCATGGATACTCTTGAGTTTCATTTCCATGCACAGCATGAAAGCACGTAGTGGCTGTGAAATGACACAGCTTTGGAGATGCAAACCACAAATGTAATGCATTTTTTGATAAAGATTTAGCATGAGCTACCATCACATAACCTGAGAATGTTGTTATGACCTTCTTCCAATATGATCAGAGAGAAGAGCTCTCACGG
This sequence comes from Rhinopithecus roxellana, assembly GCF_007565055.1. Lineage (NCBI taxonomy): Eukaryota > Metazoa > Chordata > Mammalia > Primates > Cercopithecidae > Rhinopithecus > Rhinopithecus roxellana. The sequence goes on from NC_044569.1 coordinate 23,571,864, forward strand.
AAAAGCTCAGTTCTTCTACTTCCTTAATTTTTGGGAAATACTTTCTCCCCCCTTTTATATTTTGAAAATATCAAGAGAGGGAAAATCTCATTCTTGTCTGTCTAGCCTCCATTACTCATGGGGTAAAATCAAAGCCAGTCATCCCTAGCTTATTGGCCAAGGTTTAGAAAAAAATTCACTTTTTGATCTTTCCTCTTCTAGATACAGTTAGTAATTGTTCTATTCTCTGTGTTTTCATGACTCTGTTTATTTCTGTGTTTTGGCTTTTACCATGTTATATTGAAATATATTTTTGCATTATTTTTGCCTTTCTCATTTGATTATAATCTCCTAGAGGGCTATAACGTTAATTTTGAAATCTTTATAATCTATTATAGTGCCCAAAAATAGATGTTCAATAGATATTTAATAAAGAACCAGATAAATTTATTTATTTATTTTAGTGTCTTAAGTATCTTTATTTTATTTTTTTAAGGAAGAAATGTCTAATTATATACATAGAAACCATGTAAAATATCAATTTTTTTTCTGTGAGCCAAATCAAGTTCTCTATTTTATTTTATTTTATTACTTATTTCCATAGGTTTTTGGAGAACAGGTGGTGTTTGGTTACATGAGTAATTTCTTCAGTGGTAATTTGTGAGATTTTGGTGCAGTCATCACCCGAGCAGGATACATTGTAACCCAATTTGTAGCCTTTTATCCCTTACTCCCATCTCACCCTTTCCCTGGAGTCCCCAAAGTCCATTGTATCATTCTTATGTCTTTGCATCTTTATGGATTAGCACCTGTGTATGTGTGAGAATATACGATGTTTGGGTTTCCATTCCTGAGTTACTTCACTTAGAATGATAGTCTCCAGTTCCATCCAGGTTGCTGCAAATGCCATTATTTTGAAGAACAAGATAAATTTGGATATAACTGTGAAGTAGGCAAAATTCTCTCTATACTTTCAAAATATGTGTTTCCTGTCATAGAAGGCACCAAATAATGGACTTGCTATGCTGTTGTGGAAATAACATCCCTCTAAGAATCAAGATACTTTAACTTGTTGCCATCTCTGTCAGTTACTTGTTGAGAAGCTTTAGAAAGTCAGTTAAGGTGGAAAAAACAGAAATAAAACAAAAGCAAACATACAAAACTTCCCTTGGTTTCCTTATCTGTAAAGTGAGAGTGTGAAAGGAGGTAATCTTTGAAGTTCCTACCAACTCAAAAATTCTGTAACTCTTAAAAGTGGCCCATGGCCTCATAATAATGTTAAGTTGGTGCTATTAAATGTTATTCTAGAGTAACAGGTATAATTACAGATACGAAGCCGCAGGAACTAGGTTTGTGTTCTAAATCTGCAACCAAATGGTCGTGTGACATTGGATAAATCACTTAATATCTAAGCTTCAGGCTTGGTGCAGTGGCTCACGCCTGTAATCCCAGTACTCTGGGAGACTGAGGCAGGTGGATCACCTGAGGTCAGGAGTTCAAGACCAGCCTGGTCAAAATGATGAAACCCCATCTGTAATAAAAATACAAAAATTAGCCGGGTGTGGGGGCTTGCACCTGTAGTCTCAGCTACTTGAGAGGCTGAGGCAGGAGAATCACTTGAACCTGGGAGACAGAGGTTGCAGTGACCCGAGATCACACCACTGCACTCCAGCAGCTTGGGTGACAGAGCGAGACTCCGTCTAAAAAAAAAAAATCTAAGCTTCAGTAATCTTAAAAATGAGAATTAAATGATAATTTATCATAGCATGCAACTTCATTCAAAACACATTTCATTTCAAAACACATTTCAAATTGGTTATTAACCGTGCACCTCATACTTGGTTATTCATCATGCCACGGCAGCTAAGACCAAGCCACTTTCATGTTCTATCGTGGCAGCCCTATTGCAATATTGTCCTACTGCAATAGCCTCCTGACCAGCTTCCCTGTCTCCAGAGTGAAAAGTTAAAAACTTAAATCACATGATTCTCCTGCTTCCAGCCCTCCAGTGGCTCCCATTTTAAACTTAGAATCATGTCCCAATTCTTTGCATGGTCTATAAGAACTGTGTGGTCTGAGCTGCCTACTTCTTCAATGTCCCGTCTGATCATTTGCATCCCTCTGCTCCAGGGCCCACTGACCTGGTGATCTCCCAAGAAATGAGCTTATTCTGTATTGTTCCTTTCTGCTTGGTTTTTCCCTCAGAACTTGCCAGGGCTGGGCTTTTCATCATTTTTGTCTCTGACCATATATCAGAGAGATAGTCCCTGTCTACACAACACCTCTTTTTACCTCCAAGAACTTCGTATCGCTTTATGCTAAGATTTGCAGACATTTAGTGACTTGTCCAAAGTTATTCAAACTTTAGAAATTAGAATCCAGAGGTCCCATGTTTTTTTAAACAGTCACATGCAGACAGATTGTCATTGTAATTTTGTAATATAAGAAGTACCCACTTCTTCCGTGTTTACTGAGGGAAAACTTTCTGTAACTGAGTCTGTGATCATCATTAGATATGGCGGGTGGAACTTCGGACTTCAAACTATTTTTCGTATCCTGCAAAACATGGGGCTATTCTTGAGTTCCAATTGTTGCACTTAAGCTTAAGAGGAATATGACAATGAGGACTGTGTTTTTTTCCAAAAGGCATTAAGACAAAATAAAACATTAAGTTATTAGTCCCCAGATTTTTTCAGCAAGCACAATTTTGTGTTAGAATGTTTCAGAGATGAAGGGAAGGGGGAAAAAACTGACAAATGCATTTCACTAGTTGTAATTGATGTGTGCATAGATAAATGGATATGAATTAACGGCTTTTAAATGGTTATGGCAGATGTTTTAAATGGGCCACACTGGACATACATCAATATCCAATCTTCCAATCTTTTTTGTAGCAGTTTGAGTTAAAAGATGGTAAAAGTACTTGTAAGTTAATGAGTGACTAGCAGGTAAGCAACGAGCAAATTCTAGTGATTTTGATAGGTTATCTGTCTCAATTTCACCTGTGCAGTTGACAGGTCCCACACAGTATGTAAATTGACTTCCAAAATATTTTTTGTGTTTGCTATTATGAAAGTAATTGGTATACAATTCCCTTGTTTGACAAAGACAAGTAACCGAAAAAGAGTAAAATAAAAATCTCCACCAGAGGTCAGCAGTGTACACTGAGACCATGAGCAGGACTGGGTATGGCTTGCTAAGGAGCTTACACTTTATTCTCGAAGCAATGAGGAGAAGTTAAAACTGAGTATTGACCGGGTTACGTTTGACTTGCCAAATAATCACTTTAGAAGCCGTGCGGAGAATGGGTAAGAACAGGAAGAGCAGTTGCAATATTTTAGATGAGAAATAACAGGGGATTCAACTAAGACAGTCACATGCAGCAGAAATGGGACTGGCTGGAGGGATGCTGGCTAGATTAAATCAAAAGAAACTCACTGAAAGTATATATATGGAGCATGTGTCTCATAATTCTGGCTCGAATGACTCAGCATAGGGTGGTACTACTACGTTTGGGAACACTAAGAATGGAGGAGGTTTTAAGGTGGGTAGGTATAATGAGTTGAGTTTTAAACATGTTGAATGTCAGGGGTTATGTTATAGATTGATAAGTCCAGTAATGATCAGAAATCCATGGATGCCTGCAAAAGAGAAGAAGTTTTGTGGCATAATAAGTAATTTAGTTAGGAAGTCAGTCTGTGGCTTCAGAGCAAGGAAGAGGAGAGGTCATGGGTAGACTCCAGCTTTTAAAAGGAAGGTAAAGGATGGTAAACTAATGGAGTAAAAGAGAAAGCGCCAATATGAAGGGAGATAATCAGTGCAAAAAATCATTTATTTAGCCATTTTTATGTGCGGTCACTCTGTGGGGAAGTGAGTACATGAAGATGAAGAAGACATGGTTTCTCTCTTAAGGAGCTTATAGTGTAGAGGTGGAGAAGTGATTTCAAAGACTTGGAGATCAACAACATGTCATACCACAGAAGGGAAACGTAGGAAATGGACTGAAAAGTATGTTTGATTTGGCCATTGTCTTAGTCAGCTCAGAATTCTATAACAAAATACTACAGATGGGGTGGCTTAGAAATAGACATTTATTTCTCACAGTTCTTGAAGCTGGAAGTCTGAGATTAGGATGCCAGCATAGTTGGGTTCTGGTGGGAGCTTTCTTCCAAGTTGCAGAATGCTGGCTCCTTCCTGTATCCTCACACAGTGAAAAGAGCACTAGCTAGTCCTCTGGCCTCTTCTTCTTCTTCTTCTTCTTTTTTTTTTTTTTTTTTTTGAGATGGAATCTCACTCTGTTGCCAGGTTGGAGTGCAGTGGTGTGACCTCAGCTCACCGCAATCTCCGCCTCCTGGGTTCAAGTGATCCTCCTTCTTCAGCCTTCTGAGTTGCTAGGATTACAGGAGCTCACCACTACACCCAACTAATTTGTGTATTTTTAGTAGAGACGGGGTTTCCCCATGTTGGCCAGGCTGACCTGGAACTCCTGACCTCAGGTGATCCACCCACCTCAGCCTCCCAAAGTGCTGGGACTACAAGCGTGAGCTACTGGATCCGGCTGGGCCCCTTCTTATAAGAACACTAATCCCATTCATGAGGGTTCCACTTTCATAAACGAATTACCTCCCAAATGCCCCATGTCCTAAAATCATCACTTAGGATTAAGGTTTTAACATATGAAATGTTTTGTTTTAACAAAAACATTTTGTCCATTGCAGCCAATAAGTGGTTGGTCATTTCTCTGTAGGAAAGCAGGTTGGTATGATGTGAAAGCAGCAGGCAGAGAGGTAAGTGTTAGTTTATATTATCTTTACCAAGGAATTTAGCTATGAAAGAAAGACAGATAGTGGGATGATCAATAAAGAGCACAGGAGACATAATTAAGACTGATTATTTTTAAGATAAAAAGAAATTTAGCCAGCTTGAATTTCAGGGAAAATATGAAATAAAGAAGATGAAGAGGCAGGATGGAGAGAAAAATATGACAGAGAAAGTCTTGGAAAGGAATGACATTGTATTAGTCTGTTCTCATGCTGCTAATAAAGACATACCTGAAACTGGGTAATTTATAAAGGAAAGAGCTTTAGTGAATTCATAGTTCCACATGGCTGGGGAGACCTCGCAGTCATGGTGGAAGGCAAAGGAGAAGCAAAGCCATGTCTTACGTGACGGCAGGCAAAACAGTGTGTGCAGGGGAGCTGCCCTTCATAAAACTACCAGATCTCTTGGGACTTATTTACTATCATGAGAACAGCATAGGAAAAACCTGCCCCCATGATTCAATTACCTCCCATTGGGTCCCTCCCATGACATGATGGGATGACGGGAGCTACACTTCAAGATGAGATTTGGGTGCAGGCACAGCCATAAGACATAACAGATTAAAGCATAAACCTAGGGCAAAACAAGAAGCAACTCTGCCTGAGAACATAGGGCTTGAGCATTTATGTTGGGTCTGTGGTATAGATACTCTGTTTGGTTGGAGGCCAGTTGATTTACAGGGAATTGTGAAGGCCTGTAGGAGATATGAGGGTTTGAAATAGCCAGTGTGGGGAGGGGAAAACGACCTGATCAAAGACAAGAAAAGGCTTGTGGAGAAGTTTTGAGGGCCTACCTGAACTTGGAGATAACTACATTGAAATGCCATCAAGCTTGCTCTGGGAAGGTTTTTCTCCTAACCTTGCCTAAGTAAATTCACAAAAAAAGTTAATAGGAAAACTGCTAGATAATCAGTGTTGGCAAGGGGTGTGTGGCAGGACAGGGTGTAGAGGGAGCTGCAGCTATTGGCAAGAAAACTGTTGACATGATAAACCGTGAGATCTGGGCTGGTGATGGAAGTATGCAGGGAGATCATTTGCCATGGTCTGGCATTTATGCGTGTCTTCTGAGCAAAGGATGTTGAGGGCTTTGCTCAAGGTTGTTTGCATATTAGATAACCTTGGGAAGTTGTAGACAATGTTTCCCTCCAGAGAGATCCAGATCTTTCTCTTCCTGGAATCATTCCAGAGTGATAACGTCTCCTTTCCGTCACTAGAGCATTCTAGATAATAAAGATAACTGTTTTTCCCTGGAGGGGAGAACTAGCAGGTTGGCCAGTGGCCCATAGATAAGATCCAGGTCTCCTTAGTTTGGAGTCCTCAGCTGTGACCCAGATCCATGTGTGTGCAGCACTGACCTCACCCCTGTGGTACTTGCAAAGCTAGTTAGGGGAACTCATGTGAACAAGAAACCCAGGCCTTCTGTGCTGTGAGCAGTAAACTGTTGAAATTCATTTGGAATCATTACATCTTTTCTGCTTGAACTTATCAAAGTGCGGGCACCAACCTACCAGCTACAGCAGTTTGTTTCTACTGCTTAAGGACTGCTTGGCTGCTCGACACAGTGAAGTCAGATGAGAGGAGGCCAATTATGGAGTGGTTGTGAAATGAAAAGAAAGGAGACTTTGATGGATGTGAAGAGCAATGTGTGAGTGCAAGACAAGATATAATAAGTGCCTACAGCTTACTCCCAACAAAAAGGCAACATGCCATGGGAAGCGTTTGTGAAGGAGGTTCTATTTCAAGCCATTCTTTGATGATTGGAATGATGTGGTGCTCCATGACTAAGAATGATGGGAGTTTCTTCAATGTGGGTGAATAAATAGCAGATGCAGAAGTGGAAAGCTGGAAGGTAAGAGACCAGGCTTGAGTGGAATAGCTCAGGGCACATGGAGAGGGCAGAGTTGCCCAGTTTAACGGTATGAGGCCCAGTGAAATGATGCTAGAAATGGCTTCAATGAGGCCAGCATCCAAGTAGCAGACAAGCTTGACAGCAAAGTGCACAGATCAAAGGCTAAAATGATTAAACTTCAGAATATTAATTTTTTTTTTTGACATAGAGTTTCACTCTTGTTTCCCAGGCTGGAGCGCAATGGTACAGTCTCGGCTCACTGCAACCTCCACTTCCTGGGTTCAAGCGATTCTCCTGCCTCAGCCTCCCAAGTAATTGGGATTACAATCATGTGCCACCATGCCAAGGCAATGTTTTGTATTTAGTAGAGACAGAGCTTCACCATGTTGGTCAGGCTGGTCTTGACCTCCTGACCTCAGGCGATCCACTCACCTTGGCCTCCCAAAGTGCTGGAATTATAGGCGTGAGCCATCACGCCCAGCCAGAATATTGTTCAGTTGAACAAAAACTAGGGATCTGTAAAAGGGAAGTAAGAGAATACAGCACTTATTTTTGTGATGTTTCTTGTTGTATTAGAAGTGCTTTTGAGACTCACTGCCTGCCTTCATTTCTGGAGTCCACACACCCAATTTAGAAAGTTATAAGTATTTATTGTAAAGGCTGATCTTTAAAGCAGAATGCTGCATTTGAATTGTACCCCTCTAGAAAAATAAACCCCAGGGAAAAGTAAGAGCTACTTAGGAGTTGGGATCATTGTAGTGACAGAGACACAGCTAGCGGATACAAGTTTACACAGAAGCCTTGAAGCCAAGGAACTTTGAATGATTTAAAGAATTGCTTTCATAAGAGAAAAAGTTTCCTGACCCATTTTTTTGCTTTAGTATCTGCTCCACGTACTTTTTTTTCTTTTCCTTTACTAATTTATTTATTTAGCAAGAATAATGTCATTACTTTTAAATTTTGGTGTTTTATCTACTTTTCCTAATCAAAAACGTCAAGTAGATAGATGGCTTGTGTGATTTTATATTGCTTATATGAATGTCAAGTAAATATACTAGAAATATTTTAATTTTAACTAGGATTCATGCTTTCCTGAGAGATGCTTTTAAAAATATTTTTGGGTTTATTATACTTTCTCTCGTATGATTTTTTTTCTTCATTTTCTTCATCCTCTGGAAATGTCATTAGCACAGCAAACTAAAAATGCAAATAAAGATGTCTAGGGAAGCAGACTGCCCTCGCTTTTCCAACTCTGGATAAATTATACAACAAGGTTACTCTCCCAATTAGATAACGTCTTGGGATATAACCGGTCACTTCTAAATACAAGCACATTTGAATTTTAAAATGTTAGTTTTCTAACAGGTAATGCTTTTAGAATTTCTGTCTGGGCTAAGTACAAAGTGTAGCAGGCCAATCTCAGTGTAGAAAATGGTATTACATAATTCAGGCCAAGAGGCTTTTGCAATGGTAAGTACAAATTCAGCAAACATGCATACATACATGCACACATATACACAAATCTGTATGACTTGTTTTAAATATTTTTCTTTGACCATTTTATTGTTGAGTCATTGCTTGAATGTTTTTCCTTCGGTGTTCCTCTATTAGTTTTTGACTAGTAATAACTCTATTATTATTCACATTTTTGAAGGATGAGGGGAATTATAGGGAGACTATTAAGAGTTTGTGTCATTTTTAGGTTGGATGAAGATGTGATATTTCTAGGACAGGAAATCTCTAAATATTTTAACATCTGATTTTTCTTGAAGGATATCCTTTTTCTGGGCATTCAAATAAATAAACAGGAGTTTTTGAAAATTCAACAACGAATACCTAAATATAATAATAAATATATTTTAGTGTATATATTTAATGCATATTTAACTGAAACACACATTATACACAAGGCCCTTAACTTTTCCATTCAAAAACTTTTCTCCAGCTGCTTTTGTAACTCTAATCAAGATACTAAAATACTTTATATACTTTCAAAACTACTTTTATTTTAAAGTCATTTCTGGAAATATTTACATTTTTCAGCAATATAAATCATAGTCTTCATTTAGCCTGACACTGCTGGCTCAGGAATATGGAATACAGTATTAGTTTCTGTAAGACTGAATTGACTTCACTATGAAATAAGGCTTTCTCGGTATCAGTCCTTCAGAAATATATTGGTTACAGCTAAAATGTATGGATATGCTTACGCTAAAACATACAGACATTATAAAAGTGTATATTGGTTTCGGTAACAATGTATTCTTTCCGATGGATTCATGTGGCTTTCAGCAAGAATGTATTGATTTCATTAAAATGTGCTCCTTGAGATAAACAAAAATTCAGTTAAAATGCATTGGTTTCTGTTAAAGTTCATTGAAGTGAAGAACGTTACACTATTATTGGGTAGCCTCAGGGTTTGGTAAGTATTGAATAGAGAAGTATACATAAGTAATAATAAAGGCTGGGGAAAACAAAGATATTATGAAGTGTATAAAGATGTAAAAATATTCAACACGCATTATTAGACTAAATTTTCCCAGAGGCACTAAGAGTTGCCTCAGATACTTTTTACAAAGTCACTTCAACCTCAGTGTATTTGAATTCATAGGAAGTCCAAGTACCTTCCTGGACAGGGAAACTCTTCCTCTGTTTGAATTATTCCTCAGGAGGGCATTGGGTTCATGAGGATGCACTTCAGATCATGTGTCTGCAAATTCTACACGAAATATGTGTGCATTAACTCTTTGAAGCACCATACTCTGTGTGTGTGTGTGTGCGCGCGCGTGCGCGTGGGTGTGTGTGTGTATATGCACAGGACTTGAAATATTCACATATAGTAGGCCACACTCTGGGAAAACCCAGTTTATTTTGTTCAACGCACATATGCATTTTTATGCTTGTGGAGAAAAGAAAGACCTAGAGAAGGTAGAGGAAGGATAAGTACGGTTACCCACATTTTCATTTCTAAGTAATCAAGATCAGAACTTAAGACTCCTTTGGTAAATTTATATTTAAATACTATTAATTATAATACCACCTAGCTTTTATTCAAGCAGAAGGTAGATATGTGCATTTCACTTGGGGAAATATTTTTCTCATTATTATTGTTTTATATAATCTAAGCAATCCAAGATCAGAGTAGAAAATATAAAAACATAACCAAATATAAGATTTATTTTTAATTACATCAAATCCTATTATTGATACATAATCTCCCTGTTAATATATTTTGGCACCTGTTTTTAATAGACATTTTAATGCTCCATAAATACCATTCTATCTTTATATATTTAGACAATTAGAAATCATACTACATGAACTTTGTTCTAAATTGCCTTTTTAGTGTATACAGGAAACTGTGTAAAATGTAAGGTCATATCTACATGCCTTACAAAGCTGACACTCATGTATGTATCATGCAGATTAGGAAGCATAAAGTTGACAGTGTCCAGAAACCCCTGTGCACCCTTTCCAATCCAAATTCCTCCCTTCTCTTCAAAGTTAACCATAATCTTGACTTCCATGCTAATCATTTCCTTGCTTGTCTTCATACTTTTTCTTCCTACCTTTACTGCCCAAACACGATCGAAATTTGATTTAGTTTTGAAACGTATTTAAATGGAAGCATAAAGCAAATATTATTTTAGGCTGGCTTCTTTTATCCAATATCATGTTCCTGAGATCAATGTACATTGGTGCAAAATAGCTGTAATGTGTTAATTATGATGAAGCATTCCACTGAATGATATGCCAGCGTTTGTTTATCTACAGTACTGATGGATATTTGGGCTGCTTTTGCTTTGGGCTCTTATGAACAAGGATGCTGTGAACCCATGTCCCAGAAACATGCGTGCATTCATTTCTTTGTGGTATATCTAGGTGTGGAGTTGAAGGGTCATGAGGTTTATGTATCTTAGTCAATAATGCCAACGAACTTTCTAAAGTAGTGGTACTAATTTACACTCTCAACATCAGTACATTGCTCATCAGTTCTGCTTGCTTACTCTAAATCCTTGGCAACACTTGGTATTTTCATTCTGTCTAATTTTAGTTACTGGGAGAGTATAAAATAATATTTCCTATGATTTTAGTTAACATTTATCTGGTGATTAACACTGTTTAACAGCCTTCCTTCCTTTTTTCTTTTCTTTCTTTATTTTGGGTTGCCAGTCTTTTAATTGTTTTATAGAAACCTTTTATATATTCGATACACCAATAATGGGTAAACTCTGGACCATGGGCCAAATCTGACCTGCAGTATTTTGGTGAATGCAATGCTATTGAAACTCAGCCACACTTACTTTCATGCTGCTATCATGCTGCAATGACAGAGTGTAGTAGCTGAGACAGAAGCCATACAGCTTGCAAAGTCTGAATTATCTACTATCTGGCCCTTTACAGAAAAGGTCTGCTGACCCCTGGCACCCACTAAATCTTTGCTGGTCATACATTTAGCAAACATCTTTTATCTTTGTATGGCTTGCCTTTTCACTTCCTTGATGCTATTTATTTGATAAGCATGATTTCTTAATTTTAATGTGCTCATCATGATTGCTTTATGCATTTCAATTATAAAATAAACTGACCTTATCCTAAATTCATGAGAATATTCTCTGGCATTATTTTCTAAGAAAACATTTTGATTTGCTTTTTACATATAGTTCCACAATCTAATTGGAGTTTTTATGAATAGTGTGATATAGGGGTTTAGCGTCATTATTTTTTTTCTGATGCATACCAAAATGTCCCAGAACTATTAATAAAGACTATTATCTCATGCCTGTGCAATGCCACCTATTAAAAAATTAAATGTTTATACATGCATCGTATATTTTTACATTCTATCTTCCTCCACGGGCATATTCTCCATCCTTATGCTAATATTGCAATATCTTAATTACTGTAGTTTTATTATAAGATGTAATAACCTAGATGAAACCTTGACATCTTGTCCTTTTCAAGGGTGTCTTGAATATTCTCGGCCCTTTGAATATTCATATAAATTGTATAATCCACTTGTTAAATTCACTCACTAATTGGGATTGTGGTTAGAATTCCTTGAACTTATAGATCAGTTTGTAGAGAACTGACATATTACAATCGACATATTACGTATTGAGTTTTTAATGCATGGGCTTGATAAATATCTTTATTCAAATATTCTTTCATTTATCTTAGCAACATTTCATAGGTTCCTACATAAAGGCCTTGCATTTTTTTTAGGTTTATTCCTTGATATTTAGTATTTTTAATACTTTTGAAAGTGGTTCTAAAATTTCATTTTGTTTCTTGCTGGTATATACAACTGCAATTCATTTCAATATGTTGATCTTTAATCAAACGACTTTGATGCTTTGATGAAATAATTTGTTGATTCTAATAATTTATCTGTGGATTACCTTGGATTTCTTTTTATTTTTTTCTTTTTTCTTTTTTTTTTTTTGAGACGGAGTCTCAGTCTGTCTCCAGGGCTGAAGTGCAGTGGCGCGATCTTGGCTCACTGCAACCGCTGCCTCCCAGGTTCGAGCGATTCTCCTGCCTCAGCCTGCCTCAGCCTCCCGAGTAGCTGGGATTACAGATACCTGCCACTATACCCAGCTAATTTTTTGTGTTTTTAGTAGAAACGGGGTTTGGGGAAACCCAGGCCTGTTGACCAGGCTGGTCTTGAACTCGTGACCTCGTGATTTGCCCATCTCGGCCTCCCAAAGTACTGGGATTATAGGCATGAGCCACTGCGCTGGGTCTACCTTGGATTTCTTATGCAATAGTTATATCTTCCATAAATAACAGAAGTGTTATCACTTTCTTTGAAAAGCTTTAAACTTTTGTTTTATGTATAGCTATTGATGCAGTTTTATTTTGCCCTACTTGGTTACTGATTAGGTTGTTGCAAAAGTAATTGTGATTTTTTTGGGGGGAAAAAGGCAAAAACTACAATTAGTTTTGTACTAACCTAACAGAATCTCCAGTACTTATTGAACCTGAGTGATGTATATAGGCAATCTTTTTGTTTTTTTGCACCCAGTAACAGAGAAAAAGTTTTCAATATTTTTTAAGGATACCTTTGATTAGGTTTGGGTACTTCCCTTCTGTTGTTAGTAGAGATCATTTTTTAAAACCATCAATAATATTGGATTTTATTATTTTTCCAAGATTGTATAGCTTTATAGTATGTAGGGTGTTTATGGTCTGCACACACACATAAAGACTTTCAATGAAAAATTTCCTTTCTTTATTAATGACAGGATTATTCATATTCACATTTTTGTGTGTTTTGATATTGTTTTTTGGAGGAATTTGTCAATTTTATCTAACTGAACTTATTGGCATAGAATTCTTAATAAAATCATTGAATGTTTTAATCTCTTTATTATAGTAATGAAAAATTTATCAAAATAATGAAAAATTTATTTATTGAGAGCAACTTTGTCTCAGTCTATATTCTGAAACAGAATCTCCAAGACAGTCTGGTAGTATGTTGTGTTAATGGGTTTTCATCTTAGCTGCACACTGGAAATTGCCAATTCTAAGGCCCCATCCAAGATGGGTGTATTTAGAATGCTATGGGTAAGTCTCAGGTGTAGATATTTTTTAAAGGCTCTTCAGGTGATTCTGATATCCAATCAAGGTTGAGAAGTATTTCACTGGTACTTCTGGAATACTGAATTCAGTTTCTACTTATCAGGACTGGGAGCAAAATTATTTTACTTCCGTGAGAATATAACTTCATTTATAAAGTAAAATGAGGGTTCAAGCATAACAACCCCAAAGGCTTTCATGGATAAGGAAAGATGGTAAATATGTTCTGGGGAGCAGCCAAGTATAAGATAATAGACAGGACATTTTCTGGGATAAACTGGAGGGCTTGTCCCACCAGAAGCATTTCAATCCTCCTCGTCTTTCATCTTCTAACATTGTAATGAGCAAACAAAACATCTCTGAGATGACTTTGGCTCTTCAATTCTGGAGTAAATGAACATCTAGGTCCCTTCTAGCTTCTATACACTCCATAAAATTATGCCCATCACTCTAGGGTACTAGTGTGTGATTATGGGATGACATTTAATTCTTTCTTACGTACTTATAGAAGTGGTCAGAGTTTGCAAGACAAGCAGAATCTAGATGAAGTACCTAATAGATTTGCAAAACTTTAATTGTTTCCACATTTTTTTCATTTAATTTGGTGATTTCTAAGAAACAGGATGGAAATTATAGACTGTCCGGTACTTGGGTTCGCATTATCTTTTTACTAGAAAATACAAGTATGGGCTTTGTCAAAGAGAAATTGCACCGGATACTTGTGAAAAATGGCAAGGAAGACTTATTCAGGACTACTGCAATAAAGAAGAGAGATGGAACTCAACTGCACTGAAACAAAAGGCAGGAGAGTTTGTAATCCCTGAGGAGAGCTAGTGAAAAAGTACTGCAGGATAGTAAGGCAGAGGCTGGTCAGTGTGATTAGGCCATCTGTGTTTGCTGTTTGTCACTGATTAAAGTTAGGTTCTGACCTTTCCACAGAGACTGGGAGATAGGGGCACTATCTTTATGATCACATTTCAAAGGGATGGCTCCCACATCAGATTTATTTCTCAAAGGGGCAGAGAAAGGACTTACAATGCATGTTTTCTAAAGCAAATGTTCTAGGAAAAAAAAGAAGTCAGGGACCTGTAGTCAGGAACAAACCTGTCTAAAGTTTAGCCAAGCTGAGGGGAATGTTAAGGCCATGTAGGTCAGCTTTTTAAAAGTAAGAAATAAAGAAGATAGAAATTGATTTTTCTCCTCTGGGGATCTGTAAGCAAAGCTCTATTAACATTATTCTGCCTGTGTGTGTTGTGTGTGTGTGTGTGTGTGTGTGTGCGCACACATATGTACATGTGCATGTGAGTGTGTTTAAGAAAACTGAAAGCTCAGTCCTGCAGGTTCATTGGGAAGGTGACATGAGGCCGAGTTGATTTCTGTGGATTTGGGGTCATCGTATTACAAGCCTGCTTCAGGTAAATACATCAGTTTTTTCCTGTTTCATATCTAGAGTTCTTTGAAAGGTTGTCTCCTTTTGCTTATACATTCTTTTACCCCGGAAAACTACTTCAGAGATGGAGCCTTTTTTGGATGTTATTAATGCAGTATATGGGTCAAAAGCAGACTTGTTTTATGTTAGCTCAATGGAGACCTAAAAATGGATTTTTATGAAAATTGTCACAAAGGTCATGCCATTTACTTTCTCCCAAAATGGCTTTCTTTACATATGAAGGTTCTAAATGAAAGGGTTTGATCTTGGAAACATTGCAAATTAGATTTGCCTACATTAAATTCTAATATTTTCTGCTCAGTGTTGTTGGTCTGTTATTTCCATATCGTGTTTAAGGTTTTTCAGACATACAAAAACTGAAATAGTTATCACCAGCTGACCTACAGTACAAGAAATGCGAATGGAAGGCCTCCAAGCAGGAGGAAAGCAACACTAAATGGAATCTGGACTTACATGAAGACACGGGAAGGTAACCACATAGGTAATTATATAGGGCATTTTTCTTTTTCTTTTCTTTTTTTTTTTTTGAGATAGAGTCTCACTCCTTCATCCAGGTTGGAGTGCAGTGGTGCAATCTTGGCTCAATGCAACCTCTACCCCTCTGGTTCAAGCAATTCTTGTGCCTCAGCCTCTTACGTAGCTGGGATTGCAGGCACATGCCACCATACCTGGCTAATTTTTTGTACTTTTAGTAGAGATAGGTTTCATTATATTGGCCAGTCTGGTCTTGAACTCCTGTCCTCAAGTGATGTGCCCTCCTAGGCCTCCCAAAGTGCTGGGATTACAGGTGTCAGCCACTGTATTCGGCTAAGGACATTTTTCTTATGCCTTTTGCCATTCAATGCAGTCTATGTGTTAGCACAATAGCAATAGGAGTGTTCTAGGTATTCCCCTCAGACTTCCACAGCCTCAAAGTCCTGCTCTGTTTATGCAGACAAGCTCCAGTAGAAGAGTTTATCAGAGGCAAGGTTACCAGAAACCCCGAATTAATGTTTCTAGTAAAGGATCATCAGTGATAACCAGAAAGGGAGGGCACGGGAAGCCTAATGGGAGTTCAAGCTGTGTTTTTGATAACCACTCACACTTGCTGCTGCTTATACAGTGAACTATTGACTCGGATGAATGTTTCCACGAAAGGCCATTCTTCTCATAAAATTTCATCAGAATTTAAACCCTTCTGATGCTGACCCACTTGCATTTCTCTGCTTAGTCCCAGACTCTTATTTGACAGTTAATTACAGTAAGCCTGAACTGTTGAACTCCCTCACAGACCACTTCAAACTTTCCAACAAAATAAATTTAGCTTCAGTTCATCTGAATTAAAAGGTTGAAGCTTTCATCAAGAATCTGGACTCTGCCGCCTACTTTGGGAAATGAAGCATGCGCTGAGACATTATTTTTCTCTCTCAAATACCCAATTGCTGCAATAGTAAAAGAAAAAAAAAAAAGCAGAAAACATTCAAGTGAAAAGAAAATCATGCACTAATTACTGGATGTGCTGTTCTGAAGTTCTAATTTCAAGAAAACTGCACAGCCAGTATTTCTAACGGGAAATGAACCAACTTTGAGACCAGCCAGGTTTTTGCATCTTTAATTTGTACTGGGCGCTTTTGATATTGCAGGCCTAGAGAGATAAAAAAGCAACTGAGACAATAGGCAGGCGCTGCAGTCCTTTTCAGGTGCTGAGCTCTCCCTGGTATCCTAATTACAGACTCTTTACATGAAGAATTCTTTTTGAAGCTAATCATAGTGCTGAAGGTAATGAGAGTGAAGGTATGCAGAGGATGCTAATGAAAAAGTTGAGAAATCTCTTTCGAGGATGTCTTAATTAAGAGGTCTGTCTTTCAAGGGAAAGAGAACAAACATTTATTATTGAGGACCTACTATGCACCAGGGTTTGTGCTTAGTGTTTTTCATTTGAGACCTGTATTCATTCAGTCCTGCACTGACTGTGAACATACAAATGAAGTTACCTTGCTATATATGCCTTTTCTATCTCATGTGCCTATGGGGACGCAGGTTCACTTTCAAGGTTTCTTCTATTATCTATGAGAATTCTTAGGCGCTGTTTCCCAGGCTCTCATGATCCTGTTCTCATAGCTACTCACTCTGGTTCCACTGGTGAGGAAAGCGTCCACCCCTCTGTTGCACACTGTTTCATTTATTGAAAGTGACACTGCAGCGGAACTGGTGGATCCCAAAAGTTCTGAGATAACTCTTCTAGTTTACACATTTTTAGCACCCTTTCCCCCAGATTTCTTGTGTCAAATTTCCTTCCCTGTTGTCCTGCAGAAAAACTTCAAATTTGTCTTACGTCTCTGTCTCTTCTCATCCGTTACTGTGGAATCTGGGATCTACCATCATGAAACAATTCAAATTTATTTCCCATGGTATTCTTCAGCTCTTCTCTCTCTGGAGTAAATCCTTGCCTATAATAAATACTTAACTGTACATGCCACATTTATTCAAATTTCAAGTTTTACCTAGTTAAGAACACTGCTAGAGAAATATCATCTCACAAAATTCTTGCAATAATACTGCAAGGAGGTGACTAGCCTTATCTCCTTTGACAGGTGAGGAGCCAATTAAGTGATTTCCCCAAAGTCAACATCTTGTAGTGTTGAGATTTGAACTATAGCATTGATATAGTTTTAACACTGAATGTTTTGGAATAAAGATAGGCCTTGAGATAAGAAAATAACATAATGCATATAGCCTCCCTCACTAATAAAATAAGCTTTAAGGAAATACTTTGTTATGGAGTGGCCAATGGTCAATGTTTTCAACTCACTAAATGGTTAACCCTCAGCATCCAATTATTCACTCGACACCTCTCTTTTCTGTGTCATCATTAATGTTTATAAGGTTGAGTATTTACAGTTTGTAGAGCACAGTTTTAGTCCTGGTGGGGAAGAACCAAAAATTCATACAAGTGGGAAAAGGGTAAAGAGAAAACACAGGAAACAAAATAATATAAGCTGATATGGTTTGACTGTGTCCCCACCCAGATCTCATCTTGAATTGATAATCCCCACATGTTGAGAGAGACCCGGTGGGAGGTGATTGAATCATGGGGGCGGTTACCCTCATGCTGTTCTCACAATAGTGAGTTCTCATGAGATCTGACGGTTTTATAAGGGGCTTTCCCCACTTTACTCGGCACTTCTCCTTCCTGCCGTCTTGTGAAATAGGATGTGTTTGCTTCCCCTTCCACCATTATTGTCAATTTCCTGAGACCTCTCCATCCCTGTGGAACTGTGAGTCAATTAAACCTCTTTCCTTTATAAATTACACAGTCTCAGGCAGTTCTTTATAGCAGTGTGAGAATGGACTAATACATAAGCCCATGATCAAATGTTGAAGCTCAGTGTAGTAAAAGAGTTAGCTTTAACCAAATGCAGAGGAGGGCATCCTTCCTCTCCTCTCTGCAATGGGAGTTCTAAACATTTAAAATTTCCCCACCATGTATATAAAGCATTAAAGTGCCATAGTAATGAGTTGGGAGTTTGGAAGACACTTTGGGATCAAAAAACTTTGTTTGGCATTTAATTGTTGGAGTAGGGTGGGACCAGATGAGCAAGTATATGGGGTTGTTGGGAGAAAAGGTGCTACTTAAAGCCACTCTCTGAAAGTCGTTTGCTTTGATGTCACCATTTTAAATACATTATCCGTTTTCAAAGAATTCATGCCATGTGTAATACCTACGAACTGGAATGTATATGGTCTAGTTTTCAAGCTGTGATATTGAGAGAGGCATAGTTGAAACCAAAATTAAGACTTTACTCACAACATGTAAGAGACTTCAATCTTTAAAAATCTTTGCATGTACCTTTCATATATTTTTTTGTAAAGGGAAGATGATATAAATGTATGGAAGATGCCGAACACCAACCATTGCTTGTTCAATCATAGGTGACTATAGGGAGAGGCCTGTGAACCCTCATACACTTACAGTATTCAGCCCCCACACAGGTCAAGCAGCTCTTTTCCAACAAGAGCACTCTTTTTTTTTTTTTTTTTTTTTTTTTTGAGACGGAGTCTCACTCTGTCACCCAGGCTAGAGTGCAGTGGTGCAATCTCAGCTCACCGCAAGCTCCGCCTGCCAGGTTTACACTATTCTCCTGCCTCAGCCTCCTGAGTAGCTGGGACTACAGGCTCCCGCCACCACGCCCGGCTAATTTTTTTTTTTTTTTTTTTTTGTATTTTTAGTAGAGACGGGGTTTCACCGTAGCCAGGATGGTCTCGATCTCCTGACCTCGTGATCCAGCCGCCTCAGCCTCCCAAAAGTGCTGGAATTACAGGCGTGAGCCACTGCGCCCGGCCCAAGAGCACTCTTATTAGCATGATGCTGTTTTGTCCTCAGAGTCCCAAGTGGCCATACCCCTTGTTACGTATTCCCGTTCCAATTTATTTTCCTTAGTGTTGTATACACACAAGCATGTGATAGTGTGAGCTGTTAATGAAGTTTTTAATGTCAGGATTCATCCTGTTATCTCTAAGTCAAATGACTTGGACTTTGTTTTCCTTTTGTCCAGTTGAACTCAGTTTCCCTAGTTTTAATTTCGTAGAGTATACAGTGTGCAGTAAGTGTTAAAGAGTGCCAGTAAAATCTTCTTGCCGTAAAATTTCACCAATTGGCATCAGCCAAATGACTAGAACTTTATTTTAGAGAGTTATTCTTTTGTTTCAGGAATGGTGATGGAGAATTTCCCTCTTTTTTTTTTTTTTTGAGACGGAGTCTCGCTCTGTCACCCAAGCTGGAGTGCTGTGGCCGGATCTCAGCTCACTGCAAGCTCCGCCTCCCGGGTTCACGCCATTCTCCTGCCTCAGCCTCCCGGGTAGCTGGGACTACAGGCGCCGCCACCTTGTTTTTGTAGTTTTTAGTAGAGACGGGGTTTCACCATGTTAGCCAGGATGGTCTCGATCTCCTGACCTCGTGATCCGTCCGTCTCGGCCTCCCAAAGTGCTGGGATTACAGGCTTGAGCCACCGCGCCCGGCCGAGAATTTCCCTCTTAACATTCGGATCACACTAAAGATAAGAAACAATCAGTTCTTTTTTTTTTTTTTTTTTTTTTTTTTTGTGAGATGGAGTCTCATTCTCTTGCCCAGGATGGAGTATGGTGATGCAATCTCAGCTCACTGCAAACTCCACCTCCCGGGTTCAAGCAATTCTCCTGCCTCAGCCTCCTTAGTAGCTGGAATCACAGGCACGTGCCACCATGCCTGGGTAACTTTTGTATTTTTAGTAGGGACAGTGTTTCACCATGTTGGCCAGGGTGGTCTTGAATTCTTGACCTTAGGTGATCCACCCACCTTGGCCTCCCAAAAGTGCTGGGATCACAGGTGTGAGCTACCATGCCTGACCATAAGCAATCAGTTCTTAAATACAAAAAGTTAATGGAGGAAGTAGAAGTGAAAATAATTATTTTTATTTTATTTTATTATTTTAATTTAAATTTTTAAAAATAATTTCAACTTATTTTAGATTTTAGGTGTACATGTGCAGAGTCATTACATGAGTGTATTGTGTGATGCTGAGATTTGGAGTACAATTGATTTTATGCCCAGGGACTGAGCATAGTACCCAGTAGATTGTTTTTCAGCCCTCTCTTCCCCATCTAGTAGTTCAGTGACTATTGCTGCTATCTTTATGTCTATGAGTACACAATGTTTAGCTCCCACTTATAAGTAAGAACATGTGGTATTTGGTTTTCTGTTCCTCTGTTAATTTGCTTAGGATAATGGTCTTCAGCTGCATCCAAGTTACTGCAAAAGATATGGTCTCATTCTTTTTTATGGATGTGTAGTATTCCATGATATATACACACCACATTTTCTTTATCCAATCCACCACTGATGGGCACCTAGGTTGATTCCATGTCTTTGCTATTGTGAATAGTGCTGCAATGAACATACAGGTGCATGTTTGTCTTTATGGCAGAAAATTTATTTTCTTTTAAACATATACCCAATAATGGGATTTCTGGTTTGAATAATAGTTCTAACTCCTGTGAGAAATCTCTAAACTGCTTTCCACAATGGCTAAACTAATTTACATTTCCATCAATGGTGTATAAGCCTTCCTTTTTCCCTTTTTCTCTGCAGTCTCACCAGTATCTATTGTTTTTTGACTTTTTAATTCATTTACATTCAAGGTTATTATTTATATGTGAGGGCATATTCCTTTCACTTTATTAATTGATTTCTGGTTCTATACTTATTTTTGGTTTCTTTCTCTCTTATTGTTTGTCATTGTTGTTTGGTGTATTTTTTTTTTGTCATGGTAATATTTGTGTTTTATCTCTTCTTTGTTTGTGTGTTTGCTCCAGCAGTGGTTTATATATATATATTTTTAATGATGGTACATATTATTCTTTTGCTTCCAGTCATAGGACTAAAGAGTTTTTGTAGTGCCAATTTTGTGGCGATGAATTCCCTCAGCTTGTTTGTTTGGCAAAGATGTCAGTTCCCCTTCATGCGTGAAGAATATGAAACCAAACTAAATGTTCAGCAATGGATGGATGAAGAAAATGTGGTGTGTATACACACACACACACACACACACACACACACATATATACACACACACAATGGAATACTATTCAGACATAAGAAAAATAAAATCATGTCATCTGCAGCAAAATGGATGGAACTAGAAGTCATTATGTTAAGTATTAAGTTTAAGAAGCCAGGCATAGAAAGAAAATGACTCACGTTCTCACTCACATGTGGGAGCTAAAAAAGTTGTAGAGATGTTTCACCTCCTTGGTTAGATGTATTCCTAGGTTTTTCTTTTTTTCTTTTTTTTTGCAGCTCTTTTAATGCTATTGCATTCTTGATTTTATTCTCAGCTTGAATGTTATTGGTATATAGAAATACTACTGATTTTTGTTCATTGATTTTGTATCCTGAAACTTTACTGAAGTTTAGATCCAGGAGACTTTTGGCAGAGTCTTTGGGGTTTTCTAGGTATAGAATAATATCGTCTCTGAATAGAAATAATTTGGATTCCTTTGTTTTTTTTTTTTTTTTTCTATTTGAATGCCTTTTATTTCTTTCTCTTGCCTGATTGCTTTGGCTAAGTCTTCCTCCTTTTTATTTTGTATTTCAGATTCCAAAGGGTGACAAAAGTACCCATTGCCTATTTAGAAGAAATTTTAGTCCAATTTTGTCATTTCACTATATACCAAAACTGTGTTCTTTAAATCCATGAAGGTTGGTGACTTCCTCACAGTCATACAATATGTTCACATACATCTAGGGATAATATTTTGGTCTTTCCCTATGGTATCATTCTGCAAGTGTTATAAAGAAAAGGAAGAAAGGAAAAGGGGCAGGTAGGGAGAGAAAGAGGGAGGGAAAAGGTCTCATTATATAATCAGACAATGCATATTTGATTTACCTTTAGAATCTGAATTCTAATATTTTATATATTATTTTACACTTTAGGTAGTGACAACTGCTTCATTATCAAACTTGATTAAACAACCTCACTCTGGCCCCTCCCCACAATGGTAGTCAGCATCATGGAAGATAGATCTGAACTGCTTGGAAGAAATAGATATTTCTTTCTTTTTCTTCTCTCTGTGATTATTTTGTTAGAATAATCAGAGAATGTGTGAGAATTTGTCCTTGTCATAGAATCTGTGCTCTTAGACATTTTGTTCCCAGAGGATTCTGTCAAGATATTCATTGAAGAAAGCAGAATTATTGCAGTTTCAAAACTCTTTGACAAATGTTTTTTCCCTATATTCTAATGCCTAAATCTCAGTATTAAAAATAGTCATGTTTAAGGACTGAAGTCATCATCCTTTGTAAAACCAGTATCTCCAATTTTAATGAATGTGATTATCTTTGATAAAAGTCATTCCATTTCTTTTTGGTGAACCCCTGTGGCTATTCATCTTTCATAAGAATAGCTGAAAATAACTAGAATTTTTAAAACAGCATTAAACATAAATGAAACTGAAAAATAAATTCCTGGAAAAAAAAATCAGGAAATTGACTTGTTTGAAATCAAATATTTTCAAGAGAAAGATTACCTTTAAATAAAGAAGTGTGCTCAAAGCCAAGAGTTGTGGCTGGTACCTCTAATCTCAGCAATTTGGGAAGCTGAGGTGGGGGGTTTGCTTGATGCCAGGAATTTGAGATGAGCCCAGACAACATAGCCAAATCTTGTCTGTACAAATATGCATATACATATATGTGTGTGTGTGTGTGTGTGTATATATGTATATATATATGTCAGGTATGGTGGTACACACCTGTAGTCCCAGATATTTAGGAGGCTGAAGTAGGAGGATGGCTTGAGCCCAGGAATTTGAGGCTGCAGTGAGCTATGATTGCAAGGCACCACTGCTAGTTCCTTCAAGAAATAAAAAAATCAACCAGAAGGGATCAGTGTCAAACACAGAGAATTTCTTATTTTTTCTTTTATGTACAAATTTGTGTAAGAAGTGAATTTATATAAAATAGAACAAACTGGTAAAAAGTCTGTAAAAATATCTGAGGTCAAGAATAATTTTTGATTTATTTATTTATGGGGAAATGTCTATATTCTCTTGTAGCAATTAATGTCATGGAAAGACATATCCACTGAAAATCTAGTTTAGGAATTAAAGTAAGATTAGAAATTAATCTTTAAAAATTGTTTTTGCCTTTGTAGATCACATCGATAGGAATATGAAAACATTATTGACTTTGCTAAAATACAATCTTACATTTAAGGAGCCATTTAAGAAAAACACAATTCAAAATTATGAATTAGGACTTTAAGCATTGCAAAAATGCTCCCGGCTTATGCTTCACCCATTTTTCAACTTATATGATGTAAATTTTGGAGGAAGAGTTCACATAATTCCTTGCTTGCCATTCAAATTTTCTGTTCCTATTTTCTGTGCTCAAATGCAGAAGGTACGTTAATGGAACCTGAATCATCATTCATCCAGTAAAATCCCTGCTCTTCATTCATTCAATCAATACTTTTAATTCATTCCATTTAATCACCAGTACCCATTTTGTATTCTTCCTTCTCAACATAAGCATCTATTCTCATGTCTTTTTGTTTATAAGTGCTTTTGGAAAAGGCATTTTTTTTATGTGTGTACATTTTCAACTTACGTAAATGCTATTAGTTTACATATAAGATAATATGTTTTTAAAAATATTGTTACTTGGCATTATGTTTATAAGATTCATCCATGTGACTCTATGTACATCTAGTCCGTTGCTTCCTTTTACTCTTTAGTATCATATGAAGGGCATCCATCAACCTTTATCTATCCATTCTCCTTGCAATGAACTTGCCAAACCTCACCTTCAACGCCAGACTTACCCAAATAATGCTGTAATAAATGTTACACTTGTCCTCTTAGAAGTCTGCATGAGAGCCAGGCGCGGTGGCTCACGCCTGTAACCCCAGCACTTTAGGAGGCCGAGGCAGGCGGGTCACGAAGTCAGGAGATCAACACCATCCTGGCCAACATGGTGAAACCCCGTCTCTACTAAAATACAAAAAAAATTAGCCGGGCATGTTGGCACCTGCCTGTAATCCCAGCTACTCGGGAGGCTGAGGCAGGAAAATAGCTTGAACCAGGGAGTCGGAGGTTGCAATGAGCCTAGATCATGCCACCACACTCCAGCCTGGCAACAGAGTGAGACTCTGTCTCAAAAAAAAAAAAAAAAAAAAGTCTGCATCAGAAATTTATTGGCATATCTAACTAGTAGTGGAACTGCTGAATCACACTGCAGGTGGGATTATACAAAATTTAGTTAAATGTACCAGATGCTCTCCACAGGGTCTGCTGCAGTTTACAATTCCAGGTCTCCACACCCCATCAGTTATCCATCTTTCCAACTTTTGTTAATCCAATAGGTGTCAAGTGATGTTGCTTTGCTTTGATTTGCATGTCTCTGATTTCTAGTAAGTTTGAGCGTCTCTTTATGTATTCATGTACAGTTAGTCTTTTGGTGTCCATGGGAGATTGGATCCATCAGATGCTCAAGTCCCTGATATAAAATGGTGTAGTATTTGCATATAGCATATGCACATGCTCCCATATGATTTAAATTATCCCTAGATTACATATAATACCTAAGACAATGTAAACTCTATGTAAATATTGATTATACTGTATTGTTTAGGGAATGATGACAAGAAGAAAAGTCTGTGCATGTTTAGTACAGACACAACCATTCATTTTTATATGTGAATATTTTGCATCCTCAGTTGGTTGAATCCACTAATATAAAACCCATAAACAGGAGCCGGCTCCCTGTGTGTCTGTCCGCTCGCCCTCTGCTGCGTCCTGCGGCGTCCCACTGCCCTCCTACCGTCCACCATGGCTCTGCTGCACTCCGGCCGCATCCTCTCCGGGATCGTCGCCGCCTTCCACCCGGGCCTCGCTGCCGCGGCCTCTGCCAGAGCCAGCTCCTGGTGGACCCGTGTAGAAATGGGACCTCCAGATCCCATTCTGGGTGTCACTGAAGCCTTTAAGAGGGACACCAATAGCAAAAAGATGAATCTGGGAGTTGGTGCCTACCGGGATGATAACGGAAAGCCTTACGTGCTGCCTAGCGTCCGCAAGGCAGAGGCCCAGATTGCCGCAAAAAATGTGGACAAGAATACCTGCCCGTTGAGGGACTGGCTGAATTTTGCAAGGCATCTGCAAAACTAGCGCTGGGTGAGAACAGCGAAGTCTTGAAGAGTGGCTGGTTTGTCACTGTGCAGACCATTTCTGGAGCTGGAGCCTTAAGGATCGGAGCCAGTTTTCCTGCAGAGATTATTTAAGTTCAGCCGAGATGTCTTTCCGCCCACACCAAGGTGGGAAAACCACACATCCGTCTTCAGGGATGCTGGCATGCAGCTACGAGGTTATCGGTATTATGACCCCAAGACTTGCGGTTTTGACTTCACAGGCGCTGTGGAGGATATTTCAAAAATACCAGAGCAGAGTGTTCTTCTTCTGCGTGCCTGCGCCCACAATCCCACGGGAGTGGACCCGCGTCCGGAACGGTGGAAGGAAATAGAAACAGTGGCGAAGAAAAGGAATCTTTTTGCGTTCTTTGACATGGCCTACCAAGGCTTTGCCAGTGGTGATGGTGATAAGGATGCCTGGGCTGTGTGCCCCTTCATCAAACAGGGCATTAATGTTTGTCTCTGCCAATCATATGCCAAGAACATGGGCTTATATGGTGAGCGTGTAGGAGCCTTCACTATGGTCTGCAAAGATGCAGATGAAGCCAAAAGGGTAGAGTCACAGTTGAAGATCTTGATCCATCCCATGTATTCCAACCCTCCCCTCAATGGGGCCCGGATTGCTGCTGCCATTCTGGACACCCCAGATTTGCGAAAACAGTGGTTGCAAGAAGTAAAAGGCATGGCCGATGACATCATTGGCATGTGGACTCAACTGGTCTCTGACCTCAAGAAGGAGGGTTCCACCCACAACTGGCAACACATCACTGACCAAATTGGCATGTTCTGTTTCACAGGGTTAAAGCCTGAACAGGTGGAGTGACTGACCAAGGAGTTCTCCATCTACATGACCAAGGACGGCTGCATCTCTGTGGCAGGAGTCACCTCCAGCAACATAGGCTACCTTGCCCATGGCATTCACCAGGTCACCAAGTGATGTCCCTGGTGCAAGGAAACAGAGACAACCTTTCTGTCTTCAGCCTCTGCTATTGAGAGCTTCACACAGACGATGAGAGAAGGTGGATGGTGGTGAGTGAATCATTTCTTTCAACCACAGTGTGTAACACTCAGCATTTGAATGTTTCTAAGAAAAGAACATGTAGTGACACAGGGCAGAGGCATCCGTGGCTGGCGTCTGGAACATTAAACCAAACTCTCTCCCCTGTCCTTTTATCTCCAACTTTTTTCAAAGAGTTTACATGTGCAAGAAAGTCATCGCACCAAAAAACCTGTCAATTATGCCATTGCAATATTTCAGAAGCTTTAACTGAAGTGTCAGGTTCCTTGTGAGAAATAGCACAGGTTAGAGACTTTGAGAGAAGACCTAGTTCTGTCATGAACAGTCGGCCTTGTGTCTGTCCTCCCATCTTGGAGCAACTTTATCAACAGGCCGCACTGCAGAAATGATGTTTTATGAAAACCAATGGGGCTGCTGCCACCTCAGCAAGGAAAATAATGCAGTTTCCTATCTTATGTAAGAAAAAGAGAAGGCTCTCTTTCTCTCCCTTGTCATTGCTGTTCTTTTCCTTACGTACAAACATTTTTAACTACTGCAGATTTTCATCCCATTCTACTGCTTGACTGACCATCAACTCCATCCTATCGAGATTTATTTAAGAATGAAGAACATAATTTTCTGCTGATGCCATACCCTCACCTTTCTCAGCAAAGAATAGTGGAGAGTAGGAAACTGTACTTTATCTAGGCATCCTCTTGAATGATTGTGTAAGTTTCTCCGGTTGGGATGTTGTCTCTGCCCAGTTGGACCTCCTCCCTTTGTTGAATGTGGTATACAGCCACTCATCTCACACCGTGAGTCCAGTGGCGCAGGGTGGTACCAGGAAAGAGGATATTCTAGGCTTTGTGTGCTGCTAGCTGGGTTCAGCCTTCACCCACTGGAAAGAACCACCATCTGCTCTAACCATGTAGACTTATTGAGGCCTGGTTTCTCTGTTACAATAAAATTACTGTAGACCCCCCCCACCATAAAAAAAAAAATACAAAACAAAACCCATAGATACAGAGAGCTGACCATACTTCCTAAGTTCGGAGTTTCTCATTCAGACCCTTTGCCCATTTTTCTATTGCAGTTACTGTCATTTTCCTATCAATTAACAATGTCTATACGTTTATACATGGTATTTTCTGAATATTATTCAATTTTTTGCCAAGACATATAAGAATCTTCTCTCATTTTTTTCGCTATAAGAACCATCCATACTATATGTCTTTGAATAGAAATCTTTAATTTTGATACAACCAAATTTATCATGCATATGCCTTATTATTTTTACTTTTGAAGTTTTACCAAGTCATGCTTTATAAATATGTATATATATGCATATAAATCCTGTATTTCTATTAACTTTAATATAAAGTTTTTCTCCTCTTACACATTTAGTTTTTAATCAATTTTTTATATGTGTAATGTAGGGATTCAGTTTTATTTTTTAAAGAAGTTAGTTTTTCAAATACATTATTTTTTATTGATCCCTAATATTTTACTTATTTATGGAGTAATGTGATATTTTGTTACATGCATAAAAAGTGTAATGATCAAGTCAGGGTAATTGGGATATCCATCATCTTGAATACTTATCATTTCTATCACTTGGGAACATTTCAAGTCCTCTCTTGTAGCTACTTTGTTATATGCTGTATATTATTGTCATTTCTAGTCATTCTAGTTCACTGTCAAACATTAGGAGTTATATCTTCTATCTAACTGTATGTTTGCACCCATTAACCAACCTCTCTTCATCCCCTCTCCCACTCACATACTCTTCCCAGCCTCTGGTATCTATCGTTCTACTCTCTAACTCCATGAAATCAACTTTTTTAGTTCCCACATGTGAGTGAGGACATGAGTATTTGTCTTTCTATGCCTAGCTTTCTAAACTTAATACTTAACATAATGACTTCCAGTTCCATCCATGTTGCTGCAGATGACATGATTTTATTCTTCTTAAGTCTGAATGGTATTCCATTGTATATATATGTATGTTTATATATACACACCACATTTTCTTCATCCATCCATTGCTGGACATTTGGTTTTGTTTCATATATATGTTATTGTGAATAGTGCTGCAATAAACATTGGAGTGCTTGTATCTCTTTGTTATACTGATTCCTTTTCTTTAGGATAAATACCCAGTAGTGAAATGGCTGGATTGTATGGTAGTTTTATTTTTAGAGTTTTGAGAAGTTCCACACTGTTTTCCATAGTGGCTATACTAATTTACATTTTCACTAACAGTGTATAAGAGTTCTTGATGACTCCAGCAAGTGGTTTATTGATGTTATCTTTTCAAAATACAAACATTTTTGTTCACCCTTTGTATTATTTTGTCTCTATTTTGTTTAATTCTGTTCTGATCTTTATTTTATTCCTTCTACTAATGTTGGTTTTGGTTTGCTCTTGCTTTTCTAGTTTCTTAGGTGCATGGTTTCTTAGGTGCATGGTTTCTTAGGTGCATGGTTTCTTAGGTGCATGGTTTCTTAGGTGCATGGTTTCTTAGGTGCATGGTTAGATTTAAAAAAAAAAAAATTCTACTTTTTGGATGTAGGTGTTTATTGCTTTAACATTCCTCTTAGCACTGTTTTTGCTGTATCCCACAGGTTTTGGTATGTTGTGTTTTTATTTTGATTTGTTACACGAAATTTTTTAAAAATTTCTTTCTTCATTTCTTTCTTGAGCAGGTTATTTAATTTTTAAATTTCATCCTTAATTTCTCCCAGGACATGTTATTTAATTTCCATGTATTTGTAAAGTTTCCAAAGTTTCTTTTGTTAGTGACTTCTCGTTTTGTTGATTATGGTTTGAAAAGATAAGTGACATGATTTCTATTTTTAAATATTTGTTGAGACTTGTTTTGTGTCCTAACATATGATCTATTCTGGACACTGTTCTGTGTGCTGATGAGAAGAATGTGTATTCTGTAGTGGTTGTACGAAATGTTCTTTAAATGTCTGTTACGTCCACTTGGTCTAAGTCTGTTTTATCTGATATAGGTATAGCTACTCCTGCTTACTTTTGGTTTCTGTTTGCATGGAATATTACATTACATTCCCTTACTTTCAGTCTATATGTGTCTTTACAGGTAAGATAAGATTCTTGTAGGTAACATATAGTTGGGTCATTTTTGAAATTCATTCAGCCAGGCTGTAGCTTTTCAGTGGCAGGCTTAATTTATTTACATTCAAGGTTATTATTGATATGTGAGGGCATATTCCTCTCATTTTATTAACTGATTTCTGGTTCTGTACTTATTTTTTGTTTCTTTCTCTCTTATTGTTTGTTGTTGTTGTTTGGTGGTTTTTTTGTCATGGTAATATTTGTGTTTTATCTCTTCTTTGTTTGTGTGTTTGCTCCAGCAGTGGTTTATATATATATATTTTAATGATGGTACATATTATTATTTTGCTTCCAGGCATAGGACTAAAGAGTTTTTGTAGTGCCAATTTAGTGGCGATGAATTCCCTCAGCTTGTTTGTTTGGCAAAGATGTCAGTTCTCTTTCATGTATGAAGAATAATGTTGTTGCTATAATATCCATGGCTAGCAGTTTTTTTCTTTCAGGACTTTAAATGTATTATCCCATTCTTTCTGGCCTGTAAGGTTTCTGCTGAGAAATCCACTCTTAGTGTGATGAGAATTCTCTTATAAGTGACTAGACACTTTTCTATTGACGTTTTTAGAATTATTTGTTTGTCTGTGACTTCTGACAATATGACTATAACATGTTGTGAAGAGCTTTTTAATTGTATCTGCTTGGGGATTTCTGAGCCTCCTATTTGTGGATGTGTAAATCTCTTACTAGACAGAAAGTTTTCATCTATTATATCTTTAAGTAGGTTTTGTAATCAATTCGTTTTTTCTTTACCTTCTGGGATACCAAATATTTGAATATTCAGTCATTTTATGGTGTCCCATCTGTCAGGTAAGCTTTGCTCATTTTAAAGAAATTTTTTGTTCTTTTTTTTGAGATGGAGTTTTGCTCTTGTTGCCCAGGCTGGAGTGCAGTGGTTCAATCTCAGCTCACTGCAACCTCTGCCTCCCAGGTTCAAGGGATTCACCTGCCTCAGCCACCCAAGTAGCTGGGATTAGAGGCATGCTCCACCACACCCAGCTAATTTTGTATTTTTAGTAGAGATAGGGTTTCTCCATGTTGGTCAGGCTGGTCTTGAACTCCTGACCTCAGGTGATCCACCTGCCTTGGCCTCCCAAAGTGTTGAGATTACAGGTGTGAGCCACCATGCCTGGCCTCTTTTTTCTTTATTTTTGTCTAACTGGCTTACATTAAAAGACCTGTCTTCAAGTTCTGAGATTCTTTCTTCTGCTTGATCTAGTCTATTGTTGAAGCTTTTGAACATATTTTGTATGCATTCAATTAATTCTTCAGTTCCAGAATTTCTGTTTGGTTCTTTTTTATGATATCTATCTCTTTGGTAAATTTCTCATTCATTGTTCTGTTTCTCTGAATTCTTTTTATTGTTTTTCATAATTCTTTTGTATCTCACTGAGCTTCTTTAATATTTCAAATTTTTTAAATTCCTTAAATTCCTTTTTTTCTGTAATTTCTTAAATATCATTTTAAAATCAAGATATATTGCTGGAAAATTATTATGTTCCTTTGGAAATATCATATTTCCTTGTTTGTTCATGTTTCCTGTGTCTTTATGTTGATATTTGCACATCTGGTATAACAGTCACTTCTTCCAACTTTTTGAATTTGCTTTCAAAGGGGGAGGACTTCTTCCTGAAGCTGTATGTATAGTGTTGATTGTGTAGGGTGCTTTGGCTTTGTTTCTCGGTATATGTAGTAGTGTAGTCTCTGTATGATTTCTTCGACTGTAAATAGCATCAGTGATGTCTGTGATTTCCTCGGTGGCTTAGGGTGTGGTTGTTAGTGGATACTGTGGTGAAGTTTTGCTGAGCCCTGAGATGCTACATGGGTCAGTCTTCAGGCTCCAGTCATGGCAGCAGTGGGCTGAGTATTCCTGTCCTTGGGCTTCAGAGTGGCATATGCTGGCACTGGTGTTAGTGGGTTCAGGCAGGCCAATTCTTGGGCCTTCATGTAGCTTGCTTGGGTGCTGGAAATGACAGTGGTGGGCTGGATGAGGGGTTAGGTTCTTAGCCCTTGCGTAGTGTGTGTGGTACGGGCAATGGTGGTAGCAATAGTTGGCCAACCTTCTGGGACCCAAGTGGTTCATGCTGGTGTTGGCAATGGCTGTGATGGGTGGGGTGGGTGAATCCCCAGGCCTGTATGTGGGTGCCTTCCAGCTGTGTAGGTAGTGGTAGGTTGGTTGGGCCTGACTTCAGATCCCAGTAGAAGAGTTCAGGTGCCAATGGTTGTGGACTGAGTTGGGCAGTCCCCAGAAACCTGGATGGCATGCTTAGGTACTGGGAGGGCCAGAGCTGGGCTGGGCGGACCTGTTCTCAGGCCTCCTGATGGTGCATGCAGTCGCTGGTTGTGGTAGGCAGGTACAGGGTGCAAATATATATATATTTAAAAATTTGTGATTTGGGGCGGAGCAAGATGGCCAAATAGGAACAGCTCCAGTCTCCAACTCCCAGCGCGAGCAACACAGAAGACCGGTGATTTCTGCATTTTCAACTGAGGTACTGGGGTAGTCTCACTGGGGAGTGCCGGACAATTGGTGCTGGTCAGCTGCTGCAGCCTGACCAGCGAGAGCTGAAGCAGGGCGAGGCATTGCCTCACCTGGGAAGCGCAAGGGGGAAGGGAATCCCTTTTCCTAGCCAGGAGAACTGAGACACACAACACCTGGAAAATTGGGTAATTCCCACCCCAATACTGCGCTTTAAGCAAATGGGCACACCAGGAGATTATACCCACACCTGGCCAGGAGGGTCCCGTGGCCACGGAGCCTCCCTTATTGCTAGCACAGCAGTCTGCGATCTAACCAAAACGGCAGCAGAGAGGCTGGGGGAGGGGTGCCCGCCATTGCTGAGGCTTAAGTAGGTAAACAAAGCTGCTGGGAAGCTCAAACTGGGTGGAGCTCACAGCAGCTCAAGGAAACCTGCCTGTCTCTGTAGACTCCACCTCTGGGGACAGGGCACAGCTAAACAACAAAAGGGGAATCAGCAGAGGCCTGTGCAGATGCGAACGACTCTGTCTGACAGCATTGAAGAGAGCAGTGGATCTCCCAACATGGAGGTTGAGATCTGAGAACGGACAGACTGCCTGCTCAAGTGGGTCTCTGACCCCTGAGTAGCCTAACTGGGAGACATCCCCCACTAGGGGCAGTCTGACACCCCACACCTCACAGGGTGGAGTACACCCCTGAGAGGAAGCTTCCAAAGTAAGAATCAGACAGGTACACTCGCTGTTCAGCAATATTCTATCTTCTGCAACCTCTGCTGCTGATACCCAGGCAAACAGGGTCTGGAGTGGACCTCAAGCAATCTCCAACAGACCTACAGCTGAGGGTCCTGACTATTAGAAGGAAAACTATCAAACAGGAAGAATACCTATACCAAAACCCCATCAGTACGTCACCATCATCAAAGACCAGAGGCAGATAAAACCACGAAGATGGGGAAGAAGCAGGGCAGAAAAGCTGGAAATTCAAGAAATAAGAGCGCATCTCCCCCTGCAAAGGAGCGCAGCTCATCGCCAGCAACGGATCAAAGCTGGTCAGAGAATGACTGACGAAATAAGAGAAGAAGGCTTCAGTCCATCAAACTTCTCAGAGCTAAAGGAGGAATTACGTACCCAGCGCAAAGAAACTAAAAATCTTGAAAAAAGAGTGGAAGAATTGATAGCTAGAATAATTAATGTAGAGAAGGTCATAAACAAAATGACAGAGATGAAAACCATGACATGAGAAATACGTGACAAATCCACAAGCTTCAGTAACCGACTCGATCAACTGGAAGAAAGAGTATCAGCGATTGAGGATCAAATGAATGAAATGAAGCGAGAAGAGAAACCAAAAGAAAAAAGAAGAAAAAGAAATGAACAAAGCCTGCAAGAAGTATGGGATTAGGTAAAAAGACCAAATCTACGTCTGATTGGGGTGCCTGAAAGTGAGGGGGAAAATGGAACCAAGTTGGAAAACACTCTTCAGGATATCATCCAGGAGAACTTCCCCAACCTAGTAGGGCAGGCCAACATTCAAATTCAGGAAATACAGAGAACACCACAAA
Organism: Rhinopithecus roxellana; assembly: GCF_007565055.1. NCBI lineage: Eukaryota > Metazoa > Chordata > Mammalia > Primates > Cercopithecidae > Rhinopithecus > Rhinopithecus roxellana. The sequence goes on from NC_044569.1 coordinate 23,605,413, forward strand.
GATACTCCTCGAGAAGAGCAACTCCAAGACACATAATTGCCAGATTCACCAAAGTTGAAATGAAGGAAAAAATCTTAAGGGCAGCCAGAGAGAAAGGTCGGGTTACCCACAAAGGGAAGCCCATCAGACTAACAGCAGACCTCTCAGCAGAAACTCTATAAGCCAGAAGAGAGTGGGGGCCAATATTCAACGTTCTTAAAGAATTTTAAACCCAGAATTTCATATCCAGCCAAACTAAGTTTCATAAGTGAAGGAGAAATAAAATCCTTTACAGATAAGCAAATGCTTAGAGATTTTGTCACCACCAGACCTGCCTTACAAGAGATCCTGAAGGAAACCCTAAACATGGAAAGGAACAACCGGTACCAGCCATTGCAAAAACATGCCAAAATGTAAAGACCATCGAGGCTAGGAAGAAACTACATCAACTAACGAGCAAAATAACCAGTTAATATCATAATGGCAGGATCAAGTTCACACATAACAATATTAACCTTAAATGTTAATGGACTAAATGCTCCAATTAAAAGACACAGACTGGCAAACTGGATAAAGAGTCAAGACCCATCAGTCTGCTGTATTCAGGAGACCCATCTCACATGCAGAGACATACAGAGGCTCAAAATAAAGGGATGGAGGAAGATCTACCAAGCAAATGGAGAACAAAAAAAAGCAGGGGTTGAAATCCTAGTCTCTGATAAAATAGACTTTAAACCATCAAAGATCAAAAGAGACAAAGAAGGCCATTACATAATGGTAAAGGGATCAATTCAACAGGAAGAGCTAACTATCCTAAATATATATGCACCCAATACAGGAGCACCCAAATTCATAAAGCAAGTCCTTAGAGACTTAAAAAGAGACTTAGACTCCCATACAATAATAATGGGAGACTTCAACACTCCACTGTCAACATTAGACAGATCAACGAGACAGAAAGTTAACAAGGATATCCAGGAATTGAACTCATCTCTGCACCAAGTGGACCTAATAGATATCTATGGAACTCTCCACACCAAATCAACAGAATATACATTCTTCTCAGCACCACATCGCACTTATTCCAAAATTGACCACATAATTGGAAGTAAAGCACTCCTCAGCAAATGTACAAGAACAGAAATTATAACAAACTGTCTCTCAGACCACAGTGCAATCAAACTAGAACTCAGGACTAAGAAACTCAATCAAAACCGCTCAACTACATGGAAACTGAACAACCTGCTCCTGAATGACTACTGGGTACATAATGAAATGAAGGCAGAAATAAAGATGTTCTTTGAAACCAATGAGAACAAAGATACAACATACCAGAATCTCTGGGACACATTTAAAGCAGCGTGTAGAGGGAAATTTATAGCACTAAATACCCACAAGAGAAAGCTGGAAAGATCTAAAATTGACACTCTAACATCACAACTAAAAGAACTGGAGAAGCAAGAGCAAACACATTCAAAAGCTAGCAGAAGGCAAGAAATAACTAAGATCAGAGCAGAACTGAAGGAGATAGAGACACAAAAAACCCTCCAAAAAATCAATGAATCCAAGAGTTGGTTTTTTGAAAAGATCAACAAAATTGACAGACCGCTAGCAAGACTAATAAAGAAGAAAAGAGAGAAGAATCAAATAGACGCAATAAAAAATGATAAAGGGGATATCACCACGGACCCCACAGAAATACAAACTACCATCAGAGAATACTATAAACACCTCTACGCAAATCAAATAGAAAATCTAGAAGGAATGGATAATTTCCTGGACACTTACACTCTTCCAAGACTAAACCAGGAAGAAGTTGAATCCCTAAATAGACCAATAGCAGGCTCTGAAATTGAGGCAATAATTAATAGCCTACCAACCAAAAAAAGTCCAGGACCAGATGGATTCACAGCTGAATTCTACCAGAGGTACAAGGAGGAGCTGGTACCATTCCTTCTGAAACTATTCCAATCAATTGAAAAAGAGGGAATCCTCCCTAACTCATTTTATGAGGCCAACATCATCCTGATACCAAAGCCTGGCAGAGACACAACAAAAAAAGAGAATTTTAGACCAATATCCCTGATGAACATCGATGCAAAAATCCTCAATAAAATACTGGCAAACCGGATTCAGCAGCACATCAAAAAGCTTATCCACCATGATCAAGTGGGCTTCATCCCTGGGATGCAAGGCTGGTTCAACATTCGCAAATCAATAAACGTAATCCAGCATATAAACAGAACCAAAGACAAGAACCACATGATTATCTCAATAGAGGCAGAAAAGGCTTTTGACAAAATTCAACAGCCCTTCATGCTAAAAACCCTCAATAAATTCGGTATTGATGGAACGTACCTCAAAATAATAAGAGCTATTTATGACAAACCCACAGCTAATATCATACTGAATGGGCAAAAACTGGAAAAATTCCCTTTGAAAACTGGCACAAGACAGGGATGCCCTCTCTCACCACTCCTATTCAACATAGTGTTGGAAGTTCTGGCTAGGGCAATCAGGCAAGAGAAAGAAATAAAGTGTATCCAGTTAGGAAAAGAAGAGGTCAAATTGTCCCTGTTTGCAGATGACATGATTGTATATTTAGAAAACCGCATTGTCTCAGCCCAAAATCTCCTTAAGCTGATAAGCAACTTCAGCAAAGTCTCAGGATACAAAATTAATGTGCAAAAATCACAAGCATTCTTATACACCAGTAACAGACAAACAGAGAGCCAAATCATGAATGAACTTCCATTCACAATTGCTTCAAAGAGAATAAAATACCTAGGAATCCAACTTACAAGAGATGTCAAGGACCTCTTCAAGGAGAACTACAAACCACTGCTCAGTGAAATAAAAGAGGACACAAACAAATGGAAGAACATACCATGCTCATGGATAGGAAGAATCAATATCGTGAAAATGGCCATACTGCCCAAGGTTATTTATAGATTCAATGCCATCCTCATCAAGCTACCAATGAGTTTCTTCACAGAATTGGAAAAAACTGCTTTAAAGTTCACATGGAACCAAAAAAGAGCCCGCATTGCCAAGACAATCCTAAGTCATAAGAACAAAGCTGGAGGCATCACGCTACCTGACTTCAAACTATACTACAAGGCTACAGTAACCAAAACAGCATGGTACTGGTACCAAAACAGAGACATAGACCAATGGAACAGAACAGAGTCCTCAGAAATAATACCACACATCTACAGCCATCTGATCTTTGACAAACCTGAGAGAAACAAGAAATGGGGAAAGGATTCCCTATTTAATAAATGGTGCTGGGAAATTTGGCTAGCCATAAGTAGAAAACTGAAACTGGATCCTTTCCTTACTCCTTATACGAAAATTAATTCAAGATGGATTAGAGACTTAAATGTTAGACCTAATACCATAAAAACCCTAGAAGAAAACCTAGGTAGTACCATTCAGGACATAGGCATGGGCAAGGACTTCATGTCTAAAACACCAAAAGCAATGGCAGCAAAAACCAAAATTGACAAATGGGATCTAATTAAACTAAAGAGCTTCTGCACAGCAAAAGAAACTACCATCAGAGTGAACAGGCAACCTACAGAATGGGAGAAAATTTTTGCAATCTACTCATCTGACAAAGGGCTAATATCCAGAATCTACAAAGAACTCAAACAAATTTACAAGAAAAAAACAAACAACCCCATCAAAAAGTGGGCAAAGGATATGAACAGATATTTCTCAAAAGAAGACATTCATACAGCCAACAGACACATGAAAAAATGCTCATCATCACTGGCCATCAGAGAAATGCAAATCAAAACCACAATGAGATACCATCTCACACCAGTTAGAATGGCAATCATTAAAAAGTCAGGAAACAACAGGTGCTGGAGAGGATGTGGAGAAATAGGTACACTTTTACACTGTTGGTGGGATTGTAAACTAGTTCAACCATTATGGAAAACAGTATGGCGATTCCTCAAGAATCTAGAACTAGATGTACCACATGACCCAGCCATCCCACTACTGGGTATATACCCAAAGGATTATAAATCATCCTGCTATAAAGACACATGCACACGTATGTTTATTGCGGCACTATTCACAATAGCAAAGACTTGGAATCAACCCAAATGTCCATCTGTGACAGACTGGATTAAGAAAATGTGGCACATATACACCATGGAATACTATGCAGCCATAAAAAAGGATGAGTTTGCGTCCTTTGTAGGGACATGGATGCAGCTGGAAACTATCATTCTTAGCAAACTATCACAAGAACGGAAAACCAAACACCGCATGTTCTCACTCATAGGTGGGAACTGAACAATGAGATCACTTGGACTCGGGAAGGGGAACATCACACATGGGGGCCTATCATGGGGAGGGGGGAGGGGGGAGGGATTGCATTGGGATTTATACCTGATATAAATGATGAATTGATGGGTGCTGACGAGTTGATGGGTGCAGCACACCAACATGGCACAAGTATACATATGTAACAAACCTGCACATTATGCACATGTACCCTAGAACTTAAAGTATAATAAAAAAAATAAAAAAATAAAAAATAAATAAAAATAAAAATTTGTGCTTTCCCGATGATTTGTGGAACACCTTTATCAAATATTATCTACATTTATACATAAATGAGTATATTTCTGAGTACTCTATTTTATTGGGCTATTTGTTTTTACATACATCTCATACAGTAATTACTATGGCTTTATACTATGTTAATACGGTTAATGAATGACTCCTTCTCTTCACTCTTCTTTTTCAAAGCTGAATTAATTTTTTGTGGCCATTATAGATTTTAGACTAAGTTTACAAAATTCTCAAAACATTTCAACTGGAACTTTGATAAAGATCTGTATTAGTGGCCGGGCACGGTGGCTCATGCCTGTAATCCCAGCACTTTGGGAGGCCGAGGCGGGTAGATCATGAGGTCAGGAGATTGAGACCATCCTGGTTAACATGGTGAAACCCCATCTCTACTAAAAATACAAAAAATTAGCCAGGTGTGGTGGTGACCACCTGTAATCCCAGCTACTCAGGAGGCTGAGGCAGGAGAATGGTGTGAACCTGGGAGGCAGAGCTTGCAGTGAGCTGAGATCACACCACTGCACTCCAGCCTGGGTGACAGAGCGAGACTCTGTCTCAAAAAAAAAAATAAATAAATAAAATCTGTTTTAGTTTCCTATTGTTGCTATGATAAATTACCACAAACTTAACAGAAACGTATTGTTTTACAGTTCTGTAAGTCAGAAATCCCACATGATCTCACTTGCATAAAAAGTAAGTCACCTGCAGGGCTGTGTTCTCTTCTGGAAGATTTAAAGGAGAATCTATTTCCTTGCCTTTTTCAGCTTTTAGAGGATATCTTAAGCTTATGACCTTCTTGTTCCATCTTAAGAGCCAGTGACATTGTCATATGTCCCTCTGACCACAGCTGGGAAAGGCCCTCTGCTTTTAAATGTCCTCATGATTAAATATACCCACTTGGATACTACAGTATAGTCTCCTTATCTCAACATTGATCATCTTAATCACATTTGCAGATCTTTTTCTTTTTTTTTGTCATAGAAGATGACATATTCACATATTCACAGGTTGTGGGGATTAGCATGTGGGCATCTTTGGGAATCCATTATTTGGACTATCCCAGAATTCCATCACATTTACAGAAAAACTTAGGGAAAATTTAAGGAGGCCTACTTCTCTTTTTAGAGAGATCAATCACTGTATCCTGTATGAGAGTTTCATACTTTTCCCCACAGTAGTATTGTGCACTCTTGGTTAATTCCCAGATTCTCTATAATTTTTGTTACTAATGTAAATAGTATCTTATTTTTAGTTGCAGTCTCTTATTGTTATTGCTATCGTGTAGAAATACTATTATTCTTGTAATTGATTCAATATCTGGCAGGCTTACTAAAATCTCTTACCAATTCTAATAATTTGTCCATTGAGTCTACTGATTCTCTCACACTTTTCTATTTTCCTCATTTCTATAAGCCAGGGGTCAGGCAGCTCTGGCTTTAGTACCAAATCCATCCTGACAACTGTTTTTGTAAATAAAGTTTACATATTGCCTGTAGCTGCTTTTGCATGATGGCAGAGTTTAGTAGTTGTGACAGAGACTGTGAATGGCCCACAAAGTCTAAAATATTTACTATTTTTCCCTTTCCACCAAAGTTTGCCAAGCTCTGCTCTAAGGCTCTTACTCCTCCTTCCCATAGCTTACAGTTGGTATACTTTACAGAGTCTTAAAAAGTAATGCCTAAAATCCATTAATCCTTACAATACTTTCTGAAGTCATACAAGTTTAGTGTGATAAAGTTTAATACATTTCTTTTCAAAATTGCAACTGCCACTAGGCTGTAAAATGTAATTTTGAAGAATGAGGCAGGTATTGCAACACTGTGAGACTATGAGTCATTCATTGACAAGATGGGACTGCCAGACTGTGGGTACTTAGCTATTGGGAGATCCTACAGTTGAGATCCCATTGAAATGGGAAAACTGATCACTCTAAACTTAAGAGCTTTGCTATGTCATGTAGGACTGCCCTGGTTTCTACTTTAGATCAACTAAATTTGTATTGGTAGAGATGCCCTCTCTAGGAAGAATGAGAACAATGCTAAAGCAAGTATTCAGAGCTTGAAGCATACCTTCTGTGCCTCCTCAAGTGGTCTGGAATTGAAGGACATTCTTTCTGCATTGCTAAATGTGGCATACTTAGACATCATAAGTTAATTTTTAATAAACAATTCTGTTCTTGTATATAAAATGAAAAAACTTAGAAGAAATAATCTATGGGACAAGCACTTAGAAAAACTTGTCCAGCTTCCAGTTTTTGGCTTGAAGAAAGCCAAGGTGCAACTTTCTTTATTTGTCCAACATCCAGGTTCATCCCATACCAACATCCTCTATTATTCTGCCTCAGTTCAACCCCAAGAAGATCAGAGTTGTATACCTGAGGTGTACTGGTGGAAAACACATGCCACATCTGCCAAAGTCCTGAAATTGGTCCTCTGGATCTGTCTCCAAAAAAAGTTGGTGATGACATCATCAAAGTAACTGGAGACTGGAAGGGTCTAAAGATTATAGGGAACCTGACCATTCAGAACAGACAGGCCTAGAGGAAACGGGTAACTTCTGCCTCTGCCCTGATTATCAAAGCCCTCAAGGATCTGCCAAGAGACAGAAGAAAGTAACAATCACTAAACACTGTGAGAATATCACTTTTGATGAGATTGTCAATATTTCCTGACAGATCACTACGGATCTTTGGCAGAGAACGCTGTGGAACCAATAAGGAGATCCTGGGGACTGCCCAATCTGTGGTCTGTCGGCTGCAAAGTTGACGCTTCCACCCTCACGATATCACAGATGACATCAATGGTGCTGCGGTGAAATTCCCAGTTAGGTAAGAGTACAAAGAAAAATATTTCAACCACCAAAAGTTTATTCACTTTAGCTTGACATTTAAAGTCGTCTGTGGTTTTCCCATATACTAGTCATTCCCAAACATGGCAGAATCACCCATGGTGCTTTAAAACAATTACAGAGTCTTTGAGCTCAATTCTGAACCTACTGAATCAAAATCTCTGGGGGTATGATCCTAGAGACTACTTTTTAGCAACTTGCTAATACATTCTTATGTATCTAACCCAGTTTACTATCCGAAATTACCTCTTCAGTCCTGCTGTCTTGCAATCCGTTATTAGTCTTCACATAACTTTTCAGAAAAATTCATTTATCCTTTTTCTACCTATCTTTTCTATTAGTTGATTTGTCCTTTTCCTTTTCTATCTTTTTTTGTTTTTCTATCTCCATGCATCCCTTTAAAACTTCCTTGCTCTTTTGACGTTTTTCCTCTCTTTGGAAAGGTGAGAAATTGAGAACAACCGTGAAGCTAGAGGGAACAGTTCCCTTAAGACGAATCTCACTGCTGACACCAAATGGAAGTTTGAAGGGTTTCCCGTAAACACCTCAGGTTTGATAATTTTCTACAAAGACTCATATAACTCACTGACAGCTCCTATACTCGTAGTTAAAGTTTATTACAGCTCAGATACAAATTAACATCAGCCAAGGAAAGAGGAGAGGCATAGGGCAGAGTCCAGGATGGGCTCAATGTAGAGCTCTGGTTGCCCTCTCCCTGTGGCTTTAAGAGTGGCCTTCCCTCCTCCTGGCCACAGTGTGTGATGATATACACAGACAATCACCAACCGTGAAAACTCACCCAAGCCTTTGATATCCAAAATTTTATTCAGGTCGATAACATACTACCTGTGTGGCTAAACTTCAGTCCCTAGCTTTCCTGGAGTTTGAGCTAATATCTTTAATTATCAGTTTCTTTGGAGGTCAGAACTGATATGACCTTGCTCTAAGTCTTCATCACAAATCACATTCTTGGACTTCCTGAAAGACAAAGCCCCAGAAAATACATTCTCATCAGGCAGGGCACTCGAGGGACCTGAAGATCACCTCCCAGTAGCCGAGGGCAAAGGCCAGATCTCCTGCTTCTCTTCTTTCAGCCTGTTGTCACTCTGCCTCATTATTTCTTGGTAGAACTTGATTTTGTCAAAATAGGCATGTTTTTAAAGTAATAGTTGGCAGCTGTTAGGAAACAATTGGCAGTGTCTGGCAGGAAGCGAAAGGGTTATGAAAATATACCCCATGCCTAGAATGCTTACAGCACGTATGGAATTTAACTTTTACAAAAGTCTCTAAAGGAAGCTATTTTTTTTTTTTTATATAGGATAAAAAAGCAAAGACTCAACATGATCACAGAGACAGTAAAGGAGACAGAATTTAAATTTGGGTCTTGCTGACTCCAAAGTGAATGCAGTTTTCTCTATACCAGATGTGACTCTGGGTTATTATTGCTCTTCCCCACCATGGGTGAATATTCATTGCAAGGAGCAGCCACTGCTTCTGAGAGTGATGAGAAAGGAGAAGGGTCTAGGTCAGCCTGAAGGTCAATCCAAGCCCATGGATCAGTATGGGCAGTGCTTGAGCTGGATACGATGAGCTCTATATTCTCTCTGACTCCTGAATCTACTTTAGATGAAGAATTAAAGAACCAGTGGAGGCCGGCTGTGGTGGCTTACGCCTGTAATCCCAGCACTTTGGGAGGCCAAGGTGGGCAGATTGCCTGAGCTCAGGAGTTCAAAACCAGCCTGGGAAACATGGCAAAACCCCTTCTCTACTAAAAATACAAAAAATTAGCCAGTTGTAGTGGTGGGCGCCTGTATTGCCACCTACTTGGGAGGCTGAGGCAGGAGAATCGCTTGAACCTGGGAGGTGGAGGTTGCAGCAAGTGAGATCGTGCCACTGCATTCCAGCTTGGGCAACAAAGGGAGACTCCAAAAATAAATTAAAAAAAAAAAAAAGAACCACTGGAGAAACCCTCTATGACTTTGTGCTCATATTTCAATTATTAAAATTTATGTTATTTTTATTGCAATGCATTATAAAGTAGCCATGATTATATTTAGTTTTACACATGAACAAACTGAGGCTCAAAGGATTGGAGAGCAGACGAACAGTAGAGCTGAAATCAAAATCAAGGTGAACTTGACTCCCATGCTTGCATCTGTCTGCTATACCACACTGCTTTATCTTATCACCATACATAGATAATTCATGAAACAGAAGTTATGCATGTCACCTTTCCCACTTCTTTTGTTATTTATTGGAGGGGCACTGATGCTTTTCCAGTAATGTATGTTCCTGGTATTTTGTAGATAGGAACAAGCTCTGTACTTGTCAAGCTTTCAAAGCAAGTGAAGGCTCTGCCCATTGTGTTTCTGGTTTGACTGCGGCTACCCTTTTCTGTAGAGATAAAGTTGGTTATACGTGTGGAGGAAAGAATGAAGGTAAAACATGTATTCTTTATGGCATGATATAATTTTAGATCTTAACTATTTTATTACTTAACCTTCTAATAGAGAAGCACTTCTGCCATTCTTGAGTTTATAATTAAATTTGGAATTTAATGCCTTCTTAGGACATGGCTTCAAATCTAGGGGAAATTAAGAGGAAAAAATATTCTAAAACTCACAAGAGTTGCACATAAAGCCATCAATCCTACCAAATTTTAGGACTCACAGTCCAGAGAAAAGTCCAATGCATTAATCTGAATGCTAGGTAGCTATGAGTCAGCCAACCCATATCAGTGTCATCCTATAAATCACCTATTACCCCTACAGGACGTAAAAGCAGCCAAATATTATATTTAGTAGATCCTAGTCTTGTAATTAAAAGACAAAAAGAGAAGCAGGGGACAAGGTGACTAGCTAGAAATATGACTCAGTAGGACATACAATCTCTACTTTAGGAATGTCACACCATGGGTATTTTGGGAGGAAAAAAATGATTTGAATGACTATAAGGTCCCCAACATTGGATGAAGTCATATTTATTTTAAGGAACAAGCATAAAATCAATGGTGTAGTATATTTTGCCAGAAAACAAAATTTAAAGAGAAGCTCCTTAAAGCTGCTAAAAAGGAATTTTCTGAAAGGATATATTTTCACTTGTGTTAATTTCAAAATAATATAACCCAAGTAATTTAATTGATCTTGACATTTTACTGAATGACACTTTATTGAGATCAACATTTTGGTTTTTTGGGAGAGCCATTGATGGGTGTCAGAGCATTATTTTACAGGTGTCTCAAATTTTTTACATAACAAGTTAATGTTTTATATTCAATTTCATATTGAAACCGCCATTGCAAAATTGTAACTGAGACATTGAAACTGATCTGACCTAACCAACTTCATCTTGCTTCTAACCTCCAAATTGTCCTGTTCATTCCTGGGTGTAGGCTGAACTATCTTTGGGAGGAACTTAGTTTATAGTTTATAAAAACAAAAACGATAACAGGCCTTTCCCAAAACAAACTTCCTACTTGCCTGGGAACTAGACTGCTTTTGTAGGACTAACAAATTAGCCACAAGATTAGAAATTATGGCTTAGGAGTCATGCAGCTGGAGGCTACAAGATTCTGACGCTCCCTAAACTGCTCCTAAGATCAATGCTTGAGATATTTTGGAGACGCTGCCATTGATGGATCAGCTGGCACCACCCATATCATAAACTGGCTCATCTGATCTTGTGGCGCCCACCCAAGAACTGACTCAGCACAAGAGGACAGCTTCAGTTCCCTATAGTTTCACCTCTGACCCAACCAGCCAGCACTCTTGACTCACTGGCTTTCCCTCACCCACCAAATTATCCTTAAATCCTCTAATGCCCAAATGCTTGGGGAGACTGATTTGAGTAATAATAAAACTTCAGTCTCCCACACAGCTAGCTCTGCATGAATTACACTTTCTCTATTGCAATCCCCCTGTCTTAATAAATCAGCTGTGTCTAGGTAGCGGTCAGGGTGAACCTATTGGGCAGTTACAGTAATATGTGATTTCAATTAATATAGTTCATATTATACTGTATCATATTGTGATACAAATATATTGCTTTACTTTGTTAATTTTTAATTAAAGTCATTTAAAATACTTTGCATAGTGAAAATGTGTAATAAATGTTGATAAATCTTCTCATATTAGTAATATCTTCATAACAAATGTCACATTTGGAAACTACATGTAAGGAAATGATAGTTTAGATTTAGATTGAACCTTGTAGGGAAATTTGTGTGCTTCAGTGGAAAACTAAGTGCTCTGAGCACACCCTTCTGCATTATCTGATTCTGATTCTATGGGGACTCTTGGCATTGCATTTGATCCATTTTACAACTGTGTAAGTTGTAGATAACTGATAGCAAGATGCAATAATTCTTTTCTATAGACATGCAAAATAATTCTGTTTGGTAGTTCAGTTGACTTCCCTCCCTCCAGGAAAAACAACAGATTTCTCTCTATTTGTAAATGCATTTCAACTTTCCTTTTCTACACATAACTTTCTGCTCCTTTAACTTATTTTTAAAACTGATTGTACCAGCTTACTGTTTTCCACGTTAATAATGAGTTTAAAACAATCTTTAACACGTATTCATTTTATATCTATGTGAGACTCATGATTTTACCTGATTTTTGAAAATTATCCTTTAATAAATGACACTTAAATGTCATCCTTTTAAGAAACCAGAGGGGTATTTTTCTGTAGTTGTTACATATTGAGTCATATTAATTGTTGCTTTTATTTTCATATCTTTTGATATGGCTGCTGTTTCATCTGTCATAGTTTTAGTTAAATATTCACAGGTGTGTGTTTTGTTTTCCCACCCTCATTGTAAGCTCTTTGATGGTTAATGCTTCCCTGTATTCCTTGCTGTGCCTAACATAGCACGTTACACATAGTATGTGATCAGCTTGGCGATAACTACAAGTTGAATAAAATACAAATACTGGGTTTCCTATTTCATCTAGTCTCTGTACCTTCTCTGTGGTCTTTTGCAAGTGTTACAAGACTAGTAGCTTCATATTGTAGATTGTGAACATCCTAGGAGTTCTATACTTCAAGTATGAAAAGGGCAATTGGGCATTTCCCAATGACTTCTTAATTTTACTTTTCACTATTTTTATGTTATTTTTATATGACAATAGTAGTGTGTGAAAAAATAAATGTAGCCTACATTTCAAACAGATTTCAGTCTTTGCGGATGTTTGCTTTATGGTTATAAATTACTCGGAAGAGTTTCAGCTCTAGAGTTTCTTTCACCCAAGGCCTGAGTGTCTGGCAAACTTTATCCCAAGGATGTATTTGGAGAAGGAGTGCTCTCTCTTAACACATGAACCAATGATATATACTTTCTAGAAATGTAAGTGGATTGGTAGTTTGTATGTTTTTATCCCTTGATTGATTACTTTAACATACATTTTCATATTTGATTTTCACAAAAATCTTATAAAAGACATATCTGCTATTTCTCCATTTTACAGCTGAGTAAACTAAAGTTTTATCAAGTTAAGTGACTAGAGCTTTGAACCCAGGACTTCTCCCATACTAACTCATTCTTGTTTCATTAAAGTAAGCTATTCTCTACATCTTGAGAAGGTCTTATCCTTCAAAGCATCACCTCATGGTATAGCCTTTCCAATATGCTCTGGGTCTATCTGTACCATTTTCTAAATTTTACCCAGAGTGTTTCCTAGAAAATTATAAGGATACAAATAAAATTGTTAGATCACAAATACATATATCTTTTTTCACATAAATGAAGGCCTAAATAAAATTTGATACTGAATTTCTCTTCATCTGTTTTTCTCTGAATTGGAAACTTAACTTCATGGCAATTTCATGTTGAGCAACTCCAATCAGATTACTTGCTTTCCAAGGCCTGTCCTGATTACTGTTAGTACAGTGATAGGGAATCCTGGATCTTCCAAAAAAAAGTAGGAGATCAAAGGTTAGTCTTGAATAGTTATTCTCAAATTTTGTTGTACATTAGAATCCAGACCTTTAGGATCTGAGCTTCCACATATATTTTGGGGGATGCTGATCTAAGGTATTTAATTTAGGAAAGATCTAAGGGCCTGAGAACCAGAGTCCACCAGAGCCAGAGAACTGTAAGAGTTTGTTGGATGAGGTCACAGTTTTCCTAGAAATCACTCATCTGATTTTTTAAAAGACTATTTATTTTAGAGCAGTTTTAGATCCATAGCAAAATTAAGAGGAAGGTACAGCTCATCTGATTTTAATGTGCTCGAATCTGTCCCTCTGTCTCTTCTGAGGTGACTAGAGCAGACCAGATGTAAAGGTAATCCCAGACCGTTCTCCCTAGCTCCCTAGAAACTTATGTTCTTGAATGGATCTGCAGAGACTTACTTATGAATCATTGGTACAACACAGTGTTCACAGAACCTGAGAATTAACTACTGAAGGGACCTATAAGATGTTTTTTGCTAAAATGCTGATGAAACCGACCCAATTGTCCCACAGAACTGATGTTTATGGGTTTTTTTTGAATAAACATAGAAATTGACCTTCCTAGTCATGAAACTTAAGAAAGTGACATTTCTCTCTTACCTGAGTTCGTTTCTTAGGAAACCAACCCTCAGGCCTCCCAGATAGTATCAAGGAGCTAAAACTCACGAGATCACTGAGATCACCGCATCTAGACAATGGGATGCCAGACCCCTCACCCATCATGGTGGCCTAACTGACCACCTGTGTCTTGTTGACCAACTCCTCTTGCTTATCCCTCCCTGATTCCTATTTTCTCAGATATAGTTACATTTCTTCTCTACTACATAATCCACAGATTTTAGTCCATCAGGGAGGTGGATTTGAGACTAATCTCTCATTAACTAGGCTGCAGCACCTGATTAAAGCCTTCTTACCTGTCAATACTTGTGTCTCAGTGATTGGCTTTTTGTGTGGTGAGTAGCAGACCTAGTCAGAAACGGGCATTTCGGAGACACTAATTATGAAAATAAATTATGATTTAGAAGAGCAAGAAAGTTAAACAAATGTTTAATAGGAGAATACTAAAACTGCAACATTCTACTGAGAGATATCAAAGAAGACAAATAAATGGAGAGTCAACTCTACTTCAGAAAGAAAAGATGAAAAATTTTAAGTGTTTTGCCACTTCCCTGCATGACACCTTTCAATGGATTATGTTCACATTCAAAAAGAAATTCCAAAGTCCCTGCCGTTTATCCAAAGATGCTTCACAGTATGACCTCTGATCTCTCCCTAACTTGTCATCTTCTCTGTTTTCAAAGAAACAGAGAACGTCATCCAGCTTAGTGTTCTCCTTTCCTCTTCTCTTTGACAACCATGTGGCTTTCTTCCTTGCTTCCTTCAGGTCTCTGGTTGTAACCTTTTGAAAGTTTTTTCCTGCATGCTGTACAAACAAAAGTAATCCACATTATTGCAGTAGAGAAAGAGTTTAATCGACAGGAGGCTGGCCATGCCATGTGGGAGACAGAGTTATTACTCAAATCAATCTCCCCCAGGATTCAGAGACTGGAGTTTTTTGAGGATAATTTGACTGGTAGCGAAACTGCCTTTGCAAAATTATGAGCGAGACAGTGAAAGAGATCTAACTTAACTGACTTCATCTTGCGTCTAACCTCCAAGCTGTCTTTGTTCATTCCCGCGCATAGGCTGAACTAATTTTGGGAGCAACTTAGTTTATACTTTAAACAAAGATGGTAACAGCCTTTTCCCAAAGCAGACCTTCTTCTTGCCTGAGGACTAGACCAACATTAGTCACAGGATTAGAAATTATGGTTTAGGAGTCATGCAGCTGGCGGCTACAAGATTCTGACCCTCCATAAACTGCTCCTAAGATTAGTGCTTGAGATATTTTGCAAATCCTGCCCTTGATGGATCATCTGGCATCACCCAGATCGATAAACTGACTCATCTCATCTTGTGGCCCCCACCCAAGAACTGACTCAGCACAAGGGACAGCTTCAATTCCCTATGGTTCCATCTCTGACCCAACCAGCCAGCAGTCTCAACTCACTGGTCTTCCTTCACCCACCAAATTATCCTTAAAAACTCTGATCCCTGAATGCTCAGGGAGACTGATTTGAGCAAGAATAAAACTCCCGTCTCCCACACAGCTGGCTCTGTGTGAATTACTCTTTATTGCAATTCCCCTGTCTTGATGAGTTGGCTCTGTCTAGGCAGCAGGCAAGGTGAACCCCTTGGGTGGTTACAGTAGGGGACCATGGGGTGGGGAGAATTGATTGGTTGAGTAGGAGATTAAATCATAGGGAGCTGAAGCAGTGTTTTTGCACTGAGTCAGTTCTTAGATGAGGGTCACATGACCAGATGAGCCATTTTATTGAACTGTGTGGCACCAGTTGATCCATCTAGTGCAGGGTCTGGAAAATATTTCCAGCGTCCCTCTTAGGTTTTATGGTAGTGATGTTATCCTGAGGAGCAACCAGAAGGTTTAGAACCTTGTGGCCTCTAGCTGCATGACTAGCCATAATTTCTAATCTTGTGACTACATTGTGACTACAAACGCAGTCTGGTCGCCAGGCAAGAAGAGAGTTTATTTCAGGAAAAGGCTGTTATCTTTCTTTCAAAGTTAAGCTATAAACTAACTTCCTCCCAAAGTCCTATACCCTGGAATGAACAAGGACAGCTTGGAGGTGAGGAGCAAGATGGAGTTGGTTAGGTCAGATCATTTTCACTGTCATAATTTTCTGTTATAATTTTTGCAAAGACAGTTTCATGATTCGGTATTGATATAAGAAGCCTTTCCAATAATGTTATATACAATATTACCCCATCACTCTTTGGCTCCTTTCTTTGCTTTACCTTGAGAGCTCTTATCATCTAGCACCCTCTCCACACCCTGACTTTGTGTTGTTTATCTATTTGTTTGCTGACTTTGAAGTAAATTAAAATATTTCACCCCAAAATTTATTTCTTTGACATACTTTGAAATGGATACTGCTTGGCCAGCAAACAGAAGTGGCCTTGCAAAGCTATTTGTTGTGGGGAAAATTTGCACCTGTAGAGAATCTTCATTAATGTAACCAACTAGCCAACCTCCCCCACCCCCCGCCCCAGGTAGGTTTCTTACCTTTCAGGACCCAGGAGGGATTGAGAGTCTGACATCTTCGTGAGTCTGAGATCTTTAATAGTCTGAAAAGAAACATTTGCCATCTATTCTCTCTCAGGGAGGCTTCATCTACATAGCAAGGCTCCCCTTGCCAGCCAAGCTTCTTTTTTTCTCCCCGTCTTGCCACTAAACCTGATTTACCAACATAACTTGCTTTTGGCCATGTTCTGAGTCTGCATTCTTTACTGTGGCCTCAGGATGGTATATAACCTATCATATCTTATTTTTGGGTTGCCTGTTCATCCTGAAGGCTCCTGTGTATACATGTTAAGTAAGTTTGTATGTCTTTTATCCTATGAACCAATCTGCCCCATGCCAGTGATTTTTCAGCAAACGTTTAGGGAGCCCATGGCTATGGGTCCCCCATGGTTTTGACTCTTTTATGCAGATGTTCCATAGGGAAGACTTTTTTTTTCCACTGCTCTAGCAGTTAATCTGGTTCATAGTAGGAACTTGATACATATCTGTGAAACAAATTAATAATGAATGATCATTAACCTACACTACAAATTCAATGAGACCTCAATCAAAACCCAAGAGATTTTTTAAAAACTTTATCAAATGATTCAAAATTCATACATACCTAAATTTAGAATATGCATACTTTTAAAAACAAATTCTACTTGCAGGCAGTGATTCTAAAAATAATTGAATAAATGTTCAGGTATCTATAAAAGGATGATTATCATAGAATTACTCATAAAGCAGAAACTAGAAAATAATTTTAAGTACATTAATTGGAGCTAGGTTTATAATTTATGGTGTATTAAATTAAAAGATAATCTCTGATATAAACAATACAGTGATAAGTGAAAGATGTTATCAAACAACATGTAGTATAAAATTATTTAAAAGATATAATTGTGTATTTATACATATACAAAACATGTCTCTTAGACTATGTATGAAGATATTAACAATATTTTTTATTGGTAAATCCAGAATGACCTTCACTTATTTTAAATCTCTTTCTTTTCTGTCATAACCATGAATTATTAATAAAAGGAAAAGGAAACTATTTTTATTTTTTAAAAACAAAAGACAGTATCTAGTCCAATTTTTTTATTGGACAGATAAAAGAAATTGGTCTCAAGATACAAATTATCTGTGTGTGTCTGTGTGTTTAAGTATTGAAAATAGGGATAAACACATTTATCCAATATAATCCATCTGGAAAAGAAGAGCAGGCTTGGTTTTAGTGAAAAGTTGTGAGTTGTTTTATTTTTTCCTGAACCAAATAGCTGTTTTTTATGAACTTCAAGCTTAACTGTCATATTGCCTTTTGGCAAGACACTTGATTTGAAGGTAGATGTACTCTGCAAATAGAGTATATCTATCACAGACTACTAATGTAGCAAAATGAAATCACACAAGTAATCTCTTTAGATAGATTCCAGTGAATCTTCTTGCTCATTTCAATACAAATCAAATCTATATTAAAATATTAATGCAAGGATTAAACTATATAAGTACCAGGTCAGACTGGAGGAAGATTAAAAGGAATGCAAGAATCAACCCTCAGGCATCAAGTTGTAACTTCAGGATATGAGCTCATAAGATATAGTTATTTGCATAAACCAAAGTCACAAAGGGAAAATATGTTCTCAAAAGATACCAATATTAGTAATTCCCTGGGTTTGTTTGCTGCACATAAAATAACTATTTATTGTGAAACTCAAATGGTTTTTGTTTAGCATACTTGTTTGATTTCATTTCTTGATTATTTCGGGTATTCGTTTAAATATTGGATTAAAAGAATTTGAGTAGTTAAGTACTTAAGAAGTTCAATTTTGAAAAGCCCAAACTGTGAAAATATTATGTGAAATGATGTGAACAATTTAAAACAACATCTGGGGCGACAGCTAGCCCAGATAACGCCCTTCTACGCAGTGGAGAAAGCTGCCTCCTCTGGGTGGACACGACCACATGGTTTGGCAAGCCTCTTCTCTGGGCAAGCTGGGGAAAAAAACCCAAAAACAAACAAATAAAAAAACAGCATGGCTATGATGAAGGTGGAGGGAAAAGTGGCCTCTTTTAATTTTGGTCCTGAGGTTTTAAGAGGAATATGTCTGTGAGTAGTGAAACTGCCTTTGCAAAAATTAAAACGGTGAGAAAATGATGACCGTGAAAGAGATCTGACCTAACTGACTCCATGTTGCTTCTCACCTCCAAGCTGCCTTTGTTCCTTCCTGAGAGTAGGCCAAACTAACTTTGGGAGAAATTTAGTTTATACTTTAACTTTGAAACAAATGTGATGAAAGTCCTTTCCTAAAATAAAACCCCTTTTTGCCTGGGGACCAGATTGCCTTTGTAAGACTAACAAATTGGCCACGAGATTAGAAATTATGGTTTAGGAGTCATACAGCCAAAGGTCACAAGATTCCTAACTTCTCCAATTGCTCCTAGGGATAACATCACCATTTACCATTGTAAATTGGTGCTCGAGACATTTTTTTCAGACACTGCCATTCTGATGCACCAGATGGCACCACCTAAACTGGTAATCTGGCTCAACCAGGAACAGAAGACAACAGAACAGGGATAGAAGACAACAGAAAGAACCCACCAACAGCCCCAATGATTTCATCCATGGCCCAATCAATCAACACTCCCCACTCCTGCCAAATTATCCCTAAAAAACCTCAGTCTCCACATTTTCTGGGAGACTAATTTGAGTAACAAAACCCCAGTTTCTCATTTAGCTGGCTCTGTGTGAAATGCATTCTTTCTCTGTTGCAATTCCCCTGTCTAGATAAATAGGCTCTATCCGGGCAGCAGGCAAGGAGAATCCTTTGGGCAGCTACAGTGGCAGAGATAGAAATGGATTGCACAAAGTTTAACCAGGAATTCGCATAACTGGCCTGCTGACAGTGTGAATTCTGTATCTATCCTCAACCTATCCCCCTTTCCAGTCTTGTTCCCTCTTTCTCCCCCACGCTGACTGTATTATCTTGTTTCTTTAATGCTCCGTTTTGTTTTATTAGTTTCTCAACACAGTTTTAGAACTTTCTGCTCTCTTTCTAAATGCTGATTCTTTTATACTTATTTTCTGTTTCCATTTCAGTTCACTTCATCTATTCATTCTTTAGTCTTCTTGCTTCTGTTTTCTTTCATTTTAATCTTTCTTCTTTTAAAATTCTTGTTTCTAAAACATTTGAAAATAATTCCAGATAAAACATTTAGAACTTTCCAATTCACGCTTGATTTGATTGTTAAAGTTTAACTTTTTAATATTATTGGGTTTTTAAATTGTATTAAACATTTTACTCCATTAAATTTTCCCTTACCTTGTCCTTAAACTTACCTTTAGTCTTTTTAGCCATTCACCTTCCCTTTATCATCCTGCTTTAATTTTCTTTTTAATTTTTTACTCCCCTCCCCTTTAATAAATATTTTTAAAGTGACCTTTAGAATGTTTAGCCAAAGAAGTGGTAAAAATGCAGACATTCCTCACCCCAGACAGGAGCTACGGAGGAGCTCTCCCACCACTGTCTTTGCAGCTTCCCCTTGCTTTCCCCTAATGGATTTCCTGGTCCACTTAAGGCTGGCTCTTGAGAAACCTCACCGTGATACCCCATTGTTCCCGCTGGCTATAATTCTATTAGTGTGCCTGACACTTCTGATTTCCGGGAACAGTGTTTCTTCCTAAGTTCTCATACCGTCTGGTCTTTACCTAGGCAATATGCATTTAAAATCTATAGTCTTCAATACACTGTACGTGCTACTAACTTTGAGACAAACAGCCAAGAGAAAAAGTACATGACAGCACTAACAGTCACGCCAGGAACTTTACGCACTAGCCCTGTCTGGCAAGTCTTGGCCTTGGTAAAGAACCAAGTGGTGTTGACCTGCACATGGGAACTCTGAGAAAAGGAGCATGGGCCCCTTTTAATGCCCTTCTGTCCAAGTTGCTGTCACTTCTCTTCTCGTGGAGCATAAGTGGATCCTAATTTTTAGCACCTGTTAGAGCTCTTCCTAAATTCCTCGTTCTCATTATAATGCTCAAAGGGAATCGATTTAGAGCAGCTTTTTTAAAGTGACAATTATAAACCTGCTTGATGGTAACCTTGATTTGTTATGATT
This sequence comes from Rhinopithecus roxellana, assembly GCF_007565055.1. Taxonomy (NCBI): domain Eukaryota; kingdom Metazoa; phylum Chordata; class Mammalia; order Primates; family Cercopithecidae; genus Rhinopithecus; species Rhinopithecus roxellana. The sequence goes on from NC_044569.1 coordinate 23,626,027, forward strand.
TGTATTTAGCAATTTGAATGTGACTCGAATGTCATTACCTAAGAAGAAAAGCCCATTTTCTTAGACATGCACTTTGTTCCCCAGCAAAAGTTCCTGTCGGGAGGATCCCCATGCTGGGCTTCTCTTTTCGCTGAAGAAATGGGAGTCTGGGGTGGCCAGAGTCCCTGAAGCGCCATGGTTTGCGTGCAGGCTGTTAGTGGAAGCACCCACAAAAACACTCTCTCCTCATCCAGATGTCTTGTGTTCTCACACCTTGAAGCTAGTTCCCTTTTCTCTTAATCTGCCTGGCAGTGTTTCATATGCAGTGATCCAAGAAAGGCAATTTCTACATTGAAATAGCTGAGTGAATTTTCCTGTCTCTTTTCTCATGTATATGGCATATAGTATCAACTCAGTTTTAAGCTTCCTGAGAACAGGGGTGAGGTTTTTTATCCTTTCTATCCCCATAAGACCCCACTTCATTAAGCTGTATGCAGTGAGTACATAAAATGTAGGCATCAAAACTGGGTGATGAAATAGTCTGTATGACAAACCCCCATGATACAAGTTTACCTAGGTAACAAACTTGAACTTGAAATAAAAGTTAAAAAAAATTAAAAAACAATGTGCTGACCTCTTTTGTTAGCCTTCATACTTTTGGATATTTTACTCCATATTATAAAAGTCAGTGAATAGCATCATTTGAATATCTTTCATGGTTTATCAATAAATTTTTGCTCTGCAATAAACAACCACAAAATGTCAGTGGCAAACAACAGTAAACATGCATTTCTCATGCTTCTGCAGGGTTCGTCCATCCAAACTGGGCTTGCCTGGAGGGCTCTGCTCATTTTGGCTGTGCTCACTTAGGCAGCTGAGGCTTAGATGGTCTAGGCTAAACTTGGCTGATGAAACTCAGCCACATATATCTTTCACCTGATAGGAGCCAGTCTTCTCATGATGCTTGTAGATGTGCAAGAGAATAATACCCAAGCACAACTCTTCAAGGCTTCATCTCTTCTAGCATCAGGTCCATCAAAGCAGGTATGTGGCTGGGCAGTTGTTTGGAAAAGAGTATGAGAACAGGGAGGTGTGAAGAATCAGTGCTAAATGATGTCATCAACCACATATAGTGTGGAATATTAGTGACGAGTGCTCTATGAAAAAATTGTGGATGTGCATTCAAGGAGAGTTGACTCTGGTAACATAATACCTTCTTCTTTTTTTTTTTTTTTTTTTTTTTTGAGACAGAGTCTCACTATGTCACCCAGGCTGGAGTGCAGTGGTGCGATCTCGGCTGACTGCAAACTCTGCCTCCAGGGTTCACACCATTCTCCTGCCTCAGCTTCCTGAGTAGCTGGGACTACAGGCGCCTGCCACCACACCCGGCTAATTTTTTGTATTTTTAGTAGAGATGGAGTTTCACCATGTTAGCCAGGCTGGTCTCGAACTCCTGGCCTCAAGTGATCCACCCACCTCAGCCTCCCAAAGTGCTGGGATTACAGGTGTGAGCAACCATGCCTGGCTGTATGTGTCATTTTTATCTGCCCAGGCAGCATGCAGTCTCATAAAGGAAGACATTGGGACAACTCTAGCTTTAAAGAGTGGAAGTTTGACTTTTGGTGCAGACTGCCATTAGCTAATGAGGAAGCTGTTTTAATCTATAAGTGGGAATTGCCTTTCTTTTTTTTTTTTTAGATGGAGTTTTGCTCTTATTGCCCAGGCTAGAGTGCAGTTGTGCAATCTGGGCTCACTGCAACCTCTGCCTTATGGTTTAAAGCGATTTTCCTGCCTCAGCCTCCCAGGTCACTGGGGTTACAGGCTCCCACCACCACACCCAGCTAATTTTTTTGTATTTTTAGTAGAGACGGGGTTTCACCATGTTGGTCAGGCCAGTCTCGAACTGCTGACCTCGTGATCCACCTGTCTTGGCCACCCAAAGTGCTGGGATTACAGGCGTGAGCCAACGCACCTGGTCGGGAATTGCCTTTCTTAAACTGAGGGGGTCAAGAAGGCCCTCCACTGTGTGTCTTAGGTTTCTTTGCAGTTGTCCATAGTATTTCATTTAACATACTGTTACACACAGAGTATGTTCTTAATATATGCATTTTGTGGATTGGTAAAATGTAGAATGAGATTTATAAACTCGAATCCTATACTGCATGCAAAGTTAGGATTGAATTAAGAGCAGTGAAGAAAGTTTCTCTATGGGGAAGACTGAGCTGGCCCAAAAATGTTCTAGTTAGTTCAGTGGTATTTTTATCACTAACAATCACTTAAAGTCATAATAAATTTAGCTGTTCCTCTCATAGGCTTCATTGTAATCCATTATGCTTTCAAGTGCATAAAGATGCTGTTATATTTTTACCTATAGATTTATGTTAAGTTGGTTAAAAAAATGGATATTCTAGATCAAAATATATGTCATATCAAAACCTGACCACAGTGGGAAAATTGTTTTCCACACAGGAAAAACAATATGGATAATTAGATAATGTGGATAGGATCACTGTCATATTTTCCAAAAATTGAAAAAACAAATAGAGAATTTCTTGATAGTTGTAGCTTTGGAAATTTCTAAGGTTGCTTGAAAGGGTAACAACAGCTGCTCATTTGACCTCTGATTCACTAAAGCTACCCTTCAGGATTGGGAAAGTTTACCCTCTGTTGTCTGTCATCTATTGAGAGTGTGCATCTTTCTTTCAGCTGTGCACTTTAGCAAGCTAAATATTATCACTGCATGTCAAAGAAGATTGGTGGGGCTTGTTTCAGGATGGAAGAGTCTCATTCCAAATGATTCTTGCTTGGATTTTCCCCTTGCTCTGTTAGCAGGCTACACACCCTTTTTGATTGTTCAGGCCCCGATGATGTGTGCAGCAAACGAGAGGTGACTTCTTATCTGTAAGCAGAAGCTGCCTGATAAACAGCAGGGATGAATAATTTATAAGGTAGCAGTATGGAAAGTGGCATTTCACACTTCTTTCCATGTAAAATGTCACATGAATTCCAAACAGGCTGAACAGTTTAGTAGGAAAGAGAAACCTCATATTGCTGGCAAGAAAAGGGAAAGAGAGGGTCTATAATGTGGCAATTATGATATTACTCAAAAAGAATTCTGATCCAAATATTGTTCTCCATTGATTAAATGTGAAAGCAAATTACAGTTTCTCAAATCAATATTAGGAAATAATTATTATACACATGGAAATAGCATCTGTAAGGCAAATAGACTTGGGTTTTATTCCACTCAATTTCAGTCAACTTACAGTAAATGAATCCTGAAAAACTGTATTTTTCATTTTCTAATCATGCAGTTAGCCCTCCATTAAAACAGAGCTAAAAAATGGGGTTTGATAGATAATTATGCATCATATTGCATAGTTAACATTAATCTACTTAATCAGAAAATCCAATCAAATTGGTTCTCTGAATTCGAATCATCATGCCATTAGCAACTCTTTATTACTAAAGATGGTTAGTAAAACTAAACTGAAACCATAGAAGATCAAACTCAAAAGTAAGTTGCATTTTTATTCCATTTAATAATTAATATTTAGTAAGTTGATATTTTGGAAAGCTAAAAATTTAGAGTTACCTTATTGAATTCTTGACATTGTTACTTAATCTAGCTTATAGTGATATAACACTTTTGAAATATATTTTAAAAACATAGATTCATCAAAGAAATCTGTTAAATACCTTTATATATGAAATATTATAGGGAACACTCTTGGGTATAGAAAAATACACCACTGCTTTTGCCTTTAAGTCTCCATTTCTCGATCTGGGTGGAGGGAAGTCACTGATGAATACATAACAGAATTAGAGATAAGGAAATGAGTTACTGTCTGGTACTAACCATTACTCAATAGAAATTCAGAGAGAAGCAAATCAGGCAGCTCTAGAAGAGTCATGAAAGACTTCCTAAATAACCAGAAATTTGTGATTTTTCTCAACTCTTTCTTTTCCCTCTCTAGTTGACCAGTAATTCCAGATGACCTTACTGGCCAAATAATTCTTCTGCTTCCATCTCCTTATTTCTTTTCCCACCATCCTGAAATATGGAAGTACAGTTCTAAAGAGTGGCTCTGAAACTGATCAGGAATTCTTCATGCATCTCAGTGCTCTTGCTTGGGCAATCTTCCTAAATATTTCCTACGTGTACAAAGAGTACCTCCCAATCTAGCTCTTTAGTTCAATGCACAAAATCCTTCTTGAAGGGTGCCTGCCTTATCCACCTCCACAGAGTCAGTAAGTGGTAGAGCCAGGACTCATGTCCATGTGGTGTGCTTCCAAAGCAGATGTGTTTGTCCAAAATACCATATTGTAATCATACATGGATTTGTCTGCCTCCCATGAGACTGTAAGTTCCTTGAGGACAACAGGACTATGTCTTCTTCATTATGGTATCTTCAGTGTCATGCCCTCCTAAGATACTCAAAAACTATGTGTTACATAATTTTTGGAAAACTTGCATTTTGAAGATTGCAGTGGTGGAGGACCTCATCATGAGAACAAAGCCTTTGCCAGGTATAATGAGAGGTGATATTTAATAGGGAAGATTAGCTGCAAAAGTCTTGAAAAAGTTAAACAGATTAAAAAAAAAAAAAAGGGACAGGAAGGTGACCAAAAGTCAGCATCAACAGAAAACAGGACCAACCTTAGGGCTGGGGCACAAGGGGAATATGGGGTTACCAGAGCCAAGGAGACAGAGCTACCTGTGGTGAGCTATGATCACAGAAGGATAGACTGTCAGGAAGAAGTAGGAGACATGAAGATACAGGTATTTCCAGAGATAGAGACGGATATGGTTTGGTCCTGTGTCCCTACTCAAATCTCATCTTGAATTGTAATCCGAATTGCAATCCCCAGATACAGAGAGAGGGACCTGGTGGGAGGTGATTGGATCATGGGGACGGTTTTCCCCATGCTGTTCTTGTGATAGTGGGTAAGTCTCATTAGATCCAATGGTTTTACAAAGGGCAGTTTCCCATGCTCACTCCTCTCTGTCTGCCACCACCTTGTGAAGAAGGTGCTTGCTTCTACTTTGCCTTCTGCCATGATCATAAGTTTCCTGAGGCCTCCCTAACCATGCTGAACTGTGAGTCAATTAAGCCTCTTTCCTTTATAAACTATCCAGTCTCAGGTAGTATATAGCAGTGTGAAAACGGACTAATACAGAGACAGCGCAAACACACATGATGGCTTTTTTTCCTCCACTGCTCTGTAGGCTCTCTGTTGGCTAAACCCAAGGGAAAGCAACTTGTCAAAATAGCCTGAGAAATGTCATTTACAGAAGTAAGGAGTAGGGGAAAGGCAGGAAATGAATTATCCTAGATTGTGCCTGTGTTAGTCCATTTTCAGATCGCTGATAAAGACATACCCAGGACTGTGTGATTTACAAAAGAAAGACAGGTTTAGTGTACTTACAGTTCCACGTGGCTAGAGAGGCCTCACAATTACGGTAGAAGGCAAGAATGAGCAAGTCACGACTTATATGGATGGCAGCAGGGAAAAAGAGAGAGCTTGTGCAGGGAAACTTCACCTTATAAAACCATCAGATGTCATGAGACTTATTCACTATCACGAGAACAGCATGGGAAAGACCTGCCCTCATGATTCAATTGCCTCCCACCAGGTCCCTCTTACAACCTGTGGTAATTCAAGATGAGATTTGGGTGGGGACACAGCCAAACCATATCAGTGCCTGTTTCCAGACAGGCACACAATAGGCAGAGGGGAAAATACTTAAGGGGCAAATAGTGGGCTCAAAGACATGGATGGAAACGTGCATTTGGGAGAATAGAGGCATATGTTTCAATAGGCAGGAAGAGGCCAATTTTGAAGCTATCATTAAACCTAGATGGAAAAGTTTATAGGCGATATCACTAAGTGTTTGGAAGCAGAAAGCATTAAGTGAGCTTTTTAGTAGAATATGAAAATATCATAGATACAATAGATACTAGAGGCAAATTAGAATAGTTGCCAAGCACAGAATAAAATTCTAAGAATCAAATAATAGAAAGTTGTGATATCATCTCTCACAACCTCATTCTTCTAACGAGGCATTTTCTGAACTTACTTGATAATAAAATTCTCCTGGTGCTCCTGTTAAGCGTGCAGACACGCACCTACAATATTGGTTCTCCAGAAAAGAGTTTCTGTAATCTGTGCTACTATCAGTAGTGCTAATGGTGATGTTTATGATCAGGCAAATTGAGGAAATGTTACCCGAAAGGGTTTATGTGAGAAAAATACATGCTTTTTTCAATTGATCAGTATGTGCCACTAGTGATCACTTGCAGGACTTGGTGCAGAATGAAAATGTGGGGCCCCTTGCTCAAGTATTCAGAAAGTGATGTGATAATGGTACTGAAATATGAAGCTTCTTCCTTTTCTCTGCAGTCTCTCTTTATGTGTCATGGTATTTTTTATTTGCTTTTCGATGTTATAAGTAAAAAACTAAAAATGTAAATGATCTGCCTGAATTGTATCGTTCGTCTTTATGTTGTATGATGCCAGTTTTAAATGCAAATATTAGAGCATTTAACTTGTATGTGGAATCATTGACGCGACACCATTTATGTTTCATAGCTTACACAGGTGTATGTATTTCTTTCTTACCAGACCAGTGGAAATGCAGCACAAAACTAACTCAACTATCTTTAATTCACGTCTTGATTAGCATTTACCAACACTTTCTGCCATTGACTTATTTATGAATAAGGCAGGACTGACAAGAAAAGGAGGTATGTGCTGCCCTGTCTTTCCCTTTTCTACTACGTGGTCATTGTCAACTAAGTGGGTGACTAATACAGGGAAATAAATGAGTGACAAATAACATGATAGCGTTCCCTGATTTTTCATGTTTCTTGGAACATCATTGCCTGTTTCTGAATTGAAAGCAAGTTCTGGTTCAAATAGAAGGTGTGACCTCTCTGGGCTGTCTGTCCCCTGCTTACTGATAGACATAATATATGCTTTCCTTTTCTTTCCTTTGGATCTCTCTAAACTCCCAAACACCGTGTGTTCACCTGAGATCTGTGCTCATGGAGCATTGCCCACACAGTGTGCACACGGGGCAGCAAGGGTCTCTCTCTGCCCACATGGATGCTCCATTGTTTCGTTGGACTTCGTGTGCAAAACACAAGTTCAGAGATAATCGTTATTAAAAATTTCAGGAGAAGTACAGCAGAACTTCAGATCAAGTGTGGGCCCTTCTGTGCGATGGTACAGGTCCCATGTCCATAAAGCTATCCTTGTGCCAGGGAGTTATTATTATCCTCATTTTGCAAATCAGGAAACTGAGGTTTACAGAGGTCAAGTAATGTTCAAGGCTACTCAGCTGGAAAGTGACAGACCTGGGGTTCAAATCAGACCATTGGTCTGCAAAGCTCCTGTGCTAACATAAAATCTGCTTCTTCATTTCACCACACTCGGCCCCCGTGTTGCTATATTTAGACATATCTGAAGGCAGATGACATAGTTGTGGGAAGTTTGGTTCAATGATTAATTAGTCACTCCATAATCAATATGTGATTAATTTCCAAGTCCTGTTAAGGATGTAAACACACACCTACATAGTTTTCCAGAGAAAAAGCTTGTATAATCTGTGCTATATTGAAAGTGCTTTTAAAATTATTTAAGTAGAGACTATCTGCCCTGATAGTGGTATTTATTTAACTTGATCTCTTATTTCCACACAAAACCACTTCTATGCACTGGGTGCACTGAGGTATGAGAATAAAAATGGATTAGTTCATAAGGCACAATTTCTGCCCTTAGGAAACTTAAATATGTTTGAAAAACCAACATTTCCCTTAGGATAATTTCACCCATGTCACCTCCTTTGGCTTTTCTCACAGGTTTTGTTTCTCCTCATTTCTCCTTGGTGCTTACTGGGTGCCTTCTCTAGTTTCACGTTCTTTTCAACAGCAACTGCATGGCTGCTTTCATGAGTTTGTCTCCTGAATATTGTTATGGTTTGTAAAACATTTGCTGACTAGGCCAGGCAGGCATGGCGGCTCATGCCTGTAATCCTAGCACTTTGGGAGGCTGAGGCGGGTGGATCATGAGGTCAGAAGATCGAGACCATCCTGGCCAACATGGTAAAACCCCTTCTCTACTAAAAATACAAAAAATTAGCTGGGCGTGGTGGTGGGTGCCTGTAGTCCCAACTACTCAGGAGGGTGAGGCAGGAGAATCGCTTGAACCCAGGAGGTGGAGGTTGCAGTGAGCCGAGATAGCGCTATTGCACTCTAGTCTGAGTGACAGAGCAAGACTCCATCTCAAACAAACAAACAAACAAACAACATTTGCTGACAAATCTGATTCTTCAAATTAAGGATGATGGGCTGTTTTCCTTTCCCCTGGTCTTTGACCCCTCCAACAGAGGTGAGGTGTGAATAATACTGGGGTGGATCTTCACCACGGGCCCAGTGAATGTTCTCCTCTCAAGTGAACTCTCTGTGGCTTGCGTGCAGTGATTATGCCGAGAGCAAGACTTGTTCTGCCTATTTAAAGAGGGAAAGTCATTTAAAATATTTAAGAAATGAGAAGCTGCTCAGAATACATTTCATTAAGGATGTACTTGGGGTGATTTTGAGTTGGCTGTGGGGAAGCAGTAAACAGTCACAGCTCTTAACCACTCCTTCTGAACAAAATCTTCTTTAGGACAGAGGACATGTCTCAAAGCACATTTAGTGTATTATCACACATCCAGTAAGCAATTCATTATAATGTTTTAAATGGCCGTGGAGGACAGCCTGAGGCACCAATGCTTTTGGAAAATATATTTTGCATATCTACTGAATGGCATCATAGGAAGTCTATAAAAATATTAGCCTTAAAGGAATCATTCCTCCCATACTTTACTATTAGTAAGTATGCCTGAAACCACTCCAGCGATGAGGACTTTTTAAAAAATGTGTAAGTGTCTAGAGATAATCAACCAGGCTACTTTATTTATTACAAGAAGTTCACGACTTCCCCACATGAATATACCTGACTGCCAGTTAGTTCACTTAGCTGCTCTGGCTAGCAGTTGCAGGCTAATCCTACCCTATTTTTATATTTATTTGATTTATTTATTTTTTTGAGACGGAGTGTTGCTCTGTCGCCAGGCTGGAGTGCAGTGGTGCGATCTCGGCTCACTGCAAGCTCTGCCTCCGGGTTCAAGCAAGTCTCCTGCCTCAGCCTCCCGAGTAGTTGGGATTACAGGTGTGTACCACCAAGCCTGGCTAATTTTTGTATTTTTAGTAGAGATGGGGTTTCACCACCTTGGCCAGGTTGGTCTCAAACTTCTGACCTCAAATGATCCACCCACCTCGGCCTCCCAAACTGCTGGGATAACAGGCATGAGCCACTGCACCCAGCCAATCCTACCCTATTAATATGTGCTTGTAGTCATAGGGGGTTGTAGCCATGGGGAAAAGTGACTCATTTAATATATGTGTCATTAACTTCTGCTATAGGCAAGACAGTTTTAAATGATTAGAGCTGGGGAAGGGCTTAAAGATAGAGCATATGTTGACCTTGAGCAGCATAGTCACCCGTCCCTGTTTACAAGATTTCTGGTACAGGAGATTTTTGGTTTCAAAACATGAGAGGTTCTAGGAAAACCAGGAGGCATTGGTCACCCCACCTTTACTCAGAGAACTTACAGTTTAATTGGAAAGAGGTGCACACAAAATATGAGAAATAGAAAAGTACTCTTCATTGCGAAAAAAGGGGAAATAGTTTCCCACTGAAGGGATTCTGGATCAGGGGAATGCAAATCCCTTGCTATACCTGGGGTCTGTGGGAGAAGAGTTGAGTGAATGGCATTTTGGTAAGATGAAACTTGATGGAGTCCAGGCATTTCATTTATCTCCTCCTAGATCTCCTGTGAAATGGCCAAAATGACAGCAAACTAAAAGAAATGTTATTACTGAAAACTAGGGAAAAGAGTCTATCATCTGAGAGAGAGTGCAAATAATTTCTGCTGGAAGAGAGCAATTGGGGGATAATTGAACAAAAACACCGATGAAGACTTTCACAAGGTTCCCTTCTGAGAAGGTGATACAAACTTGGAAACTAAGGAAAGCAAGTGCTGGCAGCACCCCATGGATATTCCCTTATTTGGAGTGGTGAAGGGAGGGGTGAGGGTCGACAGTGGGCCGAGAGCACAACACCCTCAGAATCACTTCTGCTGCTGGGGAGTAAGGATCAGCCCAGGGCAGATCATCCAGGATGTCCAGAGCTTCCAGCATGGCTGAACCAGGCAGAGAGCTGGTGCTGAGCCAGGCATCCCCCTAAGCAGCGAGCCTTCCCTTGGTAAAGCAAAATTTCTTTCTGGGCCAAACTCACACCTGTAATCCCCTTTGGGAGGCTGAGGGGGGCAGATCACCTGAAGTCAGGGGTTCAAGACCACCCTGGGCAACATGGCAAAATCCCATCTCTACTAAAAATACAAAAATAAACCAGGTGTGTTGGCAGGTGTCTGTAATCCCAGATACTTGGGAGGCTGAGGCAGGAGAGCTGCTTGAACCCGGGAGGTGGAGCTTGCAGTGAGCTGCACTGTACTCCAGCCTGGGGGATGGAGCAAGATTTCATCTCAGAAAAAAAAAAAAAAAAAAAAAAAAAAGAATTTCTTTCTAGGCAAGCAGACTCCAAGAAGCTTCAATCTGTGTACCTGTCATAGAGACCAGGACAAACAAATCTGGATACAGAAAACTGACCTCTGAGCCACACAGAGATTGGCCTTGACTGATCATGGTTACGATTCTTCCCTATTTCTTTTAGGCTGCTGGCTTTACTAAAAGGGCAAAGCAATTTTAAATTAAAACAGTAAGGATGACAAAAAAAAATCCCCTTTTGAGCTTAAAATTTGAGAGACGATTTCTAACAGCAAGCAGATGGATAGTGAGGAGACACAAGGATAATCCTCCTACTCTATTTACAGGCAAGCACGAGGCTAGGAGAGACCTCTCCTTTCTCAAGGATGTGTAAATAGAAAACAGCCAACAGGAGGCCTGTGAAAAGATTTTTGCAGCTCAAAATAAGGAGAGGGACATAGTATTCAACATCCAGGGAAGGAACTAGTTTTGAAGAGATTTATTACAGAAGATAAATTATATTTGGGCAATACCTGCTTTATGATCTCACTAAAATATAAGACAAGAGGAGTTATTTTTTTTTAATAGAAGACGTGAAAGATGACACGGAATCCTATGAGACTGAGGTAAAACAGAAGCTATCTGAAAACTAAAAACATGCCAAAAGGAATCTGAATGAAGTGAAATAGTTTAAGAAAATTAAAAATGCAATTTTGGAATTTACAACTGCATTTCGTCATTAAAGAACAGAACAAACACTGCAGAATTTTTACTTACTGGCTAGAAAACTCACTTGAGGATCCTAACAGAACACAAAGAAAGTGGGTGGAGAAAAGAAACAGATCAGAGAGAACTAGCGGATAGAACAGATTTGGAGTTTCAATATATACATAATCAATGTTTCTGAATAAAAGACTAAAAAAATGGAATTATTTGAAGATATGAAATAAGGACTTTTATGAGCTGAAGAAATACACAAGCCTTCAAATAAAAAGAGATCAATGAGTATCTGGAAAAATTTATGAAACATGGGAAATGTTATGAAAGGCAACAAAAATTTCCATTTTCCCTATGAACATTTGGAATTTCAACAATAAAATGGGAAAAATGCCTGAAGAATTCTCACAGAGCTCTATAATGGTCCTGATAAAAAAAAATTAAGAAATGAATAAAACTTTCCTATATACTAGTTAAAAGAGTTTACTAAGGATAGAGTTTACAGATAATAATATAAGATGACTCAAATAGACTTAAGAAGCAAGTGCCTATATACATAAGAATCTTTATGCATAATAACATAAAACTTGATAAAGTGATATGAAGAAATGAAGATTTAGTCCTTACTCTTAGATGTAAAGACTCAGGATTGTGTGAATATCAATTTTTCCCAAATTTAATGCAATTCCAACAAAAAACTTAGAAATCATAGAAGTTTTTAAAAACTTGGCACAATTGTTCTGAAATGTAAAATTATCAATGTGCGAAACAGCAAAAATATTTTGAAAAACAGGGATAATAAAAAGCGACTTAACTATACTGTTAAAATGCTTAATATAGCTGACTAGATGGAGAATAAATGAAAATAGTAAAACCAGAAATAGGTACATGCACAGAAGTTTATAGTGTATAATCCAGTTGGTATTAAAATCAATTGAATAAATATGAATTTATTTATTAAATGTTGTTGAGAATTAACTATTAGGAAAATATAATGCTATTTATATATTTACAGTATACAACAAAATTAATTCTAGATGAATTACAACACCAACTATAAACAATCATACCAAAAATTAATGAATATAATATGGGAATAAATATATCCATTCAGGAATGTGGATTTGACTATATGACATATTCAAATCTCCTTTGTATCACAAAACGTAATAAGTTAGAGTTAAAGAACACAATAATAAAATATTTAATGAACACATGAGGGACTACTGAAATTCCCAAAGAAATCTTGAATGCGTTCTTAGAAAAATGTTTAATGAACACAAAGTTAATTTACAAAGAAGTACAATAATAAGAAGAATGGCCAAAATAACTAGAGGAATAACATTTTTATATGACTCCAATAAAACTTTAAATAGCATTTTTAAAATTAATAAATTTGGTAAATATTTAAAATGCTAAGAATTCTGGAGGACATGGCGAGAACTCATGTACAGTCTACAGAATTGTAAGTCTGCATAATGCTTCTGCAACGGACTTTATAAAGTTATGTAGTGTAACGATATTTCCATCATTATAACTGGATACAAGTATATGTGATTATTTACAAAAGTTGTAATATATGTTTATCGTAGAATATTATGCAGCCACGAAAGATGTATTTTTAAAGATGCTAATAGCTGAATTAATGTGCCGTGAATTAAATCTATTTGTATATTTTCAAGATTTTCTGTATTTGATTTATATTATATACAATTTTGTAAAAACCAAAGAGTCTGCCCCACCACTGGTGATTCAATAACACAATATTTGCCACAAAAAGCAGCTTATAATTACTACTCAAGACAAGGGATTCTTACTCTCTTAGAAATACAACTTACTGTAACTTTGGAGGAAAACAATAATGCAAAACTTGTAACTGCTATGTTTTCAGTCCAAGGTTTGAGCACGAGGTGTCTTTTTTATAATTTCAGATTTGCTTGTTCTTACTATTAAGACTTATGAAGGTTTTTAAAGTAGAATATATACAAAATAAAAAAAATAAAGAACATTTAAAAAAAGAGCCTATAAAGAATTACTCCACATGGTCAGAAGAGGGAGCTTTTAGATTGCAAAAAAAAAGTAAAATTTTAAGCACTCTATTATCAGAAGTAATATTATTTCAAGTCCTCATATTGAATACTAATAAAAAAGTAGCCACAGAAACATTCCTTTATAATAAATTAAAAAACCTTTTTTGTTTCATGAAATATTGAACTTACCTTTATTCTTCATTGAGAGCGTGTAGAATCTCACTCTAACCACTGTCTTCTGACGCTTTGCACATTTGACCTTTGCAGGTATGACTGATAAACCAGAAGGCTGCTGACCAGTTTCCACCTCCTACTTTCCCTTTTCATCTCTGCAGGTCGCGGAGATGGCTACTGAGATAAGGGACAAGAGAGTGGAGAGCAAGGTGGCGACAACTAACCAACAACAAAATTAAAGATTTATTATGTATTATTGACCAACATTGTTCTTTAAAGATAATGCTAGAAATATAAAAGTTGAAACTATCCATCTAATCTGAAGCCTTCTGCTATGTCAATATTCAGATTTTAAAACTCTTAGTTCCTAGTGCCTTTGTAAGCTCTTCATAAGCCTAACAGTGTTCAGAGGTACAGCAGTAAATGAAGACCCAGGAGTGAGTTCTGTTATTATAAAAATCATGGCAGTTAGAAGTGTAACCCAGAGTGCAGAATGCAACGATAAGGAGGATAATTCTTTTTTCATTGGCATAGATCACATACCAGTTCTGTATTCAATCAGTGGCTCTCCATCTTGAAAGAGAAGTAGAAAATTTGAAGTGAGTTCATGACCTAGTCATAAGTAACATTCTAATTTGGGAAACAAATTATGACAAACTCTATAAATAGGGTTAATTGTTTTCTTAGGTTTGTTACTTTAAAGAAAGAATTTGAAATGGTTACTCACCATGTATAATACACCATATATGAAGGTTGATCATATCCAGGGGTGGGACCAGATGCTTTTCATCCTGCAAGTGAAGAAAGAAAATAAATTATTATTTTTAGTGAATGCTGCAAAACACAACGAAAGTGAGTAACCCCGGGAGTGTAAAAGTCCCCTATTCTTCCGTGTGAATCGGTGCTCATTTAAAGCCTGAACCTGAACAGCCTTAGACATGTCCCCTATTTGCACCTAGCCTGGTTTAGATGACCCTAAGCCTCTTTCTGAAGTTACGTGTGCTGTTGGCTTAAACTTGACAAAAATATTTGGTAGGGTCAAGGCACTAAGCCAAGTGACAAGGACCATTGAAGTTTCGTGCAATGTAAGGAAGGAGAAAGACCTGAGGGAGAAAGAACCTCGGCCATCCCAGGAATAGAAGGAAAGTGGGCTGTTTGAGGAGAGAGAATATAGAGGGATATTATTCAAATCAGTAGGAGGAGAAGATATCCTGTCTCTGTTCCACTGTTGATCTTCTTCTTCTTATCACCAATCATTCGTTTACTTTTACTGTCTGAAGAGGTACAAATATTGTAATTTAAAAAGTAGATATTCCTTATAATATATTAAATGCTATATCCCTGGAAACATTACTTTTAATGTTTTACTTGTGTATTCTGTGGTCCCTAAATATGGTCACATTTCATACATGTGTACTCTCTAAATCTGTGATTTTAAACATTTATTTAAAAGTCCTATTTATTAATCACTGAGCTTGTGCCAAACATTGGGTGAGGTGGTGACGGGTGAAAAGATGAATAAGGCACAGTCGTAGAAACTCATAGCCTCGTAGGAGAATCAGAGAGGTCAGCAGACATTTAAAACCTGCTGAGAACTAAGTACAGGTTTCAGTGGTAAGATGCAAGGTGCTGCTGAGGCAGGGATGGACCCAGAGATGGAGGAGGCATCAACAGTGAGAGAGTTGCTCTTAAGCTTTAAAATGATCTCACTCCTGAAAATAAAAATCTTCTTTGCTAGCTGGTCACCTGAATTCATTTGGTTTACCTTGTCTTTTTCCTGTAGTAGGATTTCACAGAGGATTTAACGTGTAATGGTAGGAACTCAGAACTGAGTGCAAAGACTTGGTCTTGACCATCGGGGAGAATAAAAACCAGTCCCTTGGTTTATTAGGTACTGGGATCCTTGTTTCTTGTTGCAGGTGGTGGATTTTGTAATGTTTGCATCCTTCAAGTTGTGAGTTGCCCTTTCCTGAATACTTGATATGTTCTACACAGCAAAGTCTGCCAGTCAAACGGCACAAAAAAGGTGTGTTCTGTGGTTCCTTGTTAACATACATACAGCTTTTTCGGAACACAAATAAATTCAAAGTTGTGCAAAGCTGTAAGATGTTCCGTATTGCTCTGGGTGTTAATATAAAGTGAAAGCTAGTTACAGTTTGCAACTGAATTAGTAGCAGTCTCTATTTATAATGCACCCCTACTTTGACATAGTACATATATTTTTAAAGAAAGACTTAATATCCAATTATTTTTACAAGAAAGCTGGCTGGCTAACTTCCAGAAGTTCTAGTTTTCAGTTAAATATATTTTTTTCTTCAGGGGAGATGGTGGTTATGACAGGATCCTTTTGTCTTATAGAAAGCCTTGTGTAATAGATAAGGTAATTAGGTGTAGACCAAAGTAGTTTGCTCTGTGTGATTCTTTAACACCCCCTCAAAGCTACTCAAGCATGGTATTTCATTTAATTAAATACACAAAAAGTCAATTGGAGCTCTCCACTACATGAAACTTCTTGGAAGTGTGAAGAAAGAATGTCACAGGAGGGCTTGTGTGTTCACCACAATCTCAGGACTGTCCCGGTGCTGGGCTTTGCTTTTCCTCAGGGGGCTTCCCAGTACAAGTTGAAGCAGTCAGGGCCAGGATTGTGAAATCAGCCCATCTTCTTCACTGGTTATTTGTGGAAGCCCAATTTACCCTACTTTTACCCACATCCCTAGGCAAGTGAGTGCAAATAACTGAAATGACTCATAAAGTCTTTGAATGAATTGATTTTCTCTTTTCACTTGAAATCAAAAATAAATGTTCTCTTTTTTTCTCTGGCAAATTGCCTCCTGTGCAGTTATAGCTGTGTATTTCTCCTGGGATTTACAGCATTTGAAAATCAGCACTTGAGAGACTCGTGCACCTGTGTGCCCATATATGGCTTCCTGTTTTGTCACATCAAGCAGTCGCCTGCTATGTTCAGATTCGGGGCTTTTTGGGTGGGAGAGCCATGAATGAATGTCCCATGGAAGGGTGCTGGTGAAGAGTGTTGTGATTGTTCTGTTTGCAATAGAGTGTGTTTGTATCCTCACTTATTTTATGGAGAAAACAGGGTGCTTGCTTTCAAGAGACCTTTCTAGGATTCCTCCGCAAAAACCTCCTGTGAAAATTCCAGATGGTTTGAAAGGCCCTTGGACCCTCAGGAGCACAAAGCTGGACATCTTTGCAGATGATCTGAGCAACCCCACATCTACTGTTGCAAAGTGCTGTTTATCTCCATTCGAAGTTGAATCTCATGGTGGGTTTGTATTTGATAACCCCTTTTCACGATTGCCTCCGTTCAGGGCAGGGGACTGAGAAGCTGTATTTTCAGAATGAAATGAACCTGAGCAGTAATCATTAACTCAGCATCGAGGGACAAGAATGGGACACCCTACTTAGGGTAAAGATAACAGTGCTCATATAGGAACAATGCCCTCTGTATTGGTTTCCTTGAGTTGATGTCACAGAGTTCCAGAAGCTGGGTGGCTTAAAACAGCAGAAAATGGAGTTGTTGACAGGCGCATGCTCTGAGGGCTTTTCGGAAAAAATGTTGCTAGCTTCCGGTGGTTGCTGGCAATTTTTAGCTTTCTTTGGTTTGTGGCCATATCACTCCAATCCCTGCCCCCATTGTCACATGGTATTTTCTCTGTGTGTCTGCTTTCACATTGTCTTCCCTCTATGTATGTGTACGTGTCCAAGTTTCCTTCTTATAAGGACACCAGTCACTGAATTACATCCCACCCTAATCCACTATGACTTCACCTTAACAGATTACATTTAATAAGACCTTCTTTTTTAAATCGGGTCACATTCTGAGGCTCTGGGAGGAAAGCTTCTTCTAGAAGAAGTTTTTGGGGAACACTGTGTAACTCACTACATTTTTCTATGGCATCTTCATTTCCTTGCAGCAGCCTCACAGAAGAGCAACACCAAATTTACAGCATCAGTTACTCAAATGGAAATCCATCTTGAGTATAATGTGACTGTACAGCCAGAGTTTTCCACATGGTAGGTTGTAGCCCACAAATGAACATGGCTGCTTGAATGTGGCTGATTCTTTTGGGCTACTACTTAACATTTTTCCAGTCGTATTTTTATAGTGGAAAATAGATTCCCCAGACATTTCCTGAAGTGCTCAGTGTAACTCCACACTAGAACATGTGCCTTCCCAAGTCCTGACAACTAGTCAGTTTCACAAACCGACAACATCATCCTGTGTTCTGATACCCCAGTGACTGCTGTTCATATCAGAAACATTTGAAATTCATCCTCACTTGCCCCATAAACATACACAAGCACAAAGTCCTCAGCAGCAACTGGACGAAATGCTTTCATGAGAGAAGGCTAAAGGTCTATCAGTTATTCTCCCTTTGCTATGCTCATTCAGCATTGTTTCCCATGATCTAGTGAGGTAAGATATATTAACTGATACTCAAGGGCTAAAAAACAATAATAGAACTTAGCATTTTAATCTCCTACCTTTCCCTAGAGTTTCATAGCAACTTTTTGGATTCATTATAAGTAGATATTTAGAATGTCAGCTTCCAGCAATACGTACTCTGTGGTTACAAGTCCCCTGTTTTATATTGGGAACGTAAGTATAAGGGGTAAAATATAATGGCAATTTAAATAAAGAACTGAAGATACATACCCAAATACCAGAAATGACCAAAATGCTAAAAATCAGGATAGGTAGGTATATTAGGCCTTTCTTTCATCGCTATAAAGAAATACCTGAGACTGGGTAACTTATAAAGAAAAGAGATTTAATTGGCTTATGGTTCTGCAGGCTATAAGAAGTATAATAGCTTCCGCTTCTAGGGAGACCTCAGGAAACTTACAATCACGATGGAGGGCAAAGGGGAAGCAGGCTTGTCTTACATGGTCGGAGCAGGAGAAAGAGAGAGAGTGGGCAGACGCCACACATGTTTTAACTACCAGCTCTCACGAGAACTCACTCACTATACAGTATCAACGAGGGACGTTGCTAAGCCATTTATGAAAACTCTGACCCCATGATCCAGTCACTTCCTATTAAGCCCAACCTCCAACATTGGAGATTACAATTGAATGCGAGATTTGAATGGGGACACAGATCCACACCATATCAGTGAGCCAGTGATCAACTTATGTTTGGCAGGCAGGACAAGCATGCTCTGTAGCGGATTAGTTCTCATAATTCCTAACACCCGAAGCAGCTCTTAGTTCCTTCTTATTGGACTTTTTTTTCTTATTGACATACCCTCTTGGTCACATTCTATTTCTAGCTTCCTGAATCAGAAGATATAAAACACAAACAGAAACTTAAAATTGTAGTGTATGCATTTGTCCACGTGTGTGTGCCATTTTCTCTGCTCCATGTTGCTACTAATTCCTCTGTCCTCATCAATTCCTGTCTTTCTCAAATAGTAGTCTCTTAGTCTTCATTTGTGTGTAGATTTCTTGATTCCACTGTTGAACTGAAAGTTCAAATGAGTATGGGTAGACAATTATTTTTTCCTAAGTAGCCTGAGGATAGCATTTCTTATTCACAGTCTCTCTTGTTACTAATGAAAAGCCTCTTGATTATCTTCCTTTCGGGGCACTTCTCATCCTGGTTGTTTTCTCGTTGTCTTCAGCACTCTCCAGTTTCAATAAACTGGGTCTAAAATGTGTTTGATTTTGATTTTATATTCTGTCCAAGGGCTTGGTTTCTTTCATACATTTCTTAAAAATGTATGTCTTTATTTTAGTCATTTTCTTGTAGAATATTATACTCCCCCTACTTTCTCTCTTCTCAGTTCAGGAACTCCTGCCAAATGTGTTTGAATTTTTAATTTTAACCTCCATGGCTGATAACCAGCATTGTATGTTTTAAGACAAAAATACCTACTCTACACCAAGGGGAGATTCCTAATTTGTTCTTTTTGAGTTATTGTCCATGCTGTGTTTATCTATAACTACTCTTTTGGTGTTGCTTGGATACTAGAGTCAGTGGTGATGTTAATTTTAGCCTCAAAAAATGTAGAATGATCTGTGGACATAGACAGCATCACAATTACAGGCACAGAAAGTGTTGTGAGGTTTTCAAATAGGCAAATATTTACATATGTATATGGTTATTTAAAAATGTATTTCTTACGCCAATCCATGACTTGCCTACGTTACAATGGAATCTGGTGTAGTTTTTATTTCTTGACAGAAAGAAAGATTCTATTCTTATAGTGTTGAGTCTTTTGCAAAGACCTATAGATGTAGGTGGTACCTACATAGGAACACATTGCCTAATACCACCCAGAATGGGTAGCAAAGTTCCTAGTGAAGTTTCCACTGTGAGTGGCAGGTGGCAGGCTCTTCTGAGAAAGAACCTTCTAGATGCATATTGTGGGGAGTAGGTATGGGATAACCACTTGGAGTCTTCCTCATCCTCCTTGGATAATAAGTGGGTTCCCGAAGTCTTCATCTTCTCTGCTTTCTATTTCCTCTAGACAGTTGTATAAAGAAATATAGACATAATATGTATTACAGAGGAAGGCAGACTTCAGCTTAATTTTGAGGCAGAGAAAAGGGAGTGTTCATTTGTGTGTCTGAACTGTAAGCATCCATAGAAAGAAGATTCTCCTCCTGAGAACACAATCTGCACCTTAATCAATGATCATTCTTGCCTTCACATGCTGGCACTTCAGCAGCTTTGGTTCAGATTTTGACAATGACAGGGGATGTCATAGAAGAGGAGTGATTGGGTTCCCTCACTGGGGTTTATTGTACAGCAGATTTTGTTTTATTTTGCTGGGAGAGAAGTAGCAAGGACTCTGCCTACCTTGAAGGGGCAAAACCTCTTCGGGAAATTAGAAAGTGTTATGCTTGGGAGCCTCCTTTAGGAGTGGCAGTTCTCTGCTGCTTCTTCACTTTCCCGGGACAAACAGAATTTTCTTTGAGGCTGCCCAGGGACCTGTCTGTCTGGACACTCACCTTATGTCCATTTCTCCTGATGAACACAGCCAGGAAATCTGGCCCAGGCTGCCTCCTGGGACCCAGAGGCCTGTCTACCCTTCCTCCTCCAGGCCCTGTGGAATCGTTCTATTCTCGGTGGTGGGGGTTGGGGGGCGTAATACCCCTCACTCTCCCCCTGCATCTCCAGCGTGCTGTTCTTGGTCTCCTTCTTTACTACTGCAGCACCCGCCCCCCAGATCCCCTCCCTTTACCTCCTCCACAAACCCTTTGGATGCTCTAAGACCTCAGAGCAAGAGTCAGAAAAAAAAGTTTTTTATTTTTCTGCTTCTACCTGCCATGTAGCTTCCCTGAGGTATCACTGTGCATATAAAAAATATTTTCTAGCCCGAGTGCAGTGTCTCACAGCTGTAATCCCAGCACTTTGGGAGGCTGAGGTGGGTGGATCACCTGAGGTCAGGAGTTTGAGACCAGCCTGGCTAACATGGTGAAACCTCATCTCTACTAAAAATACAAAAATTAACCGGTCTTGGTGACACACACCTGTAGTCCCAGCTACTAGGGAGGCTGAGGCAGGAGGATCCCTTGAACCTGGGAAACAGAGGTTACAGTGAACTGATTGTACCACTGCACTCCAGCCTGGGTGACAGAGTGAGATTCCATCTCGAAAAAAAAAAAAAAAAAAAAAGAATGTTATCTAGTGAAATTGATCATTAAGAATTTAAAAACCCCTCTAAAATTGTATAAATATTATGTGTTATTTCTTTTTCTTTGGGGGAGGTGTGTGAGTGTATGTGTGTGTAGAATACATGTATTCAAAGAAATGATGCCTTACATTTACACTATGGTCATGGTAAGGGATAGCATGGTAATGGTGTGCTTATCCCCCAACATTTGCATTAAAATGAAATTATGATCCACGCAGTTGCTCAACTCATTTTCTTAAAGAGGCCACAGCTGATCCAATAATATCAACAGTATGATAAATATCTCTGAAATGACACAGGGAGAACCTGGTTAGTAGGCGAGAGAGGCATCACAATTTCCAATAGCTCACAGTTACTTTTACATCAACCAAATTAGGAGAAATAGCAGTATGAGTGAAAATGAAGAGATATAATTAGAAAGGCTTTCATCCCTGTGCTTTCTCATGCCCTGCAATTGGCCATACCTAGGTGCTACTGTTTGTAGGAATGCATGTAACATTGTTTCCAATGACATTCTGGCTTAAGGGAAGGAAGGGAATACTAGCAATTTGTCAACAGAGTTAGCCTTTGAGATTTCTACTTCTACAAACTGAAGCCCTGATTGGCAGCTGAACTTTAGAAGGTTTATTTAATGCTACAGCACCTCAGCATTTTCAGGTTACCCTTCAATTCAGAACTGTTGTGTATATTTTCTCCAGTGATCCATTGCTCACCTCTGCTTAGCCTCCGAATTCCCTTGCTCTTGAGATTAGCTTCTCCCAGCATGTTTCCATAAACCTGGGCACATGTGCTATGCCTAGAAGTCTGGACGTAGGTTGGCTGTGAATGTGCCTACCCTCTGGCTTTCCTGGCAATCACGTCTTTACTCCATACCTGCTCCTGGCTGTTTCACTGACTTCCACCTTTACAAACTTAGATCTATTTTGTCACCACCCAGAAGCTTCTCGTTCCAATAACAAATGTTCAAAGACGCCCTCTCCCTCTGCCCATTCCTCTTTCTGTCATTCATACCCCCTTCCTCCATTGTCATCTGGAGTTTCTGGGTTCTATGATGACACTTGCAAAATGCCTCTGCTACCCCGATATATAAATAACACTAATTTGTCATTTGAATCAATGCTGCCTTGTCAGTGTTCTGATAATTAACCCACAGGCTGCATCCCACGTGTGTGTCTCTGGAATGAGAACACACTGACCCAAGTATGGTCATGATGCTTCCAGCGAGTCAAGGAGCAGAAAAATGATGCAGGAAAAATTGGGATTAGAGGAGCAAGCAGAATAAGAAAAGGAAAAGAAAACACAACTTTGTTTCATTCTTTGTGTTCCTGATTGTGGCTCAGGTCGCAGACTTGCCACCCGCATTGTTTATGTGATCACAGAAGAGATGAAGGCTCCTGGTTACCTTGGAGGGTGACACATGAAGAAAAAATCTTGGAAGCTAGTGAGCAGATTGCTGTTTACAGACAGTGATGTTTAGGCTAAGAGATAGGGTATAACTGATGTGCACCAATTCCAGGCCTGGCCCATAAAATATTTTTCCAAGTCCTCAACCTCATTTTCTCATCTCTGCATGGCAGAAAGAGAAGAAATTCAAAATGGTGGAGCCCCATGGAGAAAAGAGCTCAGATCCCTGAGTCATCACTGAAAATCATAGTCTTTGGTGGAGGTGAAGACAGATTCATTGCAAATGAACCTGGATTAGAAGTGCCTAACCTCAATTGTTCCGGGCTCATACTCTGGGTCAGAAAAAAAGAAAAGTAATAGAATGCTTGGTAGAGGCCCTGTGCTACCGAACACTGGGGACATGTGGAGGAGAGAGAGTGTGAAGGAGTAAGGAGGAGGACTGTGACCTATGTTTTGTACTTCCCATAAAGGTGATAAATCCTGGTGAATCAGCATGGTGTCGAGGAAAGACAAAAACTGAAGGGAAATCTCTGAAGTCCTTCAAGCTTCAGAGCTGGAGTGATGATGGCTGTATACCTGAAGGCACTGGGATAGATGGGCATGGAGGAAGCATTGGCTTTTGCCTACTGCATTTTTGACTGGTGAAAATGAATGGAAAAAAATCCTCTGCATATGTGTTCCCGGAGACATGGCAGTGGAGGGTTTAGAGAATAGAAACCAGGCTTGCCCAAGCACAGAGATATACTGCAGCCTGAGTGACACTGGAGATACAAAAGGACTTTGGATTCTCATGTTTGTGTTAATTTGGCAGAAGAAGAGGCATGTATGTGGTCAATGTATTTTAGAGAGTAGAGTTAGAGGATTGAAATCCACCTTCTGGAGGGAGGATTAAAGTTCAGTAAGGCCCTACCACCTGAGACCTATCCATAATATCCAAGGCCATGGGGATGACAATCGGCTGGCTCTACATCTCCATGAGCAGGGTTCTCCAGAACAGGCTCAGGCCACTGAAGGTGGCTTCACCAGTTATCCTGCTGTAACTATGGAGAGAATGAGCACAAGCAGGGGAGCTGAGACAAGGCAGGCAAGCAACCTCTAAAAATCTACAATTGGTGTGCTACTGATGAAGGTAAAGGCACAGAATTATACATCCAGGTTTCTATTACTTGTAGCAGAGCCTCAGACCCAGGTTGAGAGACCACTAGCCTTAAGAAAAAAAATGGGGATTTCTGATTTCTGGATAATGATCCAACTCTACAAATTGAAGAAGCGACATACCCACTTTGTTAAAGTTGAAGGAAGGGTAAGATTTTCCTGGAAAATTGCCAGCATGCTAAGAACTTGCTTAAATCTATAAAGGAATCTAAAGATGGCTTGGGGTGCCTGAAAAATGAGAGATAAGGAGAAATCATAAAAGAAAGAAATGAAACACATGAATATCATGGGTTAGCATGATAAGCTGACGGTGGTCCATTCACCCTCCTCAGGTGGGTGCACAGAGAGAAGGAAAGATGAAAACTCAAGTCAGAGAAGTAGGCAACT
Source organism: Rhinopithecus roxellana (assembly GCF_007565055.1). Lineage (NCBI taxonomy): Eukaryota > Metazoa > Chordata > Mammalia > Primates > Cercopithecidae > Rhinopithecus > Rhinopithecus roxellana. The sequence continues at coordinate 23,650,129 of NC_044569.1, forward strand.
ATGCTAGTTTAACCATAACTGCTACTGCTGTTTTGGAGCCAAGGACTTTATATTCCCATTCCTTGGTCACTGAAGTCCTGAGTTGTCTCCCAGGATGAATAAATTAGAACCAGATGAACAAATGTGAGGTGATAAGAAAATAAAGGGTGAAACAAACAAGAATTGAGAAACAACTCCTTATCTGTGCTTACATATACAGCCCCTAGGATGGAGGGCAAGAAAGTCACACCCACAATCTGATAGTGTTAGGTGTGTAGTAGACACTGTCACTGAGGAACCAACCCTGAACAAGTGTACAATTGGCCCCGATACATACTTTGATTATATATATTTTTTTCACCTATCCCTCTGTGTAAAAACATATAGAGTAGAGCCTTGGCAAAGACTGCAAAGTATTTATACAATGGAGGATGGAACCTGGAGAAAAAGAAAGAAACATAATACATCTAATGCTATTTTCCCCATTCAGGGGATTAAAAACTAACTTTTATTTCTTTTCCTATCTATGTGGAGGGGGAGAAAGCTCTGCCTAAAGCTTTTCTAGAACATGTTACAACACATCAATCTCTCTTACCCCCACATTTGAAAAATCACTGCTGTAGATGTGTGAAATGGGTTTGTAGAAGAGTAATAATTTCATTTAGGATTTGAGAAAAATGTATTTGATGCCATGGGAGGTACTCTGATGAGTAATTTAAGAGACTAACATTAGCAAGTAGGCTAACAGGGTCTTGAAACAGGGACACCAATACAAAGTTGTTTAATTGGGGTCAGTGTACAGGAAACAGACCTCAAGAGGGTTCCCATTAATGAAAGAGTATGATAGCTTGTCATGTTAGGAACCTCCTGTAATGCAAGACGGTGTGAAAGGTTGGAGAAATTAAGTGGAAAAGACCATGATTCTTACTGATCAGGACAGCTTTGGTCAGAAGGCTTACAACTGGAACTAACAACAAATTTGTGTTTCATGTGATAAAGCATGTGAATATTTGAGTAATTAAATGAAACACTCATAATTTGCTTATTTACATATTGAGTCATCTATTCACTGTCATCATTGGCCTCATCATCATCATCACGATCATGCCTTCTATGTATTCAGCGTCTACCAGTTTTGAAAGTATACTGGGTATGCTGGGAAGTTTTTTATCTGTAACTTCATTAATCTTAACAATAACTCTGGTAGATATAACTATTACTAATGTTCAGAAATATCTTGTTTTTTTCCTGGCACATGGAAGACTGCAGTTCCTAGACTCCCTGTGGTTGGATGTAGCCATTTATTTTGTTCTAGCCATTGGACATGGAAGGGGATTGATGTGCACCACCTTCAGGCTAAATTACTCAATTAATTGCCAATGCAAGACCCTCCACTCCAAGCTGTCCAACCCTTGGCCTGTGGGCCGCATGTGGCCCAGGTAGCTTTGAATGCAGCCCAACACAAAATTGTAAATTTTCTTAAATCATTATGAGGGTTTTTTTTTGTTTTTTTTTTTTTTTGCGATTCTTTTTTTTTTTTTTTTTTTTTTTTCTAGCTCATCAGCTATCGTTAGTGTTAGTGTATTTTACGTGTGGCCCAAGACAATTCTTCTTCTTCCAATATGGCCCATGGAAGCCAGAAGATTGGACGCACCGGTTCTACTCCATCTTCTCCTGGACATCTAAAAGGAAGCTTTGTGTTGAGATAGTAGAGTCAAAATTATTAGGTATCTTGGATCCCTGAGAGGCCTTCTGGTCCCACAGAAGACTTTGCATGAATAAGAAATAAAATTTTATTGTGTAAAGCCACTGAGTGAAGGATTGTTTGTTATAGTAGCATAACCTAACCTCTCCTCACTCTGCAAAGAATATCTGCTTATTAGTTGCATTTTACTGAGAAAACTGAGGCTTGGAACAGGAACATACCTTAAGCTGATATTGCACATTCGGTTCAGCTGGAGTATAAGCCTGTCTGTTTCTGTCTCTACAACTGGATGATAGTAAAATAGTTTGAACAATGTAACCAGCTAACTGGGTTATACTAGACTGACAGTACTATAGAGGAATGGTAGCATAGAAAGGTAAATTGGAAAGACTTTGGGGGTATAAATGGGACATTTTTTGAAGAAAAAAATGCTTGAGATTTTTTAATGGTGACCTACAAAGTTACCGGCACAGAGGACTTGGGGACCTTCTTTTTGGAAGTGACTTAGCGTTGTCTAGACATTTACCTGTATCTGTGTCCATATTTTAGATAATTTTTTTTTTTGCACGAGTTATTTAGAAGTTTAAAAAGATCTCTGCTGCTAAGTAAGAAATGTAGAATAAAATAAACAACAACAGAAGAGCCTTTGCTTTGGCCTGATAGAAACACTGACTGGTTCATTCATGCTATACTTGGAAAACATTAGGAAAAACTAAGCCATTATTACCTGTGGCAAAACACTTTGCTGTGGATGGACGCACTGCTAATGACCTCGCAGCAGGCAGTATGGCTCAGAAAGCACTTCTCTGTTTCCAATGCAGGGTGACTGGGGTGTTTTTCTATATCTGATTAGTGCTTTAGAATCTCTGTGCAGTGCTTTCTGAGAACAGAGTGGGTCTCTGTTTTGTTAAGTATTGCAAGGATGGATGATTGACAATCATGGATCAAATAAGCACTCAGTAATCCATCAGAGGAAAGACTATGTGAGAAAAAATAGATGGCAAACTACCTTCAAATATATAGTTTGCATACTTTCACATTTATTTTGTCAAGATGGTTGCCTTATTGTGGCATACCGTGTTTTTCCATTTCCTCCCTTCAGAATGACTAGCAGAACTTGCAACTCTTCCTCCTTCAAGACCAGCTGTCAGTGTGAGATAGGGATTAAGGCAGGGCATGTTCAGGATGAGACTGTAAATCTCCTGGCGGAGAGGACTTGACCTTACTCACCTCTGTACGCCCAGATTCCAGCCTAATATATGGCACCCGGTAGGTTCTCAGCCAACACCGGGGGAGAGCCTAAGGAGACCAGAAGTTTCTGAGTGCAGCTCAAAATGGAAAATAAGCTCCCTGATACCCTGTCATTTTTGGTGCTTCAAATGTGAATTCTTGTTTATAGAATAGTAAGGAAAAGACGTAATCATAGTATTTTAAAACAGAATATGAAAAGACTAAGTCAGCTGGTAGATTCCAAAGTAGAACACAAATATCTTAACCTCTAACCCTGTTACCGTATGATGCTGCCTGGAGGAGGCAAACCTTAGGGTGGGAGTAGAACCAGGTGGTGGATGGCTGGGTCCCTGCCCTCTCTGGATGGCTTTCGGGTCTCTAAATCTGCCCGAGTCAAGTCGTCCAAGCTCCCCCAGGAAAGTGTTAGGGAAGCAATGTGTTTCCACGCCAGGTTTCCTAAGGATTATGAGAAGCTGGCTTTAATACTTTTTAATAGTAAAATTTAATTAAACTAAATGCACCTCCGGGAAGAATAATGTATGCAAACTTATCACAAAATCAAGGACCATGGTGAGAAAAAGTCAGAGCTTATTGTGGATGAATTCCAAAATATTTGGCTTAAGCAACAAAACCAATTTATTCTGTATTTCCCCTTAATATGTTGTGTGGATCTTTTAACAGTTGGTTGTTTAATAATAGTAATCTTCAAGCTTATTTCTCCGATCAGCATGCATGTGACAGTCCTTCATTCTCAGTAAACACTGTGTGATACAATCAGCCTGCCGCAGATGCTCCTTATTCTATTACTGTGGCATAATCATTTGGGGAAATCTGTGAAACTAATGCAAAATCTCACAAAGCTATTCAGAAATATGGATTGAAATTGGAAGACTGGAAAAATAGCTTGTCATAGCCCATTAGCGACTACACACTGTGATTTAAGAAACTATTTTTCAAACGTTTCCATTTTGCACATTGTTTAAAAAAAAAAAATCCTACCTTGTTTGTTCCTGAAGAACAATGGGAACATCTATCATAGGATGTTAAGGCAGATTAACCAGGAAAATATTCATATTTCCATTGGAATAAAATATGTGGACTTAAGATTAGCATATGCATTTTTCTCAAAGATAAATGCTATTTCTGGTGTTTATTTTTATTGAGAATAGAAGACAATAATATAATACAATTTAGTGGTATGATTTTGTTGATCTTGAGGAGCAAGATTCTATACTTATGGATTGAGAAGCATTTTATCAGACTGGCTATTAATTCTTTTATTTCCCCTCTTTCTTCATTGTTTTATAGATATTTATTACAAATCTTGCCTATCTTCAACCTGCTCTAACCTGGGTGTCTTTCTCTAGTCATTGATCTCTCTTTCCAGAAAGAATATTTTCTATTTTACTTCATAATCAATGACTTTTGGTTTTTCATCTGGGCACATTAATTCCCCCTACTGAGATGCCAGCAATTTTACTGAGTTTTTCTCAATTCCTTGTTAAGAAAACAATAGTTCTCCCACCTCCCATACTCCAGGGAGGAAAAGAATAGTTACTGTGAACCTATAACTATATCCTGAGCCTTCTACTGAGAGCTATCATGACTATTTCTTATATTTTATAGGTTGGAAACTGACAGTAAGAGGTGTTAGACAACTTTTCTAAGGTTATACATTGAGTATATTGCAGAGTTTGCATTCAAAGAAAGCCATGTTATTCTGACACTCAAACTCCTGGTCTTTCCACTCTTGCACAGTATTCTAGAATTAACTACTCCCTACTCTGGTAGATACTATAAGAGCAGAGGCAGAGACAGCAGAAGCGTGGGCTATAGTCAGAGGGACCAGGGAACCACACCTCACTCTGCCACTTACTGCCTTACCAATTTACTTAGTTTTCCAGTGAAAATGATACTTAGCTTTCCAATTTAAAATAAAAACCTAGCAGATAATGTAGCACAATGCTTACGTCTGAGTAAAAAGCAGAAAAAGAGATTATTATCATTATTACCCCAAGAAGAGTAGTTGCATATTTATCCTGGAAAAGAGCTATAAATTATTTAATTATTTTCCTTGATTTGACTATTTCTTTCAAGTTCAAAATTTGTGCCCTCCAAGTTCCTACCCCCTGCACCCTTCCCCAGGTAGTTTGCACATAATGGAACGTAAGCACTTACAGGACTTAGGAGACCCACAGGCTTAGACCTCTAAGTTAGTTACACTGCCCATGAGAGTGAGGAGACATGCTTTCTGCTGTCTTCCCAGTTCCAGGGAAAAGTGTAAGTGCTGTATTTGTGCTATATTACCCGAAAGCCCTTGTTTCACCTGTAGGGAAAAGATGGCCAGTAATCCTCAACTTCAGCAGTAGACCCAAATGTGTAGGGCAGATGTATAGAGAAGAGATCAATAACCTTGATCTTTGCTGCTGGGAGCCCACCCAGTCATGGATACAAAGAGGCTGCTCTTTTCCATAATGTTTCTTTGGAGGCTGACTCTGTAGACTTTCTAAAGCACATTGAAACTTGTAATTCTCTCAAATATCCATTTCTATTGGTATGTTCACAAATAATTACAAAATCTTAAGCAGAGATTCATGAAATTTATGGGAAGCACATAAAAATGAAAGAAAATATAACTTTCAGGGTTCTACAGCGCAAACTTGCCAAAGAGGTTCTCCCTGCCTATACATTTAGGGATGTTTTCTGAATTCTACTTTGGGGGAGGAGACGGGTGCCTCAATTTCTTATTCCAACTCCTTAACCAGAGGATTGCTGAATGGGACTAAGTGGACATTCTGGGTGTGCTATGAGTCAGGAGGATTCTGGTTTGATTGATGACATTTACACTCTATGTCAATACTGGAACTTTCTGATATCTCCTTTGATACTTATTCATAAAAATACTCATGTATTTTATGGGTTTTTGTTTGTTTGTTTGTTTGTTGTTGTTGTTTTTGAGATGGAATCTCCCTCTATCACCCAGGCCAGAGTGCAAGTCCGCAATCTTGGTTCACTTCAACCTCCACCTCCCGGGTTCAGGTGATTCTCCTTCCTGCCTTAGCCTCTGGAGTAGCCGAGATTACAGGCGCATGCCACCACACCCAGCTAATTTTTGTATTTTTAGTAGAGATGGAGTTTTGCCATGTTGGCCAGGCTGGTCTCGAACTCCTGACCTCAGATGATCCACGTGCCTCGGTCTCCCAAAGTGCTGGGATTTCAGGCATGAGCCATCGCTCCTGGCCTATTTCATGTGTTTTTGAAAATGAGCTTGTGCATAAAGATAGTGAGTGTTGTGATGATCATAAAAGAACATATACATAAAGAGGTAAAAAGCCTGAAAACTTTCTGAGAGCTTCTACACGCCCTTCTCCCTCCTCCTACCTTTCTCCATGCAGGGCTGTGGTGTTGCACCCATTTGTCGTCAGCTATCTGGGATGCTTTAGTGCCACCATTGGTTTTGAAAGAATACAGCAGGGAAAGGGAAGGCCCTGTGCTGAAATTTAGGGGAGGCTCTGAAGACTACACTCATCTCTACCTTATCTTCAACCCAAATTGTCCGCCTTGTTCACATTTCATTAACACTAATTTCTAGAGGGCCTGTCTAGTGAGTTAGCTATTGTGTTCCCAAATATCCACTGTACATATGCAGGCATCCTTAGAAGGATGACACAATAATCTACCATGAGCCTTCCATTAGGGCATGAACACAGAGTTTATGGCATCAGGCAACCCACTGAGAACACAGGTGAGGTGCATGAGGCAAGGAAGCCTCACTGAGGAACAAAATTAGGTTTTGCAGCCTGAGGACTTTGCAAAGAAGAAGGAAAATGAGGTAGGAATGATTTGCAGGTGCATTTGTGTGTGGGGAGGCTGCCTATGGGGGTAAGCTAGGAGGTGGAACATGAGGGTGTCAGAGGGGATAGTGGAATGAGAACCCAAAGACACATTTTATGTACTGAGATATTATAGAACATTCTGAAGTGTGGGGGAGCCCAGGTTCTCTCGTTAAAACTCCTTTATGACGAGTCTGCTCAAGGAGGCCTCAATGTTCCTCTCAGCTTTTCTAAACTTTAGACCGTTCTTCATGCCTCTAGAATCCTCGCCTTCCTTTTTAAAAACAAGTGTTTACTTTTAAAAAATTGCAATTTTAAATTCTTCCTCTACGTCTTTGAGTTGCAAATCTTATTGAAAGCCTCTCGCCAGCCGGCCGTGGTGGCTCACGCCTGTCATCCCAGCACTTTGGGAGGCCGAGGAGGGAGGATCAAGAGGTCAGGAGATCGAGACCATCCTGGCTAACACGGTGAAACCCCGTCTCTACTAAAAATACAAAAAATTAGCCGGACGTGGTGGCGGGCGCCTGTAGTCCCAGCTACTCCAGAGGCTGAGGCAGGAGAATGGTGTGAACCCGGGAGGCGGAGCTTGCAGTGAGCCGAGATGGCGCCACCGCACTCCAGCCTGGGAGACAGAGCCAGACTCTGTCTTAAAAAAAAAAAAAAACCTCTTGCTAGTTTTGCAACTCAGGACTGTCTTTCTCAGAGATCTGGGAGTCATCTCTTTGAAAAGAAATCATCAAAAAAGATAGCATCCCTATCTCCCAGTTTCTGTGGGAGGATAGGGGCCTAACATTTTCCAAGCTGTAAAACTGCCTCCTGTCCTGAAGATAGGAGAAAATTTACTTTTCCATGGGGTAAGGTCAATAAGCAAACAGATGCCCTAAAATCCCTCCTCCCCATCCCCAGTCTTAGCTCTTAAAAGCTCTCCAGCCATTTTTTCCCAGTGGAGTTCGAGACTGAGCTCTGGTGTCCTTCCCATTACTGCAACAGCCTTAAAGTCTTCCTTGCCTGTGTGATTCTGTGCGCTGCAACTTTTTTAAGCCCTAAAGGAATTTGCTTTTTGGTAAGAATTCATTAACAAAAAGTGGCTCTCAGAATGAACCAGTTTACAACCTACAGAATTAATATTAAAATGAGATAAGTAACTTTTATAGAAATATTGACCAGAGAATATCCTTTCAAATATTTTTCCTGCTAGCATGACAAAAAGTTTTAATTTGTAAAATTATGTTATGTTTGCTCGTGTTTTAAGAACATATCAATTGCATAAACTGTACTCCTATATAAACATCTTAAGAATATTTATTTCATAAGATTGACATTAACTGTTGAGTTCCTGTTTCTACAAACATGGTGTTAGTTCACATACAGTTTTATTTGATGCTACACAACATATATGTCAATTGTCACTTTCTTTTCATGTTTCTTTCCTTTCTTTTTTTTCCAGCTTTATTTTGGTATAATTGACAAACATTGTATATATCTACACTGTACTATGTGATGATGCTATGACACTTGCAGACATTGTGAGAGGATTGCCATTACCGAGCTAATGAACATTGCCTTCACTTCACAGAGTTATCATTTTATTGCAAAATTTTACAAAATTATTGCAATCTTTGCTTTGACAGTCCAATGAAAATTCTTGCCCTTGTTTCTTACATACTTTCACCGACAACAAAAAATGCTAAACTTACCAGCTGCCTTAGGTTTACCACCGGCCTTCCAAGGAAATGAGTCCTGGGGTGGAAATGGGCCCCTTCTACCGAGCGTGCTAAAACACACAAACTTCACTCCTTCATTAAAACAAAGCCAAACAAAATTCACACAACTGCATTTTTAACCTGTGTTTGCATAACAATGAGTTTCATTCTTCACTGTGCCTAATTTATTCCCCGTAGTGATTTGCCTCAGGCGCCTAGTCCTTGCTCATGCTAATAAATCCAGTGGCTAAAGACAAACCTTAGTGCTTTTTTAGAATTATTAACAAAATGCTAACTGTGGTTCTTCTGTAGAGGCTCTGTTTTATAGGGAAATGAGACAACTAGACAAAGCCCTGAACACTTTCCCTATGGAACTTTGTGACTTAGTTAAATTACCATCCCCAAAGCCTTCCAGGTTAGCAATAATTAGACAGCAAGTAAGTGATCCCACCATGATAGGTTCTTTGCATAATAATCTAATGCCCAAAACACTCATAGGAGTAATGTACTGTTATCTCTGCTTTGCAGATAAGGAAGGGTGGAGAGGTTACCCATCATATTCCAGATTTCACAAGTAAAAAAGTTGGCAGATCTCTATTTCAAAGTTCATTTCGGGTGGCTTCAAAATCTGTGAATTTTCTATGCCTTGTGCTATTTTCTTACCTGTAAAATTGACAGAACAATAATTGATGTGTAAGTTACATTCCAAGCTTGGAATTCTCAGAGGAGTAGTCCTGAAAGAGAGTGTCTTGGACCCAGTGAAGTGTGCAGAATCCATACCTTTCAAGGAAGGCAGTAGAAACAGTTCTCTCTTTTGAGACACTTAAAACCTTTTACCCCACTGGTTCACTCAAGTGCATCTAACAGTACAGATCACTTGGTCCAACTAGAGAACAGTTCTCTGCCTTTCCAGTGAGCAGATCCAGTCTTTGCCTCCATGTTTCCATACATTTGTTTTCTAAACCCAGAGAAGTGATATTTACTGTCAATCTGTTCTTGAGATGCTTTTAGGGTATGGCAAAAGAAACGATTGATGATGTCAGGTGTATTCTTGGCTCTGCCTGCTTTTCTTTTCTTCGACCTTCCATAAACAAGCAACTTCGTTTCTCTAAGCCTTCATTTAACTTCTTGAAGAGTGGTGATAATAACACTCATCTTATGGAGATTTTCTAATAATAAGATAGAGTAGAATCTCAGAGATCCTTGAGTTCTCCAGGCTGAATGCATTATATAAAAGTAATTACTTGGTGTGAACATCTAGGAGGCATTTCATTCTAGTCAGGGGGTGTCCCTGGTATTTGTTTTGGGCAAATAAAGCAAGCTTAAAGGAAACTTGGCCATCAGTTTGTTTAATGCTCTTATTTTACAGATGAAGAACATGCACAATTATGTAATATTATGAAACTGAGGTCAGTTAGGCTAAGAGTCTTTCTCAAAATCCTCAATAATAAATGTTGTATAATGTAACTATACACACAGTCTACAAAGGCAAACAGTATTTAACTTGCTTGAGGTAGTACCTGCTCTTTTGTTTTATAATAAGGTTGTGCCTATTTTCCCAAATAAGTGCTATGAAGAGATTAATTTTAATTATTTTTAATGTCTCTATCTTAAAAATATACACATTATATAGATATAAAATCATTATAACTTTTTTTGTATGAGTGCCGATAAAATTAACCAAGATTTTTAAAGGACATGACTCCAAACACTTGGATTACCCCGACACTGTGTTTGTGTTTTGTGGGATAAAGCTTTACAGGTTGATACATTCTGCCTGGAATGCTGGCTCCATCTGCTTTCAACGTTCCACTTATACTTGTCTTAGTTTACTTTAATATAACTTAATTTAGGAGAGCTAAGTAGTTAAACATGAGGCCAAAGTACGTAAGAAAGTGGCAGTCTTTTATTGCAAATATGCACACACTCTCTGGCGAAGTTCTCCGGTCCTCAGGTATGGGGCCAGTGAAGTCGCCCCGGTGCTCTGGGGTGAGGTTCTCCGGTCCACAAGTAAGAGGGGCTGAAGAAGTCACACCGGCTCCTGCTGGCTGCTGACTTTTATGCATTGGTACTGGAAGGGGGAGGGCAGTGGGCGGGATAAGGGCGTGATAGAGGCGTCTCCGTAGGCATGGCCGGGTAAGTTTCGGTTTCCTCAGATTGAGGTCATGTGGCGCCTGCTCAGTTGATCTGCATTTTCCCGGGTGCGGGTTGCATTTTCCCGCACGTGGGTAAGTGGGTGATGAAGAACCCGGAAACAACAGGTACTGCTCCATCTTGTTCACCTTCCTCCATTTTGTCCCTTCTCCCTCACCCAAACAATACTCAAATGTACATAAATTATATACATATATAAATTAAAAATTATGCTAATAAGTTTTAATTGCCCATTTTATACTTATTATCTATACATCATTGCCTGTCTTGCACCAGTTTAGGTCTTATTTTCCTAAGTATAAAATAAACTTACTTGATCAAGACCCTGGTGTGTGTGTGTGTGTGTGTGTGTGTGTGTGTGTGTACATATGTCATCCTTTGTCCATAGGATTACACTTCATACAAAGTAGGATCTTAATATGTTTTGTTTGATGATTGATTTGTTTTTCTTTAAATATACTTACTCATTGACTTGTACAGCATTATTCAATGAATATCACTTTTGGGCAAGTATACAAAAAAAAATCATATATCCTGATTTTTAAGACTGCACAGTTTAGCTGAAGAGCTACGAATCACTTACAAATAGGTAAATGACAAAAGACAATACATGTGACTCCATTAGAATTCAGGGAAAGATGTAGCTTCCTGTGGGTACAGAATTCTTAGGGGAGATGGGATTTTCAGTGAGCACTGATTGGAACTGAGAGGAAGACCAGAAGGAAGGAGGTCATTCCAAGCTGATGGACTGACTGAGTTAAAGGCTGAAGCTGGCTGATTCTGGTGGAGAATCATTTAGAAGTGATTAAATAGAAATTCTGAGAGCTTTGTGAAGTTTAGGTTGGAGACTAGCTTGATTTTTTCACTTAGCATATTTGTTAATTTACAAATATTTAATCATAGTTATATCTAATTAATTGCATATTGTGTTTCACTAGGTTTAATATTATAGGGACTAAAACAATGAGATGAAATAGACACTGGTGCTTTTACTAAAGAAGGTATCATAACTGCTTGAACTTCGGTTATTGTAGACCTTTTGCCATAGTGACGTAAAATTTGTCAACAATGCTTTTTCACATTTTGTTTTAATTGAAAATTACTATTATATGATTCCTTATAGTGAAGGAATGGGAGGAGAAGTACCTCTCCCATGAGTTTTTCCAAAGACCTCTATGGTCTCCTCTTGCAGTGGTGAGATGGGTTTTCTCGAAATTCTTTGGCAGTTGGCAAGAAAGCGAAAATCTGGATTGTTCTACCTCAAAGACTGATCTGCTCAGATCTTCTTTTCTCTGTGGCATCTTTCTCTTATTAGAGTCTTGGGACACAATTTTGCTTTTGCTTTTGGGTATTCTCATGCAGTCTGTTAGATAGATATTAAAGTTGACAATGATGCTTCTTGTCCATGTGTACAAAGTAACTAAAAGTTTAGAGAGAATGAACAGCCAACTCCACAAAAAAGCAAAAAAAGCTTTGGGTCCAAAGTATTTTGATTTCTTCCCCTCACCATCAATTTTTGAGATGCACTTATAATTAATTATTTTTCTTTAAAAATAGATTTATGGCCACCAGAGGGGGCATCTTCCAACAAAGAGATCAGAGTAAATAATAAAAGCTTACCTGTTAAATCTCCCAGCCTGATGTGGAGCATAATTAGCAGAGAAACCAAACCAATTGCTGTGGGGTGTTTTGCAGAACAGATGCTCTTCCTCCATCCTCTCTCTAAGATGGCTTTTTGTTGTTGTTGTTGTTAGTTTAAAGAGATTCTAAGTCCGAATCATAGTTAAGTTTAGAGAAACACTTGAGTGACACACCAAATATTTCAATTAACTGGTAAAGCTGGTTCAGATTAATGATCTACTTATCCCTGTGTGGTATGCACACAGTGGTGGATTAAACCTGCACTTAAACTAGGGTATTTTTTTTTAAGTCTGTAGTGTTTAGAGAGAAATTCCTGCTTAACATATTAGTTGTTGAAATTGTTGAGTAGAATATTTGTTCTGGCACTGACTTTCTTTTTGCGTGTGTGAGATGTCTGGAGAAAATTTCAGATGCTCAAGGAGAGCCAGTTTATTGGTCTGTTTTGTTATGTTCAATGTAGGAAACTTGTAGCCTCTTTAATCCGCCATTAGCCAGAGTCTAGAGAGCAAGGCATGAATGATAGCAATTTAGTTATCACGTTCTATTTCCAGCAGAATTGTTTGTAGTTTAGCTCAAAATATCCATCTTCTTAATTTTAACTGGTTTTGCCAGTTGCCAGTTAAACCAGATTGCAAGTGAAAATGAATATCATCAACACACTTAAATATTTCTGTGCATGGTACAAAGCAGACTGTAGATGATTATAGAGTACTGGAAAATGTGTTTCCACAGAAACTTTCTTCTAAATTGCTAGGAGTGTGTTAGACTTTAAGATTACTCATAGACATGTGCTCAAAAATTTGGTAAACTTTAAAAATTTTTTATTTTACTTTAAAAGTATATTATAAAGAAAGCAATATTCTCTAAGGCAATGAATCATCTATTCTCCTCCAGTTTAAAAATGGTACACGGAACATTTATGTTATACACAAAAATTACTTTGAATAGCTGTGTGTGATTATTTTAAACAAAGCAAATCACTAAACATTTGGCATGACATTGCTGATCACCTCTTCTTTTTTAAATTTGTATAAATTTATGAGATATGTGTGTAGTTTTGTTACATTCGTAGATTGTGTAGTGGTGAAGTCAGGGCTTTTAGAGTATCCATCACCCAAATAACATACACTGTACCCCAAAACCTCTCATCATTCACCCCCCTCGGCCCCCTTACCTTTTTGAGTCTTCATTGTCTATCATTTGACAGTCTACACCTTTGTGTGTTCATTATTTAGCTCCCACTTATAAGTAAGAACATATGGTATTTGTCTTTCTGTGTCTGACTTGCTTCACTTAAGATAATGGCCTCTAATTCCATCCATTGTGCTGCAAAAATCATGGTTTCATTCTTTTTATGGCTGAATAGTACCCCATTAGGTATATATGCCACATTTTCTTTATCCAGTCATTTGTTGATAAACACTAAGGTTGATTCTATATCTTTGCTATTGTGAATTGTGCTGCAATAAACATACGGGCACAGGTATCTTTTTGATACAATGATTTCTTTTCCTGTGCGTAGACACCCAATAATGGGATTGCTGGATAGAATGGTACTTCTGTTTTTAGTTTTCGAGAGATCACCACGCTGTTTTCCATAGAGGTTGTACTAATTTACATTCCCAGGAACAGTATATAAGAGTTCCCTTTTCTCCACAAACTCACCAATATTTGTTATGCTTTATCTTTTCAATAATAGCCATTCTGAGTGGTGTTAAGACGATACCGTAGTTTTACTTTGAACTTCTCTAATAATTAGTGATGTTGAGCATTTTTCATGTCTGTTGGCCATTTTTATGTCTTCTTTTTAGAAATGTCTATTAATGTCTTTTGCTCACTTTTTAATGGGATTATTTGTTTGATTTTTTGTTGAGTTGTTTGAGCTTCTTGTAATTTCTACATATGAATCCTCTGTCAGATGAATAGTTTGCAAATATTTTCTCCCATTCTGTAGATTGTCTATTCACTCTACTGATTATTTCTTTTGCTGTGCAGAAGCTTTTTAGTTTAAGTCTCATTTGTCTATTTTTGTTTTTGTTGCTGGTGCTTTGGGGGTCTTAGTTATGAACTCTTTGCCTAGACCAACGTCCAGAAGAGTTTTTCCTAGGTTTTCTTCTAGTATTTTCTAAGTCTTATGTTTACATCTTTGATTCATCTTAAGTTGATTTTCATATACAGTGAAAGATAGAGGTTCAGTTTCACTTTTCTGCATATGATGATCCAATTTTCCCACAAGTATTTATGGAAAAGGTTGTCCTTTCTCTAGTGTATGTTCTTGTCTATTTTGTCAAATATCAGTTGGCTGTAAAAAATGTGGCTTTATTTCTGGGTTATCTATTTTGTTCCACTAATCTATGTGTCTATTTTTAGACCAGTACCATATTGTTTTGGTTACTATTGGCCTGTAGTATAATATGAAATCAGGTAATGTGATGCCTTCAGGTTCGTTCTTTGTGTTTAGTATTGATTTGGCAATTTGGGCTCTTTTCTGGTTTTGTAGGAATATTATGATTGTTTTTCTAATTCTGTGAAAAATGATGTTGGTATTCTGATAGAAATTACATTAACTCTGTAGATTGCCTTGAGCAGGATTGTCATTTTAATAATAGCAATATTAATTCTTCCAATCCATGAGCATGAGATGTTTTTCCATTTGTTTGTGTTATCTCTGATTTCTTGCATCAGTATTTTCTATTTTTCCTTGTAGAAATATTTTACCTTCTTGGTTAAATCTATGCCTAGATATTTCATTATTGTTTGTAGCTATTGTAAACAGGATTGTCTTCCTGACTTGTTTCACAGCTAGATTGTAATTGGTATGTAGAATCAATACTAATTTTTGTACACCGATTTTGCATCCTGCTGAATTCATTTATCAAATCTAGAGATTTTTGGTGGAGACTTTAGTTTTTCCAGATGTAAGATTATATCTTCAGTGAATAGGAATAACTTGACTTCCTCTTTTCCAATTTGGATGCCTTTCTTTTCCTCGCCTGGTTTCTCTGGCGAGGATTTTTAGTACTATGTTGAATAGAAGTGGTGAGAGCGATTACCTCTTCTTGGTCTTCCTAAGCAACTGCCCTAGTTTATCTCTTCTCTTTTCATCTGGGTTATAGCTGTAGCCATATATGCCACTCTACTTCCACTAACTCCTTCATAATGAACTTGGAATTATCTTCTGATAATGCACTTCTTTTTTAGGAATATTCAAGACTCGTAAATTTCAGAATCAAATCAGACTACTTAATCCAAAAATGGCCGTCCTATAACACCAGACCCTCTGAAAATGCCCAGTCTTTTTAAAAAAAAAAAATCACACTGTACCCCTTTCTCTGCTAATAAATTCACATAGCAGCAGTACCTCAATACATACTCTATATGCTTTTCTTCTCACTCACCCCAATCTCGTCCTTTGGCTCATCCTATTTTATTTTTTTTAAGAATGCTCTTTCCTTTCACATTTCTATATGCTTATACATTATCATTCAGGGTCCATGTGCTATGATTTGGATGTTTGTCCTCTTCAAACCTCATGTTCCAATTTGGTCCCCAAGGTGGCAATGTTAGAAGGTGGGGCCTGGTGGGAGGTATTTGGGTCATGTGGGTGGATTCATTATGAATAGATTAATGCCCTCTGTCAAAGGTGAGGGAGTTCTTGCTGTATTTGTTACTTGAGAGCTGGTTGTTAAAAAGATTCTGGGCCGGGCGCGGTGGCTCAAGCCTGTAATCCCAGCACTTTGGGAGGCCGAGACGGGCGGATCACGAGGTCAGGAGATCAAGACCATCCTGGCTAACACGGTGAAACCCCGTCTCTACTAAAAATACAAAAAACTAGCCGGGCGACCTGGCGGGCGCCTGTAGTCCCAGCTACTCGGGAGGCTGAGGCAGGAGAATGGCGTGAACCCGGGAGGCGGAGCTTGCAGTGAGCTGAGATCCGGCCACTGCACTCCAGCCTGGGCGACAGAGCGAGACTCCGTCTCAAAAAAAAAAAAAAAAAAAAAAAAAAAAAAAAAAAAAAAGATTCTGACAGCACCATCCTCCACTTCCTCCACGTGGTTCCACTTCCACGTGCCCATAGGAACCCACCCATCTCTCATCATGTAATCTCTTGGCACACATTGCTCCCTTCTGCTTTTGGAGGTGAGGCCCTTACCGGATGCAGGTAGCCAGTCTTGAACTTTCCAGTCACCACAATCATAAGTTAAATAAACTTGTTTTCCTTATAAACTACCCAGTCTCAGGCATTCTGTTATAGCAACTCTAAAGGAACTAAGACACATCGTAAGAACTACCTCTTCCCCAAAGCCTTCTGAGATATTCCTCTTGCTCCTCACTTATACACATACCTCAGATTAGCCTTCCAGATTGTACTTCTCCAGGAATGACAGTCACAATACTTAACCTCTGCATGGCATGGTCATCCACAGATCAGAACCTAGCTGGTTGAATGTAATGGCTGAATGGCCAGCCTGCAGTCCTGTATCTCTCTCATCTGATTTCCTCATGTCCTTCAGGAAGAGTTCACAGACATCTTCCTGACTAAAAGGTCACTATTCTGTGGTCCTATAGCACCTGTGTGTGCCTCTGTCAGGGCACTAATCATACTGTGTTATTGTCTCCACGCTCTGCCAGGTAGAACACCTGGCATATCTAGACACTCAGTAAAAGCGTGTTGCCAAACTGATTAAATTAAAAAAAAAAATGAATTGAGGACAAACACAAGTCTTAATATATCCCAATCACTCTTCTTAGTAATTGCATTTATAAAATGCTCAGAAAATATTTGTTGTATTAAATTTGAGTTCTTGATCTCTAATAAAGTCTTACTAATCATTTAATAATAATGATTATAATGATGATGATGATGATACTGCCAAACAATTACATAGCAGTCACTATGTGTCAGCCACATAGTGTTTTATAGATACTTATTTAATCCTCACATCTACATTTGTGACATGGTTCTCTAATTTTTCCTGATTTTTAGAAGAAAACCAAAGCATAGAGAGAATAAATAAACTGTCTAGAATCCTGCATCGCATCAGTAGAATGACCAGGCTTCTAACCTAGGAAGTCTAACTCCAAATTCAATACCTTTTTGCTCTGAATTAATTTCAATGAAAGCACTTTTTGATCTGATGAACTTATGGAATATATTCATTGTTTTCTTTTCCTAACCATCCATCCTTTCCATTAATTACTAATACATTGACACCACTCACAGTGAGTTGTAGAATATTTTCAATCAAAAGCATGTAAATAACTATCTTACCAACAACATTCATCCTTGAAATCTTCTTGCTAAAACATGAAATTGTTGCCTCCACACTTAAACTATTTTAATTTCCTGCCTCTAGTTTTTCATTTGCCTTGTCCTGGTTTTCTAGCTGAGGATAACTTGTAAAAGTGTGTTCCCCCTTCACCCTGCCTTCAGCACTCAGCTTCTCGGTAACTCATTGATTTCCTGGTCATGTGCTACCACTGATACCCCAGTGCTCCCCGTATCGTTTCCCCTCATCTGAACTTCTCACTCACATTTCGGTTCCAAGTCTCTAAAATAGATGTTGGCTTTTCTTTCACAATTAAATAAAAGAAATCCCTGAAGATGATTACTCTTATCTTAATTCATATTCTTAAATATTTATCCCTTAATTATACTAGTAGCGTTACATGGCTAATCTTTTGAACTAATTATCATTACAATATGTTTAATGAGATACATTAAGCATATCTCAATGATAATTTTTTTTACTTAAAAAGGAAAATATATACATACATGTATATCTTAAATCCATCCATATATGTCTTAAATCTATCTCTCTCTCTATCTCTTAAATTGGTCCTCTTATCCTCCTTTCCTCAATCCTTTTACAGTGAGTCTGATACTTACTACCTCGTGCTATGGTTTAAATGTGTTGCCCCAAAACCATGCATTGAAAACGTAGTGCCCAGTACGACATTGTTGGGAGCTGGGGCCTAATGGGAGGTGTTTAGGCATGAATGGATTAATATCATTATCAGGGGGACTGTGTTTGTTATTGCAGTAATGTATACATTATAAAAGGGAGAGTTTGGTTCTTCTCTGTCTCACTCTCTTTTGTCCCTCTACTGTGAGATAACACAGAAAGAAAATCCTTCCTAGACACTATTTCCTTGATCTTGGGCTTCTCAGCCTCCAGAACCATGAGCAAATATATTTTGGTTCATTATAATTTACCCAGTCTATGATATTTTGTTACCGCAGCACAAGTAGACTGAGCTACCTTGCAATTAGATGGTGATGATAGTTTCTCATATGGCCTCTCCTTCTTGAATCTTCCCTCTGTTCCAATTATCATTCATACAGTTGAAGTAATTATACTAAAACCTTCTTCATAAGGATCATTTCTAGATGATTGCATTATAAGTGATTTTAATTCCTTTATTATTTTCTATATTTTTAAAATTTTCTGCAATGAACATACTTTCTTAAAACAATTACAGTAATTATATTTTTCACAAGAAAAAGGACAATAGCAGCTATTTTATAAGATATTGTAAGAGACTACTGTTTTTTTTCTATAAAATCTAACTGGGCATTATTAGGCCCCTTCTTGGCCCCTCAGTTAGACATGCTGACCAACATAGACTCTCGCTCAGCCTCTATGAACAAGGAGCTATTCACCGAGATATAGGATTGCTCAGAGCTGCCCTTAATAATTTATTCATTCATCTCCTTCCCTTCTTAGTATGGGAATTCTGAGACTGGCTCATTCTTTCCACAAATGTTTATAAGATGCATCTTAATGATCAAATTAATGCTTGCGATTGAGTGATTGAGTAGTGATCAAAGCATGTCCAGCTGTATTTTCATGTTGCTTACAGACTTTTCATCTTTACATCTCTCAGCCCCTAGTGTAGTGTTAAGCACTCAGGAGATCTCTCCAAATAACTACTCTTGATTTAGGATTTTTATCAGTCCACTGCATTAGATTGTCGAAATTATAATATTCATAGAATTACTTAAACCTCATTGTCTCTAATCAGGTAAGGAAAATATTTCAGACATTAAGCACTTTTGATTTCAGGAAAAATTTTTTCAACTTTTATTTTAGATTCGGAGGTACACGTGCAGGTTTGTTACATGGTCTAGAAATTTTTTTTAATCTTAACTACATACATCCCAGTTATAGATCAATGAAAGAGTAACCTTCCTCCCCATGCCCTGCCAAGTAACCAGTTTTGAAACCAAATAATATGTTAGGTGTCCAAAATAACATCAGAAATAAATGATAATTTATCCTTAATTTTTGCTCCTTCATCTCACTATTTAGGGTCCCTTGTCACTGCTATATTACAGGTATAATAATATACTTTCTATAGTTCTGCTTTCCTTAATACCTGCTTTCTCAGGTTTTGAACATGTGCTTTGTGGCTTAACCCTGTGGTAAACATTTTGCATGTATCACTTGTTAATTTCTCACAATACTGACATGAGGTAATTTTATTATCCTTATCTTGCAGATCAAACCCTGAGGCTTTCAGAGACGTGAGGTACTGCACCAAGGTCACACTACTGGTAAGTGAAATTGACACTGAAGGCTAAAATCTCAGTGGCCAAGTCCTTTCCAATGCCCATGTCTCAGTCCAAATGGTGGTCTGATGTCTCCTTGTAGCTTAATGAATCATCAGCCTGGTTTCATCCTGAAAAACCTGGTTTATTTCTGTTCTGTCCAGAGATGTGTGTATGCATAGTGTGCCTGTTTTCACAGAGTTTGCCTGCAATCAGCCCCAGGTCATGGTAAGATAACCAAGGAAGTAACCCCTTTATCAAGTCCTTGGAAGCCAGCCCAATGGACCCAATCTCTGTTCAAACTTCTACCTGCTATGTGGGATGGTTGTCATTAGTAACCCATGTTTCTCAATGTGTGTTTCTGCATTGTTATTCTCATCCAAACTCCTTAAATAATAGGGCTGAATTTCTCTTGTGGATTACTCTCTTTTCTAAATTTTATTCTCATGTAGAGGGCCCCGAACGTGCTAGGAATGAGGAAGTTTGGGTTTTTGTAACTGAGCTAATTTTGGGAGGAGGGAGGTTGATTTCAGTTTTACATGCTGAGCTCTCAAGGTAGAACTAGGTTACTCCAGTAAGAAATCTTTTCCTTCTTCTGGGTTTTTTTTCTTTTTCTAAAGTTGCTATCAATGACGTCCAATGTCACTGCATGATACTAATGTAAAGTGTCAGATTAAATCAAATGATGGTGTCTGTCTAATTGTTTTGCAAATGAACAACCCAAGTCACTTATGTTCAATGTAGTCTGACTTTATAAAGATTTAAATAGAAAAGGTGATTCTCTGGAAGAGTGATCTTTGCAAGATTCCTGAGCTGCTTGTGCAATGTAGAAAGCACCTAGCTATTCATCAGCTTGGCTTATTTGACCCAAATGAGGTGAATGAAAAAGATATAAATTTTTAGTCTGCGACACCATCACCTGCCACCTGTCACCTGTCACCTCCAGGTCAGAATCTTGAACTGCTCTTAACATAAACTGAAAAGGAAGTTGAAAAACCTTTACCTACTGCAAAATGTTATTTTATTTAAAGCTTCACAACTACAGTCTTGGTGGGGGTGTTCAACATGACTGGCAGCTGCCTTTGATTTACTTGGGAGCACTGAAATGAAAATCACAGTCAGCCATCACCTTAAAATTATTGGGGGTGGAGTGCTGGGAGAAATTCTCTGAATTTATGATTTATTTGCTCTTCTGGTCACAGGTAGTATTTCATATCCCACTCTAGACTTACATACACAGCTGCGTGTATAGGCATGGCCATACTTATTGTTAAAATATTAAAATACTTCTACGCCAGTTGATAAATAATCACTGCATTCAACCTCCTAAGTAACTCCCTTCCAGTCAAAGACCTTCCCTCAGGATCCCGGGAGATTCCCACAATCTAGCAAATAA